>NC_055998.1:137830972-138430972 GCF_018446385.1 Zingiber officinale | reverse complement strand
TGAAAAATGAAATAATTACTCTTACCAAGTGAACTTGGTTTTATCGGGTCGCAAACATCCATGTGTATAAGTTCAAGTGGCTTTTGAGCTCTTGAACTTGACTCCTTTAGAAAATCTCTTCTAAATTGCTTCCCACGTAGTCATGTTTCATATAATTGATCAGGATGTTTGATGCAGGGTAGTCCTCTTACCATCTCCTTCTTTGAAAGTAATTCTAGTCCTCTAAAATTGAGGTACCTAAATCGAAGATGTCAGAGCCAAGTGATGCCTTTATAACAAGCTTTGAGACAATTAACAACATCATTTTGAATATAAAGCAAGAATATTCTATTTCTTGACATAGACACTTTAGCAATTAAGCAACCAACATCATCTTTCAAGATAAGCATATTATCTTTTAGATGAATATCATATCTTTTTCCAAGAGTTGTCCTAAGTTCAAAATGTTACTCTTCATATTTGGCACAAAGAAAACATTTGAGATAAATTCATGTTTTCCATTCTCCAAACGGATGAGAATATTACCTTTGCCTTTCACCTCAATCTTTGATTTATCTCTGAAGGATACATTACCACAAACTGATTTATCAAGCTTTACGAACATATTCCTTTTCCCACACATATAGTTGCTTGCACCAATGTTGAGATACCAGATTGTATCTTCGCCTCTTTCATTATCTTTATATGCTAGCAGTAGGATATCATCTTCTTCTTTCCTTTCTTTCATATAGTTTACTCTTTCATATGCTTTGCTCTTGGGTGATTTATATTCTTTAGCATAATGTCCAAATTTGTCACAATTGTAGCACTTAACTTGAGATTAATCATACATCGAGTTTATGTACCCTCTTCTACATCCTCTTGTTGAATGTTCTCCTCTTTCATTGTTGTTGTTGGAAACCCATCTTTACTCATTAGGACGACCTTGTCCATATCCACGACCTATTCCACGTTGACTTCTAATGTTATTGAAGCTTTCATCTTTCTTTATCGATTGAAGAGTCGTCTTTAGGAGTTATTGAGTAATTTTTTCATTTATCTTCTTCTTTTCTTCATGGACTTGTAATGAACCGAAGTTGCTTTGTCATTATGGCTTGTAGATCCTTGGTCTCTTCGATGATGGTTGTAATTGTTGGTTGCTACTCGGAAAACCTAGAGGTTCCACTGTACAAAAATTTTGTACAAAGGTCTGAACCTTTTCCTAGCTACCATGTGTTCTTTTAAATTAAATTTTGGATCGCCTGCGGAACTTAACACGTTTGATCCAAAACTTAATCTATTTGTTCTTTTAGGTTTTGACTTGGATCTCCTGCGGAACTTAACACGTTCGACCCAAATCACCTTAAGTTATTAATTCCATTAAATATTAATTTCCATAATCGGTTCCCAGTACTGACATGGCGAGGCACACGGCCTTCTTGGATATGGGAGCAACCACCACCGACTAGACAAAACCTTTTATAGAAATCTAATATTTAATTTCCTAAAATAACTTTAGGTTAACCGAAAAGAACAATCAAATCACAAGGAAAAGAAAAACAAAAGAACACAACATCGAAAAACATATTCGAAATTCTAGAATCGTAAGCCTCTTGTATTTGGTATTATTTCCATAAATAACTAGCATGATGCGGAAAGAAAAATTACTAGTTATACCTTTTAGAAAGACCTCTTGATCTTCTACCGTATTCCTCTTCTAACCTCGGACGTTGTGTGGGCAACGATCTTCCGAGATGAGAAATCACCAAGCACCTTCTTCTCCTCCTAGCTAGGTTCGGCCAACACAAAGAAGCTTCACCAAGGACGAAGAACAAAACACCAACCAAGCTCCAAGGGATACAAGCTTTCTCTCCTTCTTCTTCTTCTTCTCCAAGTAGTATCCGGCCACCACAAGAGCTCCAAGCCAATAGAGAAGGTTCGGCCACCACCAAGAGGAAGAGAGGAAGAGAGGTCGGCCGGCCACAACACCAAGGAAAAGAGGGAGAGAAAATAATAGAGGTTGTTCACCATGAAGCCTTCTCTACCCCCTCTTTTATAATCCTTGGTCTTGGCAAATAAGGAAATTTAATTAAAAACTTCCTTAATTCTTTTGCCATGAAAAGGAAAAATTTATTTAATTAAAACAATTTTCCTTTTCTCAATTTACATGGTCGGCCACACCAAAGCTACAAACAAGGAGAGTTTTAATTAATTAAAACTTCCTAATTTGTCTCCAGAAATTTATAAAATTTCTTCAATAATTTAATCCCTTCATGATTGGTTTATAAAAAGGAAATTTAATAAATTAAAATCTTTCTTTTAAACATGTGGATAAAAAGAAAGTTATCTCTAAAAATTAAAATCTCTTTTAATCTACAAATAAGGAAAGATATCAAATCTTTTCTCAATCTTTTGTAGAAACTAATAAAAGAGAATTATTAATTTTTAAACTTTCTTTAAATCATGAACATGGTTAAAAGGAAAGTTTTCTTAAAATTTAAAATCCTCCTTTAATCAACAAATAAGGAAAGATTTTAAATTTTAAACTCTCTTTAAACATGTAGATGATTTACAAATAAGGAAAGTTTTTACCAAAATTAAAACCATCCTTTTAATCTACAAATAAGGAAAGAGATTAATCTCTTCTCTTAATCTTTTGTAGAAAGTTATAAAAGGAAATTTTAATTTTAAACTCTCTTTTAAAATCATGATATCCACATAAGAAATAATTTTAATAAAAATCCTTTTAAATATTCTAGTGGTCGGCCACCTAAGCTTGGGACCCAAGCTTTGGTCGGCCACCTACATGGCTCATCCACTTGGTCTTGGCCGGCCCTAGCTTGGGTTCCAAGCTAGCTTGGCCGGCCCCATTGGATGGGTAAGAAGGTGGGTATGCGGTGGGTATAAATCTCTATATACTAGAGGCTACGATAGGGACCGAGAGGAGGAATTGGTTTTGGTCTCCCGATGAAATTAAGCATCCCGTGTTCGCCCCGAACACAACTTAATTTCATCAATAATAATTCATTCCACTAAAGAACTATTATTGAACTACCGCACCAATCCCAAATTACATTTTTGGGCTCCTTCTTATTATGAGTGTGTTAGTCTCCCTGTGTTTAAGATAACAAATGTCCATTAATTAAGTAAGTTACTGACAACTCACTTAATTAATATCTAGCTCCAAGAGTAGTACCACTCAACTTCATCGTCATGTCGGACTAAGTCCACCTGCAGGGTGTAACATGACAATCCTTATGAGCTCCTCTTGGGGACATTCTCAACCTAGATCACTAGGATAGAGTTTCCTTCTATAATCAACAACACACACTATAAGTGATATCATTTCCCAACTTATCGGGCTTATTGATTCATCGAACTAAATCTCACCCATTGATAAATTAAAGAAATAAATATCAAATATATGTGCTTGTTATTATATTAGGATTAAGAGCACACACTTCCATAATAACTGAGGTCTTTGTTTCTTTATAAAGTCAGTATAAAAGAAACGACCTCTAATGGTCCTACTCAATACACTCTAAGTGTACTAGTGTAATTATATAGTTAAGATAAACTAATACCTAATTACACTACGACCTTCCAATGGTTTGTTCCTTTCCATTATGGTCGTGAGCTACTGTTTATAATTTATAAGGTACTGATAACATGATCTTCTGTGTGTGACACCACACACCATGTTATCTACAATATAAATTAATTGAACAACTACATTTATCATAAATGTAGACATTTGAGCAATGTGATTCTTATTTCTAGATAAATGTTTATACCAAAAGCTAGGCTTTTAGTATACACTCTAACAATCTCCCACTTATACTAAAAGACTAAGTTGCCATATCTGCTGCCATACATCTGATTCCCAACCCTTCAACATGCCCATCAAAAGCTCTTGCCTTAAGGACCTTAGTGAAAGGATCTATAGGTCATCACCTGATGCAATCTAGGCGGCAACAACTTCTCCTCGTTTATACGATTTCTCGTATTGGGTGGTACTTGCGCTCTATTGTGTTTACTTGCCTTTATAGACTTATGGTTTCTTCGAGTTTGCTACTGCACCAATATTATTACAATAAATTGTAATAATCTTTGGACAAACTAGAAATCATATCTAAGTCTATCTTGAGGTTATTGAGTCATTCAGCTTTTATGGTTACCTCAGAGGCTTGCCATATACTAAACTTCTATGGTGGAGTCTAGAAAAACACATATGCTTATCACTCTTCCATAGTTATGACTTTACCTCCTAAAGTAAACACAAAACCCCGAGGTTGACTTTATTATTGTCCCTATCCGATTGGAAGTCAAAATCCATGCAACTCACAAGGACCAAATTAACTGCCTTGTAAGCTAGCATATAATCTCTAGTGCCTCTAAGGTACTTCAATATATGCTTTACTGCAGTCCACTGTCCTTGTCCTGGGTTACTTTGATATCTACTAACTATGCCCTTGGCAAAACAGATTTCTGATCTCGTGCATAGCATACATTAGGCTTCCGACAGCCGAAGCATAAAGAACTACCTTTATTTCCTTTATCTCCTTTGATGTCTACAGAGACATATCTTTAGATAAAGTTACTCCATGCTGAAAAGGTAAGAAACCTTTCTTGGAGTTTTGCATGCTTTAAAACGAGCAAGGATTTTTCCGATGTATGAAGCTTGGGATAAGTAAAATATTATTTCCTTGCGATCCCTTATTACTTTGATCTCAAGAATATATACATTCTCCCAAGTCCTTCATATCGAATTGTTTGGACAACCATACCCTTACTTCTGACAACATTTTGATATTGTTTCCAACTACCAAAAATGTTATCTACGTATAGTACAAGAAATACCACCACGTTTCTATCACGCCTTTTGTATACACAAGACTTATCCAGTTACTAAATAAATTCATAGACTTTAATAAACCGGATGTTCTAAGACCTTGAAGCTTTGCCTCAGTCCATAGACTGATTGAGCTTGCACACAAGATGCTTTTAGCCCTTTGCAATGAACCCTTCTGGTTGCTTTATATGGATGCTTTCTTCAAGACTTCCATTAAGGAATGTTGTTTTGACATCCACTTGCCAAATAGATAAAAGAATCCGGATAGACTTAAGCATGGTTACCAGTGAAAAAGTTTCTTTTTTCATCAAGCCTTGCCTTGAAAGTTTCTACCTTCCTGTCTATCCTTCTTTTCCTATTATAGACCTTTTACACCCAAAGGCTTTTACACCACTTGGTGGTTTTACAAGCTTCCAGATTTTATTAGAATACATATATTCTAATTCTATTATTCATTACTCTTTGCCAAGATGCTGCATATTTATCTTGGAGTGCTTCGTCACATGTCCGGAGATCAGGTTCATGTCCTTCAGGGATCGAGTCCAAAAACTCTCCCAAAACATGAATCTTTTAAGGTTGCTTAACAACCCTCCCACTACGACAAGGCATTTTTTTAAATTGTGTATCATTTGTGATACGTGTTGCAGTTTTCCTTGTGATATCTCATCTTGTACAGTTGGTACTAGATTAGACATGTCTTTTATTATTTCCTTAAGAACAAATTTACTTATGAGCACGTGGTTCATTATATAGTCCTTTTCTAAAAAACAGTCATTGATGCTAACAATGACCTTCTGATTTTTAAGACTATAAACCTACTTTTGTTTATCTAGGATAACTTACAAACAAGTGAACTCCTATCTAACTTATCATTATCTCTCATATGTGTTGGATTACCCGAATCTGAATATGCTTCAAAATAGGCTTACGCCTATTCAGCAACTCTATATGAGTAGAGAGTTATGACTTTGGAAGGTACTACGTTCACTTCCGTTTCCAGAGCATATCCTTAAAATAAATTTGGTAATTTTCTGAATAACTCATCACCTATCTAATTATTCCATAAGAGTCCTATACCTTCTTTCTACTACATCATTCTGTTGGGGTGTACCAGATGCAGTTAGTTGGGATTGAAATCCAACTTCTGATAAGTGACTCCTAAATTCTCCCAAGAGGTACTCGCCACTACGATCTTACCATAGTGACTTTTACTTTAACATTTCTCCGCATCAGCCTTATACTCTTTGAACTAATCAAAGTACTTAGTCTTGCGGCACATTAAGTAAATTTATTTGTATCTTGAATAGTTGTCTATAAAATAGACAAAATATTCAATACTACCTCTTGTCTGGATAGTCATAGGATCACACAAATTAGAATGAACCAATTTCAACATATATTTGACTCCATACCCCTTAAAAGCTTCTTGGTTATTTTCTTTCTAAGTAAGACTCGCAGGTTGGAAAGATTTCCACTACCAATGAACCCAAAAGTTCATCAGCTACCAATGAATCCTACTCAAGTATAACCTAGCTTTTAGATGCCAAAGATATAATTGGTTCTTTTCTGAAGGTTGCTTTCTCTTAAAATTAGAAGATGTGTTACTAATTTCCATTTGTTGCATCGTGGGAGTTATTGGATTATAAATTGTCAAACATCATACCAGAATAGATAATTTCCTTATTTTTCTTGATAACATCTTTGTTATCAAAATAGACACAATATCTATAATAGTTTAGAAACTGAAATCAGGTTCTTTCTAAACTTGGTACGTAAAGACAATTACTTAAAATCCATATTTTATTCTTATCAAAGGATAAACATCTCCCACTGCAACAACTAACACTTTTACAGTAGTGCTCATGTGGACGGTGATTTACCTTTCATTTAGTTGTCGGGTTTCCTGGAACCCTGAATTGCAGACATGATTAATGGAATCTTGTATCTACACTCCAGGTTCTGGTAGATAACACCACTAGACATGTTTCAACTAATGAATTAAATACACTTAAATTGTTCTTAGTTCTAAGAAGATAGTCTACCTTAATGTCCAAGTCCTATTTCCAATCATTACAATTGGGACTACTAAGTCTTTTTCTATAGTATGACTACTAGGGATTGACAAACATCCTAAGAATCACAAAAATATTTGGTCAAGATCAACTCCTTAAAATCTCCATGAATTTTGTATATACAAAATCGAAGAGGAGATTTTATTATCTCGTCAACTTTACTTTATGACGAATAAAATTAATAGTTGATCTGTTCTTTGATCAAATATTTGGTCAAAACTCTTTGAATTTAAAATAACATTGATTCCTCAAACAATATTATTTAAATTCACCAACACCTCAAACACCGTGAATTTTGCATGCCACGTTAGTGTGGACGTATACAAAATTTAAACATTTGTAAGAGGAGGGTTTTACCCATTAATTATCTTGTCAATAAATCTTTATGACAAATAAAATTACCTCAAACACCGTGAATTTTGTATGCCACGTTAGTGTGGACGTATACAAAATCAAACATTTGTAAGAGGGGTTTTTAATTTTATTATCTTGTCAACCTTTTTATTTGACAAATTAATAGTTGGTTTTCTTCGGTCACACAAATAATAGCAGTGACTCCGATGGGGAGGATACTATTAGACATGCCTAAGTGTATACCATTACTTGACACTAAGTCCATTAATAAGATTATGCCCCTTCCGTTGGGGAAGATCACACGTTCTTAATTAACTTCCTATAGTCATCCAAAATTGGAAGTCTGTTCTAGTGATCCATAAACAAGCTCATCCGTTATGGAGGAAGGCACTCAGAGCCAACGCGCAAGCTTGTTTGCATCACTTACAAACCAGTAATGGAGACCATGGGATTTATTTAAAAATCCCTCTCCCACTTAGTTATTTATAAACGAGGAATTTTTAACTATGCTAGCCTACTAAATATGTAAACTAACATGCACACACAGCATAATATAAAAGCAATAAATAGAAAATCTAATTTTCAACTATTATGGCTTTTATCTCTAGTTGTCCTCCGTGTGTTGTCATCCCAAGCTGCTGCCATATTTGGCCACCGCCACCGGGTCTAGCTGTCGCATCCATCTTGCTCCTAGTTCCGCTGCGCCTCTGGTCCTCAGAAGGTTCCACGCTTTGCAAGATTCGATCCGCGACATAAATAGAATTTTACATTTTGATCCTATATTCCATAAAAGGAATGTACATGTATCTAGATCAAAAATAAAATCCTAATAAAACTAAATACAGCTCCTGCTGTATTTTATAATACAATCATGCACATACAATAAAATGCCCTTGACATGTCCAAGGGTCCAATCACACACATAATAACTATAAGCCATAATAGTTGGATCCTGCATCCACAAAGTTAGCACATCCTACTATTATCCTGCCTAAATTATGTATGACATGTGCATGATTAAACTAATACCAAATACAGAGGCAAAACCTAGCTCTGAATTGTTGGTTGCTACTCGGAAAACCTAGAGGTTCCATGCAAAAATTTTGTACAAAGGTCTGAACCTTTTCCTAGCTACCATGTGTTCTTTTAAATTAAATTTTGGATCGCCTGCGGAACTTAACACGTTTGATCCAAAACTTAATCTATTTGTTCTTTTAGGTTTTGACTTGGATCTCCTGCGGAACTTAACACGTTCGACCCAAATCACCTTAAGTTATTAATTCCATTAAATATTAATTTCCATAATCGGTTCCCAGTACTGACATGGCGAGGCACACGGCCTTCTTGGATATGGGAGCAACCACCACCGACTAGACAAAACCTTTTATAGAAATCTAATATTTAATTTCCTAAAATAACTTTAGGTTAACCGAAAAGAACAATCAAATCACAAGGAAAAGAAAAACAAAAGAACACAACATCGAAAAACATATTCGAAATTCTAGAATCGTAAGCCTCTTGTATTTGGTATTATTTCCATAAATAACTAGCATGATGCGGAAAGAAAAATTACTAGTTATACCTTTTAGAAAGACCTCTTGATCTTCTACCGTATTCCTCTTCTAACCTCGGACGTTGTGTGGGCAACGATCTTCCGAGATGAGAAACCACCAAGCACCTTCTTCTCCTCCTAGCTAGGTTCGGCCAACACAAAGAAGCTTCACCAAGGACGAAGAACAAAACACCAACCAAGCTCCAAGGGATACAAGCTTTCTCTCCTTCTTCTTCTTCTCCAAGTAGTATCCGGCCACCACAAGAGCCCCAAGCCAATAGAAGGTTCGGCCACCACCAAGAGGAAGAGAGGAAGAGAGGTTGGCCGGCCACAACACCAAGGAAAAGAGGGAGAAAAATAATAGAGGTTGTTCACCATGAAGCCTTCTCTACCCCCTCTTTTATAATCCTTGGTCTTGGCAAATAAGGAAATTTAATTAAAAACTTCCTTAATTCTTTTGCCATGAAAAGGAAAAATTTATTTAATTAAAACAATTTTCCTTTTCTCAATTTACATGGCTGGCCACACCAAAGCTACAAACAAGGAGAGTTTTAATTAATTAAAACTTCCTAATTTGTCTCCAGAAATTTATAAAATTTCTTCAATAATTTAATCCCTTCATGATTGGTTTATAAAAAGGAAATTTAATAAATTAAAATCTTTCTTTTAAACATGTGGATAAAAAGAAAGTTATCTCTAAAAATTAAAATCTCTTTTAATCTACAAATAAGGAAAGATATCAAATCTCAATCTTTTGTAGAAACTAATAAAAGAGAATTATTAATTTTTAAACTTTCTTTTAAATCATGAACATGGTTAAAAAGGAAAGTTTTCTTAAAATTTAAAATCCTCCTTTAATCAACAAATAAGGAAAGATTTCAAATTTTAAACTCTCTTTTAAACATGTAGATGATTTACAAATAAGGAAAGTTTTTACCAAAAATTAAAACCATCCTTTTAATCTACAAATAAGGAAAGAGATTAATCTCTTCTCTTAATCTTTTGTAGAAAGTTATAAAAGGAAATTTTAATTTTAAACTCTCTTTAAAATCATGATATCCACATAAGAAATAATTTTAATAAAAATCCTTTTAATATTCTAGTGGCGGCCACCTAAGCTTGGGACCCAAGCTTTGGCCACCAACTTCTTATCCACTTGGACTTGGCCGGGCCTAGCTTGGGTTCCAAGCTAGCTTGGCCGACCCCATTGGATGGGTAAGAAGGTGGGTATGGGTGGGTATAAATCTCTATATACTAGAGGCTACGATAGGGACCGAGAGGAGGAATTGGTTTGGTCTCCCGATGAAATTAAGCATCCCGTGTTCGCCCCGAACACACAACTTAATTTCATCAATAATAATTCATTCCACTAAAGAACTATTATTGAACTACCGCACCAATCCCAAATTACATTTTGGGCTCCTTCTTATTATGAGTGTGTTAGTCTCCTGTGTTTAAGATAACAAATGTCCACTAATTAAGTAAGTTACTGACAACTCACTTAATTAATATCTAGCTCAAGAGTAGTACCACTCAACTTCATCGTCATGTCGGACTAAGTCCACTGCGGGGTTTAACATGACAATCCTTATGAGCTCCTCTTGGGGACATTCTCAACCTAGATCACTAGGACGAGTTTCCTTCTATAATCAACAACACACTATAAGTGATATCATTTCCCAACTTATCGGGCTTATTGATTCATCGAACTAAATCTCACCCATTGATAAATTAAAGAAATAAATATCAAATATATGTGCTTGTTATTATATTAGGATTAAGAGCACACACTTCCATAATAACTGAGGTCTTTGTTTCTTTATAAAGTCAGTATAAAAGAAACGACCTCTAATGGTCCTACTCAATACACTCTAAGTGTACTAGTGTAATTATATAGTTAAGATAAACTAATACCTAATTACACTACGACCTTCCAATGGTTTGTTCCTTTCCATTATGGTCGTGAGCTACTGTTTATAATTTATAAGGTACTGATAACATGATCTTCTGTGTGTGACACCACACACCATGTTATCTACAATATAAATTAATTGAACAACTACATTTATCATAAATGTAGACATTTGAGCAATGTGATTCTTATTTCTAGATAAATGTTTATACCAAAAGCTAGGCTTTTAGTATATACTCTAACAGTAATGCTATTAAATTTTAAATCCAGTGGTCGAAGAATTTTCTCGATGATAGTTACTTCTTCTAGTTTCTCACAATTTCTCTTTAGTTGATTGGAAATAGTAGAGACTCTAGAAAAGTAATTGGATACCAATTCGCCTTCCTTCATACGAAGAGCATCAAATTGACTTCTTAATGTTTGAAGTCGTGCCTTTTTTTACCTTTTCTTCTCCTTGATATGAGACTTGAAGCTTTTCCCATGCTTGCTTGGCCAAAGTAACACTTGAATGAATTTTCTCAAAATCATCATATCTAAAGCTTGGTAAATGAGGAAGAGTCTTCTTGTCTCTCTTTCTTAAATCTCTCACATATACTATCTTTTTCAGTCGAAGATAGCGTCGAGTCATCACGTGGTTCAACGTAGCCTTTTTTCTATAATCTCCCAAATATTATGAACTCCAAGAAGCGCCTTTATCTTGATACTCCAATTATCATAATTACTCGCCTTTAGTACGGGAACTTGAAAGAAAATCATACCTCCATTAGATATGACTTTGATACCTGTTTGTTGGAAAAAGAATTATTAGAGAAGAAATAAAAGAAACTATGGAAGAAAAAAAATATAGAAGAGGAGAAGAATAAAACAAAAAACTCAACTCGCTTCATTCAATAAAAAAATTAAGATACATATTTATAGGTTTATTGAATAAACATTAGATTTTTTTTATTCAATCTCCATGAAACTCTTATTTTTATTATGATCATCACCTCATCAAATTCTATCCTCTTACAAACTCTCATAAAAAATTATCATTATCATCTCATTATTCTATCTTCACAAATAAAGTTTATTTCCAACAAAACCTACGATAAGTTGATACATATGGTTGGAGTATTTTGCGGCGACCAGCGCCAACAACGAAATGGCGTGAGGCGGATTGGATCGTACGTAATTAATTTGCTCCGGCGACAAGTTCAATCACGTGGATGCACCAGCAAAATGAGTGTTTTTTTTCCTTTTCATTTTTTGGCATTTTTTTTTTAAAATAGTGTGCTTTTCATTAAAGTTTCTTTTAAAAAATAAAAATAAAATAGCACAATCTTATTACGTACCGCTAATTAAGAGTTGCTTTGTACAAGGTAGAGTTATTTTGGAATAGCTTTAATTAAAATTATATTAACTCCGAGAAACACATATGGATCATAAGGACGATCCAACGTCATGAATGATTCGAATGATATATGCATTTATTTATGCTACATGAAAGTTCATGACTCGAATGCTATATGCATTTATTTATGCTACATGAAAATCGAATGCCTGGGGAAATTCGTTAGTTCGCTCATTTACCATCGTATTAAGTCCTGTGAGATTAAAATAGTTATAAAAAAAATGATAAATCCGATAATATAAATCATGAATATTTTTTAAAACCTAAATTTGTTAATTAAAAACTGAAGCTTGCGTTCCCTTCCTCGTGCTCGCAATCCGGCGCCGCCGAGCTCCCAACCCGATGACGTCCGCTGCTCGTGGACGGCCGACGTCACCCGTTTACTCCTTCCTCTTCCTCCTCCTCATCCGCTTCCGGTGACCTCGAGCGCGTCTTCAACAAGTTTGATTCCAATGGCGACGACAAGATCTTGTCTGAGGAGCTCGCCGCGTTGCTCGCGAGCCTCTGCCACCCGCCCTCCGAGGAGGAGCTCTGCCGAATGATGATCGAGGCTAACTCCAACGGGGACGGGTTCATCTACGTGGAGGAGTTCGTGGAGATACTAGTTGAATTAAGATTATGCTTTCATTAACATTGGATCTATTGGGGATTAGATGTTGCCATGTTTTGATTAATTAACAGGTTATTAACTAACTAGTTTAGTTACGTTGGCCAATTAATTGGGTGATTAATTAAGGTATGAATTTATCACATGATTAATTAAGATAATTAGGATTTGAGGAAATTGATTAATGGGCTAATTATTGAGTTGTCTTATCTTACTATTTTATTAAAAATCCCTCCCCTTTACTAACTAACTTTGGTGAAACCTAAAATGAATTTACGTTACTGTCCTTTTTTCTATTCACACTAAAAATAATTCCAAGGTTTATTAGTAATTCCACAAGCGAAACAATCAGTGATCTAGAGTTCGAGACTCAGCTACGACGTATTATTATGAATTTTTCTCATCATTAATTTTCTCTGGTTGTTTTATATAAAAAAATAAAGTTCTCTTTAGTCCCACATCTTAGAATTGATAACACTATAATCAAAGAAGTTTCTATAAATATTTTAAGCCGACGATGTTAAAAAAAATATACTTTTCTTAGTTTCTTTTACTAAGATAAGATAAGCATAATATTAAATTAAAATAATTTTTTTCATATGGAAACTCATTACAATAGTTTATTGTTGGGGCTCAAATAATTTATATATTATTATATTACACACGCAACGCGTGTGCACGATCACACTAGTATAGATGATTAATTCATTTAAGTGATTTAATTATTGAGTTAATTATTGACTAATTAAATCATAGTACAATAATTGATTGATGTTGATTGACCAAAGAATTTACTATAATGTGAATAAAAAATATAGACGAATGCTCAAGGGGGAAATAAATGGTTTTACTATTTATGGTTATTACAATTATATTGGTACTAAGTTTTATTTTATATCATGTACTTATAGTATTCGAGCATGAGGCTTGCTCTCTGATTTGAGGACGGTTACGATGATTCTATAGTTGAGGTAGATAGATTCTACTTATTTTTTTTGATAGCTTTGATTATAGTGCATGATTAATCATTGCTATGTTTGATTAGGTCACAATTACTCATTTATCTTAAATCTGTTCTATATTGCCCCTAAGTTTAATACCTTATTATTTGTGTTTATACTTTGATCTATTATTGATAGCTATGCAGTCTTGTTATTACTCATGATTGAGTTTATATATATGCATGATATTATCTGATCATAGTCTAGTTGTAGGCTTATGTTCGTGCATTTCTATTATAGTATGGTTATATACTTATGCTCGTGCCTACAGGGTATTGATAGACATATATATTAGTGAGATAGTGTTAACCTATACTTGATGGAAATCATTCCTTAACAAAGGGATAGCATATTCCTCTAGGTTTTTCCCCTTCGGATCAACCCCTAGCATTACTTGATCCTAACCCCGTTGTTTATTATATGTGTGATGATACCATGGAATTGATTGAGATATTAATACTAGGCGACTAATAACTTGGGGACCTAATTGTTTGTTTTCTACCTTTATATTAGTAAGATTATATCGTTGTATGGGGTATCGAGTATCATAGTAGATTCTTACTTGTTATATAGGCTCATGCCTATACATTAGTATGATTATACCATAGTATAGTACCTAAAGTATCCTATTAGACCCTTTGTTGTTGCATCTTGTCGATCATTGTCTCCCATCTATGGTTGAGAGAGTCGTCAGTAACCGTTGGCATATCTTGTCAACCATTGTCTCTCATTTATGGTTGAGAGAATCATCAGGGACCATAAGTATATCTTGTCGACCATTATCTCCCATGCATGGTTGAGAGAGTTATTAGTGACCCTTGATATATACCCTGTATGCCCACGGGACCATCCATGGTAGAGTGTTCTTCCATAGACAGTAACTACTAATATACCTTGACTGCCCACGAGACCATCCGTAGTAGAGTGTTTTCCCGCAATCAATGATAGGGGAGCCAGATATCTACCTCATCAAGTAATCTCACGGGATCATCCGTGGTAGAGCGTTCTCCCGCGAACAGTGACTAGTCATTTACCTTGACTGCCCACGGGATCTGTAGTAAACCGTTCTTCTACAGTTAGTATTTGTTATGTCTGCTATATGTCGATCATGTATTTGTTCGTGCATGTTTAAATGTACTGTATGTACTCTTGATTTGTTGGTTATATTTGGTTGAGCAGATTAGTGAAGTGTTATGTTATTGATTATACTTTTGGTTAGCTGGTGATTATGGTGGGACACCTACGTTGGTTAGTAAGTATTTTACCTGAGACTGCATCCTTTGATCTCCTGTCAATATATTATTCGTGCACTACCTTCTTCTACCCATTGAGTATTTTATACTCATTATCCGTTATTTTTTCTTTGATTCTCCAAGTTCGCAGATAGAGGATGTGTGTCGCTCAGAGGTCTTGGCTGTCAGTCCCGCTCAAGTTAGATTTATGTTGAGTTGCTTAGTTTTATTTTTTTCCATTGTTTATGTGTATAGTTTATTTCTTCTTGTTTTGGATTTTTGAGTGTGTTACATACATACATATACATATTGTCATTTGTGACTTAATATTATTATATTACATTGATATTTTATATTGACTTAAATTGATTCAATATCATATTTATTATATTATCATTACAAAATATAGTCTGATTTAATGGATAAGTATAACCTCAGAACCTAAGAACGAATGCTAAGAAAGATTTACTAAAAATTCTCATCAATGATCCTCGAGAAAAGTGTGCATTTATTTTGTCGAAAACAAATTTCTATAATTTTTTTTGGTTAAAAACATAGTAATCAACGATTTGTTACTATGATGCAAGTGGAACATATTCCTAAATAACGAAGGCTTAAAATTAATTGAATTATAAAAATTAATCAATCATCTTCAGAATTAATTGAATTATAAAAATTAAATATCTAAATTATTAAAAAAAACTGAAATATTTTTGCACGGAGTGACCGTTATAAAATAAGCAAAATATCAAAATAAATAAATAAAGTATTCTTCATGAATTAAATTAAGACTAAATTACGTTTGATGAAGTGTAATCTATTTTATAATATAATCAGGATTATATTACAAGATCGATTATTTTATTTGATTTAATTTTAAATTTATAATATAATATAATCTAGATTACAAAAGGTAGTAAAATTTTATAATCTGGATTACAAAATAAATACTATATAATCTGATTATATTACGAGGTCATCGTTTAACCAAAATTTAAATACCGAATATACCCCTAGTCCACCACGGTCACTGTCACCCACTGTCGTCGGTCGCCGCCGTCGCCACAGGCAATCGACGGAGGAGGCTAACGACGACGATCGTTAGTTGCCACAAGCTCCGGTAGAAGTGCGACAACCGTCGATAGAGGCCACAAGCTTCGGTAGAGGTGCGACGACCGTCGGTAGAGATCGCAGGATATTTTTATCATTTTATAATAATACAAATTACATTCCTTATAAAAAATAATGGACACTAAACAAAAGAATACAATCATCCTTGTAATCAAAAATTACATACATTACATTACCAAACATAGCAATATAATTAAGATTATATTACATTATAAATTTAATTATATTACAAATTAAATTACATTACACTCAACTAAACGTAGCATAAGAAAATCTGAAATTCTAGTTTCATGTGCCATGGGAGACAGTACAATTGGCCAAGTCGATCCAAGTGGACCAGACCAGTTGGAGAGGCAACAACACAACACAGGTAGGGCATGCCCGTTTTTTGGTCAAAACATCTTCAATTTACCCGCTCTCCTGCGTTTTGTTACTAGAATCGCAAGAACAATAACAGCAAGAAATGCAATGATCGATAAAATCTTCCATGGCAAGCAACTAAATAAGCTGCCACATCCTGATGTCTGCAGTTCCTGCAAACATAAGATATCGAATATAGATTTTGACCATCAAATAATGTTGAACTACAGGTTCAATGCGACAGACGAACCTCTTGGGCCTTCAGGTTTCCCTTGTCATCATTTTGCACGACATGTTTCTCCTGCCGCCTGAATATATCTTGAGCATGTTTGTAAAGTTCCACATCAAGACTGTTCAGATATTGTATTTGATCAAGAATCGAAGCAGGAACAGAACGGCGTGCCTGAAAATACAATTTCCTTACATGTTTAGCTCTGAGGAACTTTAATCCCATCCTTAAACTAGAGTGAAGAATTAGCCAAAAGCAAGAAGAAAACCAAACATGTATACAATCTGATGAATAACTTTCTGAGACAACCACCCTCCGATATAGTGAAGTTATCTCGAGATATGAAAGTAACTTGGGGGTAGAACCCAATGACGTATAAAGATCCATATAGCCGACCTCATCTAGTAGAATAAGACTTGATTGTTGTTATTGTTGTATGCCCATTTTCTCTCGGTCGTAATTCCCACACTGCTTGCCTTCACGCCACTCACCTCCCTCCCTCCCTCCTGTGCACTTGTTATCATGTCATGCAGAGCAGTAACCACTTGCAACTCCAACTACTTATGTTTCCGTCACCACTGCTTGCATCTCTACTAACAGAAGTGCAGTCATCGTGTCGAAGATGTGCCCAGAACTTGCTTAAAATTGATTGGATCTTATCCATTCTAATCTAACTCAACCAATACAATAATGACAAACATGGAATTAGACTCAAATTAGGAAACAAACTACCTATATCTGATGACAAATTAAATTAACAGGATTCCTTGATTGATTAATTGGCATATATGATGGGACGATTCCTATTAGGTGGAAGGGATGCCTCAAGAAGAAGATGACAAAGAAATTTGATTCCTTGGAGACCATAGCAAAGACAAAAGATATAACAATTCCTCTCATTAGAAAGGACAACCAAGAAAGATATGATGAAGAAACCTTGTACTTGGAAGGTCAGAACAAAGATGGCAATGCAACTGCTTTGTACATTTGGAAAACACAACCAAAGAGATGGCAGCAAAACTAGCATGATGCAAATGATAATGGATTAATTTAAATAATTGGTTTTAAAAAATAAAGTGAATAATGTTCTAGTGTACTTTACACCTAGTAACGGAAGACAGAGCTACAGTTAGGCCTATAAAAGAGACTCCAACTCTTCTGGTTTCATCAATTCCAGCTTCTAATAACTATTCCTTCTCTTGTGAGACTGTTAATCGAGGCCCACTATCCTGTTAGGTTCATCATCTGTAGCACACAGATTTACCTTCATCCCACTAATGCTACATCAAGCACATTTCTGACATAATAACTAGATGTCACAAGATTAAGTAAATAAGAGGTAAATGAGGTGAAACAAATTTAACCAAACCAATAATTTTCATCAAATTTATAAAAAAAAAAATTTGTTAACTCACCCAGAACGTGCAACAAATAATAAGATTAACAAAGAAGCTAAAGAAACATACTATTCTATTTCATGACTTCCTACTATCTCGTCATATACCTTCTTTGAAAATTTCACAGGAGAAATCCTTTTCAGAGACATTGTGTGTCGGGTTGTTTGAAATTTCCGTAAATTGGAATTGCATTTTTCATATGCCTCTATCAACTTTCCAACAGTCATCTATAAATGGCGAAGAAATGCTTGATTTAGAAGAATATAGAATGCATTTTAAGAAGGATTAGAGGATACTATTTACTGGAAGAATATAACAATAGGCTATAAATTCATAGATGAACAATAAAAGGACGAGAAGTAATTAGTCAAATTACATATTAAGAGGTAATACATTTTCTCTTCCTGGTTCATCATGTGGTGAAAGGATCTCGGTTATATTTAGATAGCCAGCAATACCCTATCATAAATGTGGAGCAGTTTAGTACATTATTGATAGAATAATATGCATAAAATAATTCTATTTTGAACTACCTCAGCCTGTTTTAGTCCATCAGCAGGATATGAATAAGAAAAGCTAGGTTCTGCAGAGAAAAAATCTACATAAGAGATGCTCCACATTTTTCATCAATTTTCAGGCCCACTTTAGCATGATATGCAAGATCTAATGACTGAGTCAGCGGTATACTAGTAAGAAATTAGTCAACATGATCTACAATCTAAGCTTTCATTTCTGTCATGCCTCAAAACTTAATCTGGGGTGAGTTGAACTGGAGTTTATTCAATGCCCATCGATCCTTATTGTTGCTACAAGTTTCCAACTATTTACATGCAATATTTTGCATGTTGATTTTAGGATCTGTTTCCTAAGGCTCTAAAGGTTGGGGATGAACAAGGCACTCTATGACAACAACTCTGTTAGTGATATCAAGGGAAAGGACAACAAGCAAGGGAGATTTGAACATAATTTGCCCTATTAGTAGTTATTTTGGGATTTCAAAATTCAGATTCTCTTGCATGTTAATTATTCTCACAAATGATAACAGTAATCTATAATATACAACAAATTTAAATAACTGTCATAGGTAAATATGACTGTTCGATTCTGAATGTAACAGCACGAATTAATTCTATAATGTACCAGTTTTGTTGGTTGTTTCCTGCTCAGTAGAGCTCCAGGCTTCAGACTGGGAAATAACTTGTGCTCCAACCAATTCAGCAAACATATTAGCAGACTTCTTGTGCTCTTCAGTAAGACCAACATATAACATATGATCCAACCTATGCTGTACCATTAGAATGCTGTAATTACTACTTAAAACAAATATTGATATGCAGCAGTTGTAAGACAATGGCATCAGTCCTTTCCAAAATGCACCTTAGCAACCTCAAGAACATAATGGCCAAATTCAGGGTGCTTCCTAAGACAATTGCGGACATCATGCAATTCTTCTAAATATGAGTTGTTTGTTAATCCTGCTACCTGTCATAAGAAATTGCAGTATCAACAGATATGCTCCATATAACTTGTACAGTCATGTGATAAGTCTCATGGAAGTGGCCACAAAAGTAACCTTATAGAGAAATATGGAGCACAATCGATTAACAAAATGGGAATTGAAAGCAAACATAAACACAGAATGAAGAAGTACTTAAGCAACAAAAAGTGGAAACTACATCACAGGATAAAAGTAGGATAAGATCACCATAGCACCTTCATGGTCATAGGAGGGTTGAAACACAAATGATATTTACATTGAATGTTACTGATGCCAATACAAGATGTCCAAAGACAACTAAAAAACACAAACTAAATGAGTAAAAAATATCATTTAAAAATAAAGGTAATGATCATAATCCTCGATTGTCATTACAAGCCTATGACCAACTTATTTGGGTCAGTAGATGGTATGAAGAAAATGAACATGAGGACACATTTTTCACAAGTAAAAATACACATGTTGGCCTTTTTAGTTGTGTTAGCCATGAAGCATTCACTGTTAACACAAGAAACAATGAAAGAGTTCAGCCAAACATCAAATGCACCAGCATATCCTCTTTTTTTTGTTTGTTTGTTTGGCTGGGCACAGGAACCTTCATGTCAAAGCCAATTTAATAGCGTGAATTAATATTTAAACTTGTAATCTGTTAAGAATAAAGAAAGAGCACATGAACATTAATTTTGCATGAGCAGACAGATATTGTTGGCTTTTAGACATTCAGTATTAACTCAAGTAAACAACGAAAGAATCATAACTAAATATCATAATGCTACTAGCAACAATGTACTATGGCACCTGAAAAGTTGCTCCGTTGTGAATGATCTCATGAGCTATTGGGTCATTAATGAACTCTTGTAAGGGCATGACCATCTCTTCCATGTCATATGGATTATTCGTCTCTTCAATCTTTCTAAGTCTTCCAAGTTCTCTAGCATGCCTCTGCACAAAACATTGAGAATAAAGTGGTGAGATAAATACATCAAACAAAAAAGAATGAGAGAGCAAAACTTCCATAAAGCTAATTAGTAATTCAATTATTATCTGGCAGATTCATGATTTTTCAATGTCATTGGTGAAACGACCTATAATGTAACTATCAGGTCTAGGTCTTGGTGGTCAATTTGAATTTTCTCCACTGGCTGACTATTTTAACTAATTTTCCATATCAATAAGGATGTCTCAGGTTATATCATTTAATAGGATTATGACTGATAAAGACAACATGGTGAAAATGTAGGGCGATTCAAAAGATCAAAGGATTCAATAAATATGTAGAGGTGGGAGAAAGATGTGAAAGAGAGATGAGGTAATTTACTGGATGCTATCTCCATAACTTTAAAGGCTGAATAATCATATCAAATTAGATATCAAGGCATACCCAACAATTAGAGACAAGGTTTAAAAAGGCAGCTTAAGCAGTAGGTGAACAGACCACTACCTAGCACTCAGGCGATAGGGGGAGCCTAGGTGGTCACATTAAAAAACTATTAAATTAAATTAGATATACATTCTCAATAAAAATTGCTAACATACATATCTAACAAAGTGTACTA
Organism: Zingiber officinale; assembly: GCF_018446385.1. Lineage (NCBI taxonomy): Eukaryota > Viridiplantae > Streptophyta > Magnoliopsida > Zingiberales > Zingiberaceae > Zingiber > Zingiber officinale. Next base: position 138,409,847 of record NC_055998.1, on the reverse strand, counting down.
AATAATCAAAACAAATTTACGATCGAGTAAACAAGTCAAGTCATAATTGATAAAAAAACACGTAACAACACCAAACCACATCATATATCATATTGCAATGAAGAAAACATAAATGTATAAAAGACAATAAAACCTAAAAGCATTGATCCATATAGGCACATTGAAAGAAAATGCAAAACAATATGTCATAACAACCAAGTTCATAATTAGCATTTTATAATATGGACAACTAGTGTTATGGTATAATCAAATAAGTTCATCAAAGTCAAGTCTAGTCCGCTCTTGTAAAAGTCATTAATTTTTTCATCATCATCACTCACACTTTCTTCCTTAGGATTAGAGGTGTCAATTTGGGTTGACCTGTCAGGTTGGCCTGCCCCGTCAAACAATTTAAGCGGGTTGGATTGAAATTTTATCAACCCAAGTCCGTCGTGGGCCGACCCGCCTAGGCCCGCGAGGGTCCGCCCGCGACGGGCTTAGGTTGACCCGCAGGTTGAGAAACACATGTAAACTAAGTTTTATGCCAATTTATTATCTTTCTTTGTTATAATTTTAAAATAAAAATAGTATTTTTTATCCCACATAAGTACTTGTTTGTGCCCATTTATATTTAAAATGCATGGATACATTTGATTGATGAAATCTTTTCAAAGTAAAACGTTGAAGATATGAAGTATTTTTTTTAAATTTTTTTTTAAAATAATTGATGGGCCCGTGGGTTGGCCCGCCAAACCCGCAACCCGCCTTGGATTGGGTTGGGTTGGAAATTTGCCAACCCGCCAAGTTGATGGGTCGGCCCGCCACGGCCCAACCCGCCTTATCACGGGTTAGCCAATCTAACAGCTCTACTCAGGATCAACTGTTTTTCATTAATTTCTCCACTTGTTGAGGGACTACTAGCCTAGAGCTCCCCCTTCCATGAAAAATCTCATTAGCTTATAAGGCTTCTGCAACTAGATCCCATGTCAAGCCTGGTCTAGGAACTAATTCATCTTCATTCGCAAATAGTTTAATCCTCTTTTAAATCTCTATTCATCCATTCTCTATGACTTTTGACTCTAGCGGCGGTCTTTCCTTCTCATTTTGTAATTCTTTAAATTTGCATTAAATTAGACAAACAGGATCATTCATCTTCTTTACAAGTAGTTTTGTAGTATCTGAAAACCGATGGTTAATTAAGAGGATTCATTCAATTTAATTAATAATTTATTAATGTAGATAGATTTAAATTAATTAAGTTAGCCTACAATTATGGGAATTGGATTAATCAATTATATTAAGAAAATAGTAGGACATAAATATATAAAAATTTATAAAGACTTATTATTTATATAACCTATGTATATAAATTTTTATATAAAATTTATATGACTTAGTAAATGTATAAAAATTTATATAACCTATGCAAATAAATTTTTATATAAATGACTTATTAAATATATAAAAATTTATATAACCCAGGTGAATAAATTTTTATATAAAGTTATAAGACTTAGTATGTAGATAAAAATTTATATAACATATGAAAATAAATTTTTATGACTTAGTATAATAAAATTTATATGACTTAGTGGATAAAATTTAGACAAAGTCCTAAGCTCCATCTCTTTAAAACCCCTACCTCCAAAAGCCCCATCCCCTTGATGTGCCGCCGACCCTAAGGAGCTCCTCTCCTCCCCATTGTTCTCCACCGGTTCTAGAGCCCCAAGGGAAACAAGAAGAGGAAGTTAGTAGCTAAAGATTGAAGGCATGTTCCCTACTTGCATTATGTTGTAGTTAGTTACTATAATTAGTGAACTTCGGGTTTATAGATTGATTTTTATGGCTGTTTGTTTTAAGAATGATTCCCTAGTTTATGTTCCTTTCCTAAGCTTCAAATGGTTTGCATGAATTGAGGATTTCGGATTTCTTGAAGGGATAGTTTCCTCACTAAATTTTAAAGGTTGTCCATCATGCTTCTACTTTACAAGTTGTGCATGTTCTTTGTCTTCTAGGTGCTTTAAATCTTTCTTATAATATGTAAAATTAAGGGGCATGTATAGAGAACGTTTAGGTAAATTAATCTGAATTTAACACCATTTAACTAATGGTGAAAACATTAGGATACATCATACTTCATGAAATCAAACCATTGTTTGTAGTTTTAACATTTCATGTAGTTTCTCCATTCTTTTAATGCATACAATGACCCTTAAAATTAGGGAAATCGTGGTGAAGGTATGGAGAACATTTTTGATGAATAAATCTGAATTTAATGCCATATAATTACTGGTGAAAATGTTAGGATTCTTCATACCTCATGAAATCGGACCATTGTTTGTAGTTTTAACATTTCATGCAGTTTTTTCATTCTTTTGATGCATACAATGGCCCTTAAAATTAAGGAACTCGTGGTGAAGGTATGGAGAACATTTTTGGTGAATTAATCTGAATTTAATGTCATTTAATTACCGGTGAAAACGTTAGGATTCTTCATACCTCATGAAATCATACCACTGTTTGCAATTTTAGCATTTCATATAGTTTCTTCATTCTTTTGATCCATACAATGACCCTTAAAATTAGGGAACTTATGGTGAAGGTATGGAGAACATTTTTGGTGAATTAATCTGAATTTAATGTCATTTAATTACCGGTGAAAACATTAGGATTCTTCATACCTCATGAAATCGGACCATTGGTTGTAGTTTTAATATTTCATGTAGTTTCTTCATTCTTGTGATGCATACAATGACCCATAAAATTAGGGAATTTGTGGTGAAGGTATGGAGAACATTTTTGGTGAGTTAATCTGAATTTAATGCCAGTATGTAGGTCCTAAGTTACCTAGCATGGATATCCCTTAATACACTAGATTATGGGCGCTACCTATTGCATAACACGGTTTTGAATATGCCAAGTCTCTCGAGTCATAGATTATAACCTTTTTTTTTTAGGAATTGGGACGAATGAGACAGGAGGCAATAATTAGTGAGCCAGCTTGGGACAATGGCAGTATAACCCAAAAACCTTCCAGTTTAGTTTCTGCATTAGTTAGGTGTTTCCATTGAAGAAAAAATTTTGAACTGCAGGTCGCTAGTAATTTATGTTTTAAAAGTTGTCTATGTATCTTATGTTGGAACCCCAAGGTTGTTTTGGTGTGATCAACAAGTTAAGTTAGGTCCTGTTTGTTTCTAACCTTGTGTCTAAGTATGCAGGAGCTTAGGAACACAGGTAGTCGAGCGGAAGACGCAGCTAGCGAGAAGGACGGCAGTCCGAGGGACGAGACGGACGAGAAGGAAGCGCGCGGTGGTTCCGAGGGACGAAAGCCGGAGCGGAAGATTGCTCGGGGAGCAAGAGACGCAGCTAGCGAAAAGGTCGACGACCGAGGGACTAAGACTGCGGATGAGTACGCTGGCGGACGAGAAGGAAACACGCGGTAATTCCGAGAGACGAGAAGCCGGAGGGAAGCCCGCTCGAGAAGACCGGAAGTTGGGTTCGGGTGAGCCCTTTTCCGGATGGCAGAGATCACCCAAGTGAGCGGATCCGGAGGAGAAGAACCGAACCGAGGCAGGACTGAACCAGAGAAGAGGTCACGGACGAAAAAGTCAACGGTTGTTGACTTTGGGCTCCGGGGCTCCCGGAACAGTCCGGGGCGCTCGGAGCCCTCCGGGGCGCCTGGACCCTGATTTTGACCAAGATCGCGATTTACGCGATCTGAACGTTGGGAGATAAAATTTTATCCCCCCAGGGCGCCCGGAACCCTTCCAGGCACCCCGACCAAGGCTATAAATATAGCCTTGGTCCAGAAGCTTTTCATCAGTTCAGAAATTGTAACAACACTTGTGTGCTTCCACTGCTTTGATTAGCTTCTTTCTTTTTGTGCCTACACTGCTGTAAACGAGGCTTCTCCCCCTGAAGGAGTTCTTAGTGCAATCATCTTCCTTGGATTAACAACCTCCCCGGTTGTAACCAAGTTAAATCCGGTGCCTCGTTTTTATGCTTTATTTTCTGCTTAATCTATTTTTCAAGTGTTAGCTTAATTGTTCGAGAAAGGGTTGTGTTTTATTCAGGGCTATTCAACCCCCCCCCTCCCCTTCTAGCCGGCCCAACGGTCCTACACCTTCCGAGCCAAACAAAGCAACGAGATGGCCGGACCAAGCATTCACCCGCCGAAATTCGAAGGGGATTTCGCCACTTGGAAAAAACATATGCAGGTATTTCTTACAACAGATATTGAATTATTTTTAACAATGAAACTTGGCTTTCAAGCTCCAGAGGACAAGGAAATAGATAAATGGACAAAAAAGGAGCAGGCCGACTTCGTAGCGAACGGCAAAGCAGAGTACCATCTGCTAAGCGTTCTTCCGCCTCAAGAAGTCAACAGGATCGGTAAATACAACTCTGCAAAGGAACTTTGGGAGAAGTTCCTCGAGCTGCATGAAGGAACGTCCGAAGCTAAGCTCGCCAGAAGAGATATGCTTCGCAATCAGCTCACCAGCCTGCGACTTGGGGAAGACAAGTCAGTCGCGCATCTACACTCGAGAATAAAAGAAATTATCATCGGTCTTTCGAATCTCGGAGAAAAGGTAAGCAAGCGAGATTCGCTCAGGTACGCTTTAAATTCCTTTCCTAGAAATACCAAATGGGCATCATTAGTAGATGCATTTTACATTTCTAAAGATTTAGAAAAGATTTCATTAGAAGAATTCTTTTCAACATTTGAAGTGCATGAGTCAAGATGTGCAAGAATGAAGGAGCCCAAGAACAACGTCGCCCTCAAAGATTCAAGAGACGAACCAGAGTCGGAATCCTCTCTTAACGACGAGGAAATGGTAATGATGGTAAGAAGATTCAAGAAACTTTGTAAATCCAGATCTACTAACCATTCGTAGGGAAAGAACAAAAGAATGATCCGCTGCTACCACTGCGACGAAGAAGGGCACGTCAAGGACAACTGCCCCAAGCTGAAAAACAAGGATAAGGAGAAGGGTAAGAAGCCTATCCAAAAGCAAAATGCCCTAAAGGCGACGTAGGATGATACGTCCTCTGAATCGAAAGTCGAAGCATTCTCCGGACTCGCACTGATGGCGAGTTATCAAGACGACGACTACGATTCAAGCTCTTTCGAAATGAGCATCGAGAGCATCGATGAAGGGGGAGACACGTCGGAAGAAAGCAGCAGCTCAGGGGGAGAAACGGACAACGAGATCGACAAGGTAAGTCAGGTACGATCTCTTCCTCCCGATAAAATGTTTAAGTTTGTTAAACTTTTAACAAAAGATTGCTGCAAATTAGAAAGTAAAAATAAAAATTTAAAAGTAATTCTAGCTAAGTCTTGTCCCTTAGAAGAATTAGATAAATTAAAACTAGCAAATGAAAAATTGAAACTTGAAAATGATGATTTGAAAATTCAAGTAGATAACTTGAAAAACCATGCATGTTCATCTAAAACCAATGTTAGAAGATTTAATAATTTAAATTAGTACTTTAAATATCACCCTGGACAAATTAGGAACATTTCAAGAAAATATGTTCCTAAAAACTTTTTAGTTAATCCAGTAGGTTGGAACCTATATTGGGTTCCTAAATCATGCTTAAATTAATTTTAAAATTAAAATTAGCGCTTTAAGTGAGAAAATTAAACAAAGAATTTCTTTATGAGGCTTTGTCTAAGGAAGTGGTTGTTGTTCCAATAACCAAGAAGGCCTAGTGCCTCGCCATGACCTGGAAGCCAAAATATTGAAAATAAATGTTTAATTAACTTACTAATGAAGCATTAATACAAGAATTAATTAGTGCTTGAAAAAGGTTATTCAAAACATTTTATTTCAAATTAGAAATTTACTTGCTTAGAAATTTTTTTTGCCTCAGTCAATTTTTAAAAAAAAATACTTAAAAATGTAAGTTAAGATTTTTTTAAAATTCAAATTATTTTTGGATTTTTTTTATATACTTAGAAATATTCTCAAAAATTATTTTTTCCTAAGTTAAGAACTTTTTCTTGAAACTAGAAATCTCAGCTTAAATTATTTAGAAAAATTTTCTAAATCTCTTAAAAACTTAGGAATTTTTTTTAGAAATACTTTTCTAAGTCTTTAACCCTTAGATTGTTTTTCTTGGAACCCCATTTTTTTTGTGATCAAAGGGGGAGAAGGGAAAGTATAAGTCTAGGGAGAGGTAGATAGATTTAATTTGATTTTATCTTTTCTATCTTTTTGCACTTAAATTGAAAATTAAGTTAATTTACTTAATGTTATTTAATGTCTATTTTAATCCTAGCTTAACTTGGGTTGATCACACCAAAAAGGGGGAGATTGTTGGAACCCCAAGGTTGTTTTGGTGTGATCAACAAGTTAAGTTAGGTCCTGTTTGTTTCTAACCTTGTGTCTAAGTGTGCAGGAGCTTAGGAACACAGGTAGTCGAGCGGAAGACGCAGCTAGCGAGAAGGACGGCAGTTCGAGGGACGAGGTGCTGCGGAAGAGTACACCGGCGGACGAAAAGGAAGCGCGCGGTGGTTCCGAGGGACGAAAGCCGGAGCAGAAGATTGCTCGGGGAGTAAGAGACGCCGAGGTGACCGCGGAAGAGTACACCGGTAGACGAGAAGAACGTGCACGACGTTTGAAGGACGGGAAGCCGGGAAGGAAGCCCGCTCGAGAGAAGACCGGAAGTTGGGTTCGGGTGAGCCATTTTCCGGATGGCAGAGATCACCCAAGTGAGCGGATCCGGAGGAGAAGAACCGGACCGAGGCGGGACTGAACCAGAGAAGAGGTCCCGGACGAAAAAGTCAACGGCTGTTGACTTTGGGCTCCGGGGCGCCCGGACCCTGATTTTGACCAAGATCGCGATTTACGCGATCTGAACGTTGGGGGATAAAATTTTATCCCCCCAGGGCGCCCAGAACCCTTCCAGGCGCCCCGACCAAGGCTATAAATATAGCCTTGGTCCAGAAGCTTTTCATCAGTTCAGAAATTGTAACAACACTTGTGCTTCCACTGCTTTGATTAGCTTCTTTCTTTTTGTGCCTACACTGCTGTAAACGAGGCTTCTCCGCCTGAAGGAGTTCTTAGTGCAATCATCTTCCTTGGATTAACAACCTCCCCGGTTGTAACCAAGTTAAATCCGGTGCCTCGTTTTTATGCTTTATTTTCTGCTTAATCTATTTTTCAAGTGTTAGCTTAATTGTTCGAGAAAGGGTTGTGTTTTATTCAGGGCTATTCAACCCCCCCTTCTAGCCGGCCCAACGGTCCTACATCTTAGTTGAATTGAGAATCCATTATGGAAGTATGTGCAAGTGATAGCTGCAACTATATATATGTATAAATTAAATGAAAAAAAATAAAAGAAAAAAAACTAGGGATGTCACAAGTTTATTCCTTTTCTTTGTATGAATCTACAGGAAATAACCGTCTACTAGTAACTAATTTATATCCAACAAAAATATTACCATATAGACAATTTGAGGTTGTCAAGGTTCAACTTATCTTTTTAAATGCACTCCTATTTATGTCACACCCAAAGGAGCTACATGTTAGGTTAAGAATCCTAATTGTCATTTTTTAGGAATGAAGAGTGCATGATCAAAACAATAAACACCCTTTGTGCTATTAATTTAAGTAATAGACAATATTAGTAGAATTTGAAAATAATAATACTAATTTACTGACACAAGGGCTAAAATTTTCATTATTGTTTGAACTTTCACTCATAGCTAATTGCCTTTCAAAAAGGTTGGTTGACTCTTCATATGCCTTGAATTCCACACATCACATTAGCTTAGAAGGTAGGATAAGGAAAGAAATTCCCTACACAAACGAGTATATAATCCACATTAGTATGTATCTCCATAGTCTTTATAATAGGAAAAGGGATTGAGTTAATAAACAATAATATTAAGAGCATTATCTAATTTCCCCTTTGTATATTTGACAATGGGATTCACATGTTTGTAAGAAAAACTCTGCATTCTTGAAAAGGTCATTTTGTCTACACTCTTACTTTTAATTAACTTTTAGAGCATTGCATTCACTTATCCGAAGAGAACATGATCCTCAAATTTGCTTGCGCATTTATAAAAATTTGCAATGAAAAAAAAGAAATTGCAATCCTTATGATTTTCTATCATGAATAATATACTCACTTGTACTTCTATAGGGGCATTTCTTTCCCAATTCTACCATTTAAAGATAATATGATAGTGTGGAATTGTTGGCATAGAATGATGCATCCAACTCTTTGGAAAGCAATTATTTTTCAATAAAAAAATATAAGAAAAATGAAGATTTCAGCACAAGTATTGTCCAATAACACAGTCATTCTGAATAAGTTCTAGATTCTACTAATATTGTTGACCCCTTAATGTGATAGAGCATTGGCATTCAATGTGTGGATTTGGTATTGACCACTTGCAAATGATGGTTATCACGATTCTTAACCTAACATATAGCTCCCCTCATACTCCTCTTAGTGTGAGAGGAATTGGAGTGCATTTGAAAGGGTAAGTTGAACAATGACCTTAACAAACGCAAATTGTTTATATCTTGAATATTTTTTGTTATACATAAATTGTCAACATTAAACGAATATTTCTTCGTACAAAGAAAAAGAATAGACTAGTAAAGAAGATAAAGAATAAATCTATGTCCAATTTAATGGAAATCATGGTTTGAAACCTCATATTGTGTCAAGCAACACGGTCAAAACATATCATTCCAATAAATTACCAAAACTCAATACTACTCAATAATCTACCATGCATTGTGTCAATCATTTTGTGTTGTTGCCTTAGTTATGTCGATGAGTATCATGTTATATTGTCATTCATCGCCCCTTGGCATGCTACAAAACACTACAATATAAATTGTTTTGCGTCATACTGTACCATTTCAGATGGGAAACATTCCGAAGCTACGCACATAGTTGTGTTCTAGCTCGGCAGACTGCTTACTTGTCTACGATGGGCTACTTACTTACTTTTCTATGGCAGGCTGGTCGACACATGCACATCTTAAGTGAATGAAGCGGGAGGTCCATTTTAGGCCAAGCTCCTCTGGCAGGGAAGCAGGCCTAGGCAAGGGTTTGATTCTCCACTCCGGGCTAGGAGAGAGAAGGTGTGAATTATAAGCTCATAGCATGGGATTTGGGATCGGGAATGCGGCGTGGAAGGAGCCCACGTCTCAGATTGAGCAATGAATCTCATCCCCAGGTCTATCGTTCTATGTTTCACCTCATTCCTACTCCCACCAATTCTGATCTGGCACCATACGTCAAAACATTGGTATGATACCAACACAACATCGTTTCAATCAAAAATTGAAACTTGAAACTCCGCCACAGCTCGAGATTTTGAAGCTTAATGCACAAGTAAAGAATCATAAAAATGAATGGGAAAAAAATCCCTTAAGTGAAAAGTGTTTTTAAGAATAGATAAATGGAGATTTAAAAGAGCAAGTAGTCCTGAGGCTTCACAAAAGATATAGTTGCAAATGCATTATGAGCTAATGAGCTTTCTAAGACAAAGGGGAGCTTTAGGCTAGTTGGTCCCTCAACAAGATCGATGAAGAAACCATTGATTTAAAGGGATACTATGTAGAGAGTGTCGATGATGAGGAATTTGATTAGGATTTCTTCTTTTATAATTTTCTCCTACTAGAGGAGTAGACTTGAATGTTATACTCTTACTTAATTGTTGTATGCCACTAATTATTTATGTTTTGATATTTTAGCATGAGACGTTGTTTATTATGATATATTGTTATTTTTTTGCAATGTGCTTATATGAAATGAATTTTTTATTTTGTTATATTTTATACCTTTTAAGTTTTCTTCATTACAACATAAAATATGATGTATTTTATTGTCATTATGTGTTTACTTATCAATTATGTTACTTTTATGGTAACATTATTGTGGAAACCATATTTTAAAGAAGTGCATAAATTGATTTTGAAATCAAACCCTTGAAAAATTTGGGATGGAAATTATAAAATAGAATATATAGCGCGAAGAAGTGTTCAAGGTGTGTTTTAATAAGAAAATAAGAGTAGAGAACGTTTCAATATAAAAGAAAATAAAAAACATGTAAAAACAAGAAAGAAGAGAATCAATGTAACACAAGAAAGTGAAGATCATAAACAAACAAATAATATACAGCAGGCAGCACAGAGAAGACAAGCATACCCTTACAAATAAGTCCTGCCTCATCCAAGGAACTAAATACTTCCATGGCCAGATATCCAGTACAATCCGTCTAAACATTTGGGTTGTTGAAGTTAAATTTGGATGCACAAGAAATTCAGCTGCAAGTTCGACAGAGGATTCATATGTGCTGAACACACGATCAATCGGATGCCTTAAAATTGTTACAACTGACGTTTTGTGCTTTGGTAATTTAGATATCAAGCTATAGTCATCATGGGAAACCATCAATCTGCAATTTGGTTTGCTAGACCACCAAATTCAACTTATAAGTGTCAAGTATCACATAAGAGTAATAATATAAATCTGTTCTTTTTTATTTATACAAAGGTTGAGTGCTAGCCCAGTGCACAAAGAAAACTTATGTATTAGCAAAAGAAACAACGTGCATCTAAGCCGTATTATTATTCTAATGCTATCAATACTTGGTAAAGCATAAGAGAACTTGGTAAGGCATTAAATAAAGAGACAACAGGGGTCTAAGCAAGATTTTGAACCAAGGATACGGTTTCCCTTGTCTTAGGCGATAACTTCTAGAATACTGAATAACTCTAAAGAAACTTCAAAATAAACAGCAAAATCTAATTGTAAAATAAAGAATTTATCTTACACTTGTTACTCAGTTTTTCCAGTTTTTTTCATTGCATCAAATTTAATAAAAATCAATATGACAGTTAATGCAGCACTAACATGGTGACAAACTCTTCTTCCAAAATTATCATTTGTTTGTCATAACTTCTGTAGTGTAAATGTGATAACCACTAATGCACATGATAATACCACAATGAATAACTCACAATATATACATGCTTGGCCTACCATCCAATTGCCGGCTACCTTTGCTTTGAGAATGTTGAAAAAGTAAAACAAATATATAAATTAATGAATTAAATTTCAGTATAAAATAATTCAGGAGAAACGTGTAAGAACAATAACTTTTACACAAGCTGGACTAATTTTTCTGCCTAGTTTTTATGCAGTTTCATTTCTCCTTTGGCCACAGAAGCAACACTCGTACCAATTCTAAATCAAACTATAAGGCTCACTGATTAAACAGAGGACAACAAGTTGCATACAGTGGCAAAAGCATCATAATAACATTTTTACTGCAGACTTCAAGTCACGAATATAGAATAAAAACTAAACATGATAGCCAATGAAAACCAAAAATCACCTTGGATCGAGTCGTAATTTGTCATAGGAAAGTGGACACTTCTGAGGACTCGTGTAAAGCTTTCTCAAAAGGCTGCCAGTAATTGATTTCATAACCAGCAAACCAACTCAGCTGAAGAAAGATATATGTGATCTGACTTGATGCACATCAACAACAAAAATACTCACCAGTGGAAGTATGTTCGGCCCCCAGTTCTTGGAACATGCAGAAAAAACAATAGATCCTTTAGTATCAGCTCATCTGTATGGACTTCTGTTTCCATGGAAGAATCGACCCAGTTTCTCATGATACTTTCACAGTGTAAATAATCATCGCCACTAGAAGACACCGTTAATAAGGTCGATACTGCCACAAGTGAGTATTACAAATCAGTTGTCAGCGCAGAGGCACATCACAGGTTATCAGACAAAAATTTAAAATTCTTGTGGTTTAAAATAAAATATCTGTGCAAGCAATATCAAATATGTTAATTTGTATGCTACTGTCCATAGTAAATTAATTGAACCATGGATAAAAATTTGCAACGTGCGTGATAAGCCCATTCTAGAGTATATAGAAGACGCTTAAAAAGAAAAGGGGGTAGAGTCTTAGTTATAAAACCCAGACCAAAACTGGAACCAGATAACTCTTTGACCTGGGTTACACGACAATTCAGATGTGAAAAAACAAATGATTTGAACGACTAGTTTTCACAAAACCATAAGACCAGACCAGTTTTGGAAAACTGGGTCAATTTTGTCATAAGGTTTGAAAAGAAAAAAATGTTCACCGGAGATTTCACATAATTAAATTTGTAGTGGAAACATAATTATTTTCCATAATTTAACTGACCCCAATGATAAGTACACCCATAAAAACCATAGCATCCTCTTTAAAATATGATTGTAAATTGGTTGTTCTATTTTTTATATCAATGCTTATTCCTCGTATGCTAGTAAATTAATTTTTATTACATTAGTTTATATATAATTATAATTTTTCATAAGTAGGTTTTGGGTTTTGGATAAAAGTCATTTAAATATAGATGAGGATATAATAGGGTATTGAGCCCAATAACGTAGGAGGATCTATATATCCGACCTACTTAATGGAATAAAGACTTAATTGTTGTTGTTGTTGTTGAGATTTTTGATATATTTTTATCGTAAATGGATGTAATAAATATGAAACTAGACAAAGTAATTGGGCATCTGACCAATTAGTTAGTCAAGATCTACCAATGAACAGATGACCCACATTTTCTCTGGTTTGATATTTCCAATTCAGTTATAACTATGAAGAGAGGAATGGAACAACCATATCTCTAGGTGCTCTCCTTTGAAAAGGAAAAGTTCTTCCAAAACTAAAGAAATAAATCTGATTAAATTTGCACATGGAACTCATTCAAACAATCCAAATATAGATCAAGTGTACACATTTGGTTTCCAGCAACATCCAGAGTAATTTGCAAAAACTAGAATAATAAAAAAAGCATTGACTGTCCATTCAACTTCAAGAAATACAGAACAATGAAGAGGAGATAGCAGAACGAATATGCTAGTCAAACTAATCTATTGCTTGACAAATAGATAATACATAAGAGTATATCAATGTTGTATGGTAAAAGCAACTTAAGGAGTCTATAAATCATGAACAAAAGTGACCATACCTAAATAAATAAAGATCAATAAACCACATATGAATATGTGTGACATTACTTTACATCTCGGTGTCATGATGCCTGCAGAAGAATATGAATCAATGACGCAACAACGAATATCCAAGAAAGGATGATAAGACAGACTAGAAAGAACAGAAACCATAGTTAGCCATATCCATCAAAGCTTTTTGCATTTAATAGAAAAGATATAGAGCATAATCACTTATTATTTTGAAACCATATATCAGATAAGAAGTATTTGATCGGCATTTGGCAGATACACTTTCAGACTTGGATTTAGATACACAATTGGTGGTTGATATGGACAGGTGGTTAGACAAATGGGAAACCAAAGAGATCTTCAACTAACTCACAGCAAAGTTGAGTTAACCATTTGTGCACGTCAACTGGTTACTAATGACACTTAAATTGCCACATGCAGTTCTCTAAAATCCAAAAGCTCATGAAATGAGAAAATTTAGATGGCATGAAGAAAAGGGATATTGTTTGCAAGATGCACAGTGCAAATAAAGGAAAAACTAAACAAAGTCTTCTAGGCAACAAAAAAACATTTGAATTAACCACTTTGGGGGAAGCACAAACTTTATTAAATATGGCTGGTACAAGCTCAAAATTTTAATCTCCATACCAAAGCAATTAAGTGGTTCAATTGATCCTGTGACTCTTGCCCTGTAATCAAGGAAAAATTATTGTATCATAAATTGTAACTTTAAACATTAATGTAGCACAACTTTTAGAATTTTTTCAAATCTAACACATTCTTTCCATTTTTTTTTTCAAAACTAGCATAACATCCACAGACATATTAAGAACTAGCACCCATTAATTTTCCATCCATCTGTTATTAAAATGCTAACATGGTATCGTGCCAACTCAGCAAAATGCTAAAGTGCGTGCTAGCATAAATCTATTATTTAATGGCAGCAATCATCTTTTGGTTGATGATCGGCTACCAGCGCGCAACAACATCATCATCTTTCTTGCTGCACCAACTGTCATCATTAATCCATTCTGGCATCCATGCCAGCATTTATTGAGTTGGCATAATGCCATGTAAATACCACATCAATGTTTTAACAACAGATAAATAAAAAGTTAACAAATGCTAGATGCTAGCATAAATTGTAGGTATTTATGTTAGAATTGAGAAAAGGATGTAAAATATGCTAGATTTGGGAAAGCAACTATAAGTTGTGTGCGGTATATATGGAATTTCTATCCTATTTATTTATTTTTTATTGTAATTAGATTTTGAATTTGGCAACTAATTGAACTGAACTGAGTCTATAATTTAGCTTTTGGAGATCGATTTGATGTCAAATTAGATTTAGTTGAATGCATTGGTAGGTGTAGTGTTTAGGGTCAAGCGAGCATAAACTAAGCTCGATTTGGACATATTTTAATTAGTTTAGGGCTAAACCAAATTTATGCTGGGATAAACCAATTCAGTCATGTTCGTTGGGTCAATGAAGTTTTTGGGTCACTTAAAATTATTTAAATCTTTTTTGCTCACACACATTACCCATTCCTCAGCATTCTCCCCTCGTCCCCTCATTTGCGACACCATCATCTTGAGTCCCTCTCCAAGCAATCCATGCGTGGGCACAAGACGCCAACCAAAGCCTTGCGAAAGGCAAAGCTTTTTTAGTGTTGGATCTTTATCCACAATCTACCGGAGGGATAGGGATTTCTTATCTATCAAGATGGCTTCAGCTGTCAGCCTAGCTAAGTAGGCCAATCGCCAACTTCGTCTAGAGTTGCAGGAATTTATCAAGTCGTCGATTGGCCAAGTTGCCAAGTCGGCGAGTGCTCCGAATGCAAGTCGATGAAGCTGATGCCAAGGCTCGAGACAAACGTCGAACAAACCCATAGACGGAGTCCGAGTTGGGTGAGAAGAGTCGCTCGAGGAATAAAAATACCGAGTCCTGCAGCGAGACAGTCTTCTTAAAACAGATTCGTACCCTCCGATGGTGATATAAGTGATAACCATGATTTTACTATATTATTTTAATTCATAATGCATGGTTTTGATGGTCTATTCATAGCTTAAATTCATGTTTACGCTACATTTCATAAATTGTATGTGATCTTGGACCTAATTGCAAATTAGCCTATTTTCATGGTATTTGATGCTAATATTTTATTTTTATTTTGTAGGCATCAAAAAGGTCATGGGCCCGATCAAATCAGACCACATTTGGGCTCAAATCAAGGGCTAATCAAAGCGATCAAGTCTTGGAGTATTTTGGACCGTCCATTGAAGATCAAGCAGATCTGGACCACCCGTTGAAGATCCAGCTCATTTAACTTAATGAGGAGTAGATCTGGACCGTAGATGAAGATCAGTACTGTTGGATCGAATTTTAGGCCCTTTTCCACCGTTGATCAAGCTCCAAGAGTTCTGGACCGTTGGATCAGTTTTGAGGAGGATTTAAATACTGCGAGAAGCTACAGTGCAGGTTGAGCTCAACGTTTCCGCGACAATTGCTACTGTTCATCATCTCCGACGACCGCAGCTCCCGTTCCATATTCCAGATCTGAGAGCAGAATTTCTTCTCCGACGGCGAACTTGAGCTGCCAGTGTCCATCTTCCAAGATCGGAGAGTGCTAGAGGGAGGTTTCTCGGCGCGAATTTGAATCTGTTTCACTGCCGTGATCCTGTGAGAGGGAGGTTTCTCGATCAGCGATCTTCTTATCCAACTGAGCTCAGAGGGAGGTTTCTTTGAGTCTTAGATCTTCTTCCGATCTTCATTCCGCAACTCAAGTGGATCGATCTGATCAGTCGATCTAGCTTGGACAAATCACATATTCATACTCTGTTTCTTCGGTCGATAGGATTATCAGTTAGATGGGAGCTTGAGGGGAGGTTTCCAAGAGCCATGAGCATCATCTGGTGATAGTTGGAAGCTTGGTAGTTCGTTGGATGTTTGAGGGGAGGTTTCCGAGAACAAATCTGTTTTACAGCAGAGTGGAGAAGTTTTGGTTATGGGTTTGGGATTGTGGAATGTTAGGGTTTTAGTTTTCTTGTTTTTGTCTCTGAATTGTGCTCAAACTAGCTCAGATCATCAGATCTGATTAATTTTCCTTATCATTTCTTCTTGTTTTAGTTTACTACAATTCCTTCTATGAATTCCTTTGCTGCAAAACCCAGATCTGATTTCTGACTTGCAATTCTGATTTTCTTAAGATTTCTGCAATATCAACCACACTAAGCTACTAACTTAGTTTGTAATCTGAATCTTATGTGACTAACTAATTGTAGCTAACTAATTAGTTTGCAATCTAGTGTTTGTTTTGAAATCTTTATTTTGGTTCATGTAAGTTAGTATTAGTTTCAATTCAAGAAATTAGTAAACCTTTGATATAGTCATTGGATGAGTTGTGGCTGAAATCGTGCTTGAAGGTTGAATGCTTAATTGAGTTTATTTGATTGCTATATCTGTTCATGAAAAACAATATTTAGTAGAAGAACCAAGTGATTGAATGTTGAATGCTTGTTTTGTTTGAGTTTTTGAGTTTAATTGTCAAGTTGGATTCTAGTTGTTCATTGAAGATTTTGTTGCTTGTTTACCTTGCTTCACTGATGCATTGAATTTGAATTAAATTGCAGTTAAATTGATATTGAATTCTCCTTGATGATGTAAGAGCATGATTTGAATCGAATTCTAGAATCAACACACATTTATATACTAGTTGCCCTTGGAAAAATACGACTTGAGACTCCTTACTACGACACTTGTCTTAATTTTAATGAGTTTTAATTTTAATTAATTTGGAGCGCCTCGTGACATGCAAAAAGGCTAATACCAAATAAAACAGATTCGTACCCTCCGATAGTGATATAAGGTCACGCTTGGACGTATGTTTCCCAAATAAAACGGTGAGACCACGAACACAACATAGCACAGGTTATCGTTGCAAACTGAACATGTACCTAAATGTTATCATGGGTATCTACTAAGCGAAGAATTACACGACAAAACGAACGAGGAAGAAATGAGGGAATCTGATGGAATTCTCTTTTGTTTTTCCTTTTATTAGAATTCTTTACAGAATTATTTCTGTCTTTTTTTCTCTTATTCTCCGTTGCTTGTTCTGTGCCAACTTATATATAAGAAGCTCCCAACCATGACCGAGCAACTTTCCGAGCAACTTTTAAACATGCAAGCAAGGGATGTGTAGAAGCAAATACATGTGGCATGCAAAGCATGTGCATGCAAAACAAAGCAAAGTATTCAAAAGAGAATTATGACAAACATTGATTGATTCATGTGGACACACTATGCCTCGACCGCGGTCCACTGTATGGAATCGCGTTCACACAAGAATTCTTTGGGTTAGTATAATTCGGACCCTGAATTTACACCCCCTCTTGTATTTTATTCCAACCTTAATGCCATAACTTCCAATGTAGGACTAATAACCTGTTGGTGCGGGAAGCATCCGACGATCGAACCCAAGTTTTGATAATGGCAAAGGATTCAAAGTTAAGGTTAATTATTATCTAATGTGGTTGAATGAGTTTGCAGGAAAGTCCTAGCTGCGGTTAGGCAGGTGGAAAATCCTATGGGTGATAACCCTAGGACAGGTCCTAGGGGTGGTAATCCTAGGTGGTGAAAAACCCTAAGGAGTTGTAACCTTAGGTCTTAGGGGGTGGTAACCTTAGGTGGAGGAAAACTCTAAGGGGCGGCAACCTTAGGTCCTAGGGGATGGTAACCCTAGGTGGTGGAAAATCCTAAGGGGATAACCTTAGGTCCTAGGGGGAGGTAACCCTAGGTGGCGGAAAATCCTAGGGGGTGGTAACCCTAGGTCCTAGGGGGTGATAACCCTAGGCAGAAAGTCCAGTCGGTCTGGAGGATCGGACTGGCAACAGGTATGTTCTCCTGAGTGGAGTAGGTGAGGATGCGTTCCCCGCGGAGGGAACAGTAGGTGTCGGTTCGACCTAGGATTTCCGGTCAGAAATTTGAAGTCAGAACTGGACAGTCCGGTGACTATCTGACTTTCATATTCATATTATTATTATGTGTTAACTTTGTTTTGTAGGATATTTTTGGTACTAACATATCTTGCATGGAAAAAGGAGCAAGCTTTGCCTCGAATGAACAGTACCCGAGGCGCTCTCATGGAGCTTGGAGGCGCCTCGGGTGTAAGGCTGAGGAGTCTGCGCAGCGGAGCTAGAGGCGCCCTCATGGAAGCTTGAGGCGCCTCGGACGGCATTGAAGGCGCCCTCAAGAAGATTGAAGGCACCCTCAAGTGGATAGGCGAAGACTGCTTCGGAGCTTATCTGCGCTGTGGATCCAGCAATGATGGAGGCACCCTCAAGAGGCTTGAAGGCGCCCTCAACAGCCTTTATAAGGAGGTCTTGGCCAGCAACTCAATACAACACATTCCAAGCGATCATTCTTCCGTGCACTGCTCAAGAGACGATCCAGAACTGTTGTAGCAACACCCCGACGACCAGGAGCTTCAAATTTATCATTTCTGTTGTCGGTATAAGTTAATTACTGCTTTACTTGTATTACATATTTGTAAACATTTGCGCTATTATAGTTGTTGCCCAAAGTAAATACTCAACGAGCGTGGACCTTAGAGTAGGAGTCGCCCTAGGCTCCGAACCAAGTAAATCTTGGCGTCCTTTCTGTGTGTGTTATTTATTATTCCGCTGCAATTACTCGTAAGATTTCCGAATACGAAAAGTGAAAGTCACGAGCGCTATTCACCCCCTCTAGCGCGTCTCGATCCAAAAATTTGTATCAGAGCGGGGCCGCTTCGATTTGGTGCAACCACCAGTCAAGCACATTTTTTTCATTGTGTTTTTCAGTTTTTCGGAGTCGATCGGAATCGATATTCTTGCTGCCTTCTGATCCAGTTTTTCGTAATTGAATTCTTTTCTCGAAGTGTGCAACACCACTCGAGATCGCGTGTTATTTTTAAACCGCACTACTAATCCAGGATCAAGCCTTGGGACAAGTTTTTTTGTTTTCTTTGTGCGCAAGATTTTATGGCTTTCCAAGAAGGCTACAGTATAGCCTGACCTCCGCTCTTCACCGGAGAGGACTTTGGTACTAGAAGGGTCGAATGGAGTCATACCTTCAAACTCACTTTGAAGTTTGGATGATCGTCAAAACCGGTCTGGAACTTTCAACTGACAACATTGGGAAACCAATCTCGTGTGAGAACTGGGATGCAGCTCTAATAAAGAAGGTAGAAGCAAACGCCAAAGCAACCTGCACTCTTTAGTGCTGCCTAACCAAGGAGGAGCTGAACCGCGTCGGCCTGTTCTCCAGCGCCAAAGAATTATGGCAAAAGCTGATCGAGTTGCACGAGGGCACGTCCGATACGAAGGTAAGTAAGCGTGACTTACTGCTAAATAAATTATACAATATTAAAATGCAAGAAGGTGAGACGGTCAGCCAGCTCCATGCCCGGATACAAGATCTGCTCAACAAACTCCACGCAATCTGACAGAAAGTGGAGAATCGCGACATTCTAAGGTATGCCCTAAATGCCTTTCCGAGGAACACCTTGTGGGCATCCATGGTAGATGCTTACAAGGTTTCTAAGGATCTATCCTTAATTAAACTAGACGAACTATTTGTAGAATTTGAATTGCATAAACAAGTTAATGCATGATAGGCTGAGAAGGGTATAGCTTTTGTTGCAGGTACAAGCAGAGCGCGCGAATCAAAACCCAGATGCAGAACCGAACCGGAGTCAGAAGAAAAACCGGATTCAGACGATGACAATGACAACGACGAGCTCACGGCCGAACTCGTCAACTTGGTGAGAAAGCTCTACAAAAAGAAGGGCTTCAACAAGAAGGACGTCAAAAAGGTGATCCAGTCCAAGGAGGCCCGACCAAACTCAAAGGTGAAGTTTGAAGTAACATGCTATGACTGTAACCAAAAGGGGCATATCAAAGTCAACTGTACGAACCAGAAAGATGCGAAGAAACAAAGAAGGAAAAAGACTCTGAAGGCGACTTGGGACGAGTCTTCTTTAGAAAAGTCCGATAATGAAGAGCTCGAACAGACAAGTTTTCTTGCAATGACGGCCCGGGACCAAGTTAACGAATCCGGAAGTGAGGACGAATTGGAAGCTGAGTTCGAGAGAAGCCACGGATTCGTATCCGTTTCCGAATGACCCCACCCCTCTGTAAGTACTTCTCTGTTGTACAATTTAATTAATTATCTGATGCATAAATTAGCTAAATCTAATGTTCAAATCAAGTCACTTATAAAGGAGGTAACAACCCTTAAAGAAGTGACTAACTCCGAATCCTTGACTGACTCTGTTCAGACTAGAACCTCAACTCAAGTCCAAAAGCTTGAGGAAGAGAATTCCAGCATGAAAATTCAAGTCAAGGATTTGAAAATTGCATTGAAACGGTTTACACTAAGTTCCAAGAATCTTGACTTGATTCTTGGAAAATAAAGGCCGTATACAATCGATCCGGACTATGATTTAGAACTAAAAGAAAATATCGTTCTTATCTATCACTTGTTAACAAACCAAATAGAAAGGTAGTCCAAGCATGGATACCTAAGTGCAACTTGGTCAATCAAGTTGGAATTGGTCAATATTGGGTCCCCAAGGATCAAGTCCATCATCTTGATAGACAATATTGAGGCTATGATCTAGGGGAGCCAATAGAAAAACTATCTTTATTAACAATTAGAATTGTTTGATGATTGTTTTTTTTCTTCTTTTTTTTATGATATGCATGCTTAGACTAGGATAGATTAAGGACCTAGGCGTAATTTACACTTGATTAGTTAGTCCTAGGAGTTTCAAAAGGGAAATTAAATATATGATTTCTTTGAAAGGCTCTGTCTAGAAGTGGTGGATAATCACATACCCAAGAAGGCCTAGTGCCTTGCCACAGCCTGAGAGCCAATCATTGAAATGTGTATTTAATTGACTAATTGGAAAATCTAAGTCTAACTCAAATGTAAATTAATCCTTAGACATAATCTAAATTAAAGATAACCATCTCACAAAACTACTTAAGATTTCCTGATTGATAACTTAGAATCGGATGAGATGGATGTAGGATGAATTTTATCAAAATTAACTAACTTAACCAAATTAATTTAACTTAATCAATTTAATTAATTTAATTTAACCTAATCAAAATTAATCAACTTAATGAATTAACTTAATAAATTAATCAACTTAATAAACTACTTAATAAATTAATCAAACTTAAGAATCAACTTAATAATTAACTTAATAAATTAATCAACTTAATAATTAACTTAATAAATTAATCAACTTAATAAATTAATCAACTTAATAAACTACTTAATGTAACTTAATCAAAACTAATTCAACTTAATAATTAATTAAATCTAATTAATCAACTTAATAATTAACTAAATCAAATTAATCAACTTAATAAATTAATCAACTTAATAATTAACTTAATAAATTAATCGACTTAATATTTAACTTAATAAAATTAATAAATTATTTAACTTAATAAAATTGACAAATTATTTAACTACCAAATTAATTAACTTAATTAATAACTTAATAAACCATCTCACAATCACCCATAGGAATACCATGTTTGATCATCTAGACTGAGTGAGATGGAACATTAAGTTGATTTCAGTCAAATTATCTTATAAATCCATTAAATTGACCCGAATCAAATACTTTATGTAGGAACATAAAAATTTGGATCGATGGATGCTAGATAGTGGATGCTCCAGGCACATGATTGCAAATAGATTGAAATTCACTAAGCTGAAACTCAAGAATCTAGAGTCTGTTGCATTCGGCAACGACGGAACCCTTAAGGTAATCGGAATAGATAATATCCAATTAAATTCCGATTTTTACATTCGAAAAGTCTTATTGATTGAACAATTCGATTTCAATCTACTCAATATTAGCCAGTTGTGTGACTCAGGATACTTAGTCACATTTTCAAAAATTGAGTGCATAATTAAGAATATTAAGAATCCTAAAACCACACTTAAGGGAATTAGGAAAAAGAACATTTATACGATAGACCTACCAACCTCCTCACTAAAGTGTCTATTGACACAACAAGAGAAAACTGAGTTGTGGCACAGGAGACTGGGTCACACTCATACTAGACTCATCTAAAAAATGAGTCAAAATGGTTTAGTTAGAGGTTTTCCCAAATTAAAATTTATTGAAAATTCAAATTGTAAGGAAAATAAACCAAGTCAAACCATAAGTTAACCAACCTGTATAAAACAACTTCAATACTTGAGCCCCTTCATCTAAACTTGTTTGATTCACATGGGGCTAAGTCACTAAACAAAAACCAATATTGCTTAGTAATAATCGATGACTACTCAAGATTTATTTGGGTAAAATTCCTAAAAACTAAAGATGAAACCTTCGAGGTATTTAAAACTTTTTGTAAATTAATAGAAAATGAAAAAAGCACTCAGATAAAAAGAATTAGAAGTGACCATAAGGGAGAATTTGAAAACCACAAATTTATTGAGTTTTGTGAAATTAATGGGTATAAACATGAATATTCATGCCCTAGGACCCCCCAACAGAATGGTCTAGTCGAACGAAAAAATAGAACCCTACAAGAAGCCGCTAGGACCATGTTGAATGAATATAATTTATCTAATAAATTCTGGGCCAAGGCAATTAATATTGCCTGCTATATATAAAATAGAATTTTAACTAATAAAATTGAAAATAAAACACCTTATAAAATATATTATAATAAAATTCCTAACTTAAACTATTTAAAGGTATTTGGGTGTAAAGTGTTCATTTTAAATACCAAAGACTACTTAGAGAAATTTACGTAAAAAACAACCCCAGGAATATTTTTAGAATACTCAACAACCAGTAGGGCATATAGAGTTTATAATAAAAACACCCTAAAAGTTGAAGAAATAATAAATGTAATCTTTGATGAAGAAAATAACTTACCCAATGTAATAAATGAAAATATTAATACAGAAAATGTTAACTCAAGAAACATAGAAGATGATGAAGAAATTCAACCTAAACCTAGTGAATTATAAGAATCAGTTACTGATCCAAATATAAGACCAACAAGAGCAAGTACCTATCACCCATCCGACCAAATTTTGGGTGGCCCAACTCTAGGAGTCAGAACTAGGTCATCTTATAGGAACCTAAGTTAAATAGCCTTTATTTCCAAGATTGAATCCAAAACTATAGATGAAGCCCTACCAGACCCAGACTAGACGTTAGCAATGCAAGAGGAGTTAGCCCAATTTGAAAGAAACCGGATCTGGGAACTAGTACCTAAACCCATTAACAAAACCATAATTGATACTAAATGAGTTTTTGGGAACAAATTAGATGATCAGGGCGAAATAATTAGAAACAAAGCAAGATTAGTAGCTAAAGGGTTCAGCCAAGTAGAAGGGTTAGACTATGATGAGACCTATGCCCCTGTAGCTAGACTTGAATATATTAGGATGCTGCTGGCCTATGCAACACATAAAGGATTCAAACTATACCAAATGGATGTAAAATCCGTCTTTTTAAACGGATTTATCAAAGAAGATGTATATGTAAGTCAACCTCTGGGATTTGAGGACTTAGAACATCCAAACTATGTTTTTAGGTTAAAAAAGGCCCTATATGGACTAAAATAAGCACCTAGGGCTTGGTACGAACGCCTATCAAACTATCTAATAACTAAAAGGTTTAACCAAGGTCAAATAGATCCAACCCTATTTGTAAAAACCTTAGAAAAAAATATTTTTGTAGCTTAAATTTACGTAGACGATATAATTTTTGACTCAACCAATACAAAATTTTTAAAAGAATTTACCAAATTAATGGAAAATGAATTTGAAATGAGTCTAGTAGGAGAACTTAACTTTTTCTTAGATTTATAAATTAAATAAACCAAAGATGAAATTTATATCTTTCAACCTAAATATGCTAAGGAGTTACTTAGGAAATTTGGAATGGAAAATTCAAAAAATATTAATACACTAATGGCTACTAACATTAAAATTGACTCAGACTTAGAAGGAAAACTAGTACACTTGAAATACTATCGAAGTGCGATAGGGAGTCTACTGTACCTAACTGCAAGTCGACCAGACATTCTTTTTGCAGTAGGTATGTATGCAAGATACCAATCTTACAAAAGAGTCACATCTAACATACGTCAAAAGAATACTTAGGTATATTAAGGGAACCCTAAACGTAGGACTCTGGTACCCGAGGTCTTGCACCTTTGATCTAACTGGCTATTCTGACTCAGACTATACCGGATGCAAATTAGATAGAAAGAGCACAAGTGACAGCTGTCAATTTCTAGGTCAGTGCCTAGTAAGTTGGTCAAGCAGAAAACAACATTGTGTTGTTTTATCTACCACTGAAGCTGAGTATATAGCCCTAGGTGCATGTGCATCTCAATTATTATGGATGATGCATACCCTAAAAAACTATCAACTAAAATATCAAAATACAAAAATTTCAATTGATAACATAAGTTCAATTAATCTAACCAAGAACCCAATTCACCACTCAAGAACTAAACATATAGAAGTAAAACACCATTTTGTAAGGGATCACGTAGCTAAGGGTGATGTTGTGTTTAACTATGTTGAGTCCAAATCAAACCTGGCTGACATATTCACAAAGTCCTTACCTGAACTTGAGTTCAGTGCACTTAGAAGACAAATAGGGATGTGCTTGGTAGAATAGAACTTATTTCTTTTTAAAAAAATAAAAAAAATATTTCTGTTTATTGTTTTTTTTAAACTATGTTTTTTTTTAAAAAATCAGTTTGTTTTTAAATTGATTTTAAAATTCTAGGAAAAATTATTTTTCAAAATTCCAACTTTTGTTAGTTTTTCAAAAATCTGGTTTAGCCTAGGAAATGACCCCCTATATATCATGTACCCCTGGTTTCAGCCAGAGCATCTCACAAGCACACTAGGATTAACTTGCATGTGTTTGAAAACACTTAGAGAGGTATGAGATGCATAGGGTACTGCCTGGACTTAAGAATGCTTATGTCTGTGTATCGACATGAGTCTGGGCAATAAACACCTGATTTACATTAATCAAGTTAAGTTATCCTGACTTAGTCAAATCTAACTGGATCACTGACTTAACTTGACTAACCAAGTGAAGGTTGTTACCCTCTAGGTAAATAGTTAGTAGCTAACGGTCAAACATTTGACTTAGAATACTGATTATTCATGCTTGGACTTAGTCAATTTTTTTTTTCTAAATGAAAGTGGCCTTAGTTAAATTTTTACAAGTTGATACTATTTAAGCTAAGTATTTTTCAAATTTCACTAAGTAAAATTAATTTTTGAATCTCTAAAATTTTTCTTTTATTTTCGTTCGCTCTTTTTAAACTAATTTTTTTTCTAACAAAATGAGCTAAGTTTTATCAAATACTTTTTGTTCGCTCTTTTTAAACTAAATTTTTCTAACACAAAATATCTTCAAACTTTTCCTTAGCTAAAAACTTCTTTCCAAACTTAGTTTCTAAAATATCTTTTAAGAAAACGGTTTTCTCTTAAAATCTTTTTACTTTCTCAAAATATCATATTAAGTTCAGAGCTATACTTAACTTTTGATTTCACTTAGCTAAACGTTTTACAAGAAAATTTATTCTAAAATGCTAAGTGTTTATCAAAGTATTTCAAAATAATTCAACCGCTTATTTAAAAGTTTTTACTCTTTCAGGTTTCAAAAATCTTACTAAAGCTAAGTTTTTGTTTATATAGCTAAATTTTGGTGTTTTAAAACTTACTGAAAAGTTAAGTTTTCAAAGCTAAATTATTTCTCAAAGCAAGTTATTAGAAAAATTCTTAGCTAAGGCCTATGATCATCCTCTCAACTTTCCTTTATTTTCTTATTTATTTTGATATATGACAAAGGGAGAGAGTATAAGAAAATTCATAGGGGGAGAGTATAAGAAAATTCAAAGAAAATTCAAAAATTTTAAAAGTCTAAAGAAAATTCAAAGAAGGGGGAATTTTTTAAGCTTCTTTTAAAGGGGAGCTTTGCACCAAATTTATGCTTGTGCTATTATTTAAAAGTCTTTATAGCATTTATTTATTATGTCTTTTTGCTTAACTTTGAATTTTAGTTATCATAATCAAAAAGGGGAAGATTGTTGGTGCAGGAAGCATCCGATGATCGAACCCAAATTTTGATAATGGCAAAGGATTCAAAGTTAAGGTTAATTATTATCTAATGTGGTTGAATGAGTTTGCAGGAAAGACCTAACTGTGGTTAGGCAGGTGGAAAATCCTAGGGGTGGTAACCCTAGGTCCTAAGAGGTGGTAACCCTATGTCCTAGGGGGTGGTAACCCTAGGCGGTGAAAAACTCTAAGGGGCGGTAACCTTTGACCTAGGGGGTGGTAACCTTAGGTGGAGGAAAACCCTAAGGGGCGGTAACCTTAGGTCCTAGGGGGTGGTAACCTTAGGTGGTGAAAAATCCCGGGGGGAGGGGGGTAATCTTAGGTCCTAGGGGGAGGTAACCCTAGGTGGCGGAAAACCTTAAGGGGTGGTAACCCTAGGTCCTAGGGGGTGATAACCCTAGGCAGAAAGTCCAGTCGGTCTGGAAGACCAGACTGGCAACAGGTATCCTCTCCTGAGTGTAGTAGGTGAGGACGCGTTCCCCGCGGAGGGAACAGTAGGCGTCAGTTCAACCAAGGGTTTATGGTCAGAAATCTGAAGTTAGAACCGGACAGTTCGGTGACTGTCAGACTTTCATATTCATATTATTATTATGCGCTAACTTTATTTTGTAGGGTATTTTTGGGACTAACATATCTAGCATGGACAAAGGAGCAAGCCTTGCCTCGGATGAACAGTACCCGAGGCGTCCTCATGGAGCTTGGAGGCGCCTCGAGTGCAAGGCTGAGGAGTCTGCGCAGCGGAGCTGGAGGCGCCCTCATGGAAGCTTGAGGCACCTCGGACGGCATTGAAGGTGCCCTCAAGAAGGTTGAAGGCGCCCTCAAGTGGATAGGCGGAGACTGCTTCGGAGTTTATCTGCGCTGCGGATCCGGCGGTGATGGAAGCGCCCTCAAGAGGCTTGAAGGCGCCCTCAATAGCCTTTATAAGGAGGTCTCGGCCAGCAGCTCAATACAACACATTCCAAGCGATCATTCTTCCATGCACTGCTCAAGAGATGATCCAAAACTGCTGTAGCAACACCCCGATGACCAAGAGCTTCAAATTTATCATTTTTGTTATCGGTATAAGTTAATTACTGCTTTACTTGTATTACATATTTGTAAACATTTACGCTATTATAGTTGTTGCCCAAAGTAAACACTCAACAAGCGTGGGCCTTGGAGTAGGAGTTGCCCTAGGCTCCAAACAAAGTAAATCTTGACGTCCTTTCTGTGTGTGCTATTTATTATTCCGCTGCAATTACTCGTAAGATTTTCGAATACGAAAAGTGAAAGCCACGAGCACTAGTCATCCCCCCCCCCCAGTGCGTCTCGATCCAACATAACCCACAAGTTGTGTTTCCATTTACATTTTTCCAACAATCCCTCAAATGAATGAAAACAAGGTATGTGATAGTATTCGACAGTTGAGTCATGTATATGATATGAAGGTGTTACCCTTTGAGCCTTCCCTTGTAAAAATCTATTTGCTCACTAGCTGATCAGTAGACGCAATATCTTTGAACTGCTCTGCCATTTGTGTAAGTATGGACAAATCTCACCCAGAACACTCTCTGATATAGCTTAAGTCTCATAAGTGTGTTTATTCTTGGCAACACATCTGGTTATGTGAGAAGCGCCAAGAATTGTACCTCCAATTCTCTTCAAAGCTGCCCCATTTCTTTCTCACATAGGTGATCTCTCGAGAGAATTTGTCATTACTCCACTGTAATTATTAAAAGCAAGAATGCTTACATGGCTCTGTGTCAGGCTAATTACCGATTGACTATCGCAATGTATGCAAATTTTCGGCATAGATTTTGGCCATCCAGGACATCTTCTAAGAATTGTCATAACCATTCAGCTTCTTCTCTACATTTGTCAAGAGCTACAAACTTTAACTCTATCGTGGATCTGGTTATTACGGTTTACTTAGAAGATTTCCACGAAATAGATGCACTTCCCAAAGTGAATACATATCCACTTATGGACTTAAAATCTTTCATGTCCGATATCCAATTCGCATAGCTGAATCCTTCGATTACAGCAAGATATCTCGTGTAGCGCAGTCCATAATCAAGAGTATACCGTAAGGACCTCAGTATTCTTGTTTTCCCTTTCCAGTGTGTATCTACTCAGTATACTTATTGCGTAGGCTAAGTCAAGTCGTGTATAACTCATTAACTACATCAAACTTTTAATCACCCTAGAGTACTCGATCTGAGAGATATTTTCATATTGATTTTTCGATAAATGTTGACTTATATCTATTGGAATTCATGCCAACACAGTATTACCGTTGTTGAATTTCTCAAGAACTTTGTCCAATAATGAAAGTCCTGTTATTTTAAGAATTTTAATTCTTAGAACCACATCAGTTAAGCTCATGTTTTTCATGCCAAATCTTAAGTTCAACATAGTTTTTGTAGCTTTAATTATCTTATCATTACCCCCAATGATAAGTATGTCATCTACATAAAGACATATCATGACATAGTCATTTCCTATGTCTTTCATGTATATACATTTATCACATTCATTGATTTTAAATCCACTTTCCTTCATAGCAGTATCAAATTTTCTATGTCATTATTTTAGAGCTTATTTCAAGCCGTATAACGACTTTTCTAATATACAAACTTTATTTTTCTACCCTGGCACAGAAAACCATTCAGGTTGCTCCATGTAGATTTCCTCTTCTAAATCCTCATTTAGAAAAGTGGTATTTACATCCATTTAATGTATTTCCAACCTGCGGTGATAGCCAACAATGTAGGTGTGGGAAGCATCCGACGATCGAACCCAAGTTTTGATAATGACAAAAGAATCAAAGTTAACTTATTTGTGATCTAACATGTCTAATGGAGATTGCAGGGAAGTCCTAAGTGTTCTTAGGCAAAAGTCCTAGTTGCGGTTTGGCAAGGTGAAAACCCTAGGGGGTGGTAACCCTAGGTCCTAAGGGGTGGTAACCCTAGGTGGAGGAAAATCCTAAGGGGGGTAACCTTAGGTCCTAGGGGGCGGTAACCCTACGTGGAGGAAAATCCTAAGGAGGGGTAACCTTAGGTCCTACGGAGTGGTAACCCTAGGTGGAGAAAAATCCTAGGGGGCGGTAACCCTAGGTCTTAGGGGGTGGTAACCCTAGGCAGAAAGTCCAGTCGGTCTGGAGGACCGGACTGGCATCAGGTAATCTCTCCTGAGGGGAGTAGGTGAGGACGCGTTCCCCGAAAGAGGGAACAGTAGGCGTTAGGTCGACCTAGGGTTTCCGGTCGAAAATCCGAAGTCAGACCCGGACATTCTGACGACTGTCAAACTTTATATTTATGATATTATGTGCTAACTTTGTGTTACAGGGTGTCTTTTGGACTAACGTATCTTGCAGGTACAAAGGAGCAACCTTAAGCATCGGATAAACAGTGTCCGAAGTGCCTCCATGGAGCTTGGAGGCGCCTCGGGTGCAAAGGATAGAGCCTACACACGGCAGAGCAGGAGGCGCCTCAGACTGAGCTGGAGGCGCCTTGGACCGCAGATTGGAGGCGCCTTGGACTGGCATGGAGGCACCTTCAAGTGGATCAGAGGAGAAGTTTTCAGCGCTGATCCACGCGGCTGACTTGGCATGCTGGAGGTGCCTTGGATGGAGTTTGAGGCGCCTCAAGCAGTGTATAAAAGGAGGTTTTGAGCAGCAGGTTTTGATCATCAATTGCAAGGTGTTCTTCCTTCCTGTGCTGCTCAAGAAACGACCCGGTTAAGCTACGACAAGTTCCTGACGACCCCAAGCTACAGTTTTTCACTTAGTGTTTGTCGGTATAGTTTATCTTCAGTTCACTTTATTGTAATTCTTATTGGTTGCTACTCGGAATATCGTACCGGTTCCCCTATACAAAAATTTTGTACAAGTCCTGAACCTTTCATAACAACATATTGTGCTTTTTAGAAATTAAATTCGGAATCGCAAACAGAACTTAATATTATTGATTCCAAATTTAACTTATCTGTTCTTAGAGGTTTAGACTTGGTTCGCAATCGATGTTTAACATTATTGATCCAAATCTATCCATGTTACAAATTCAATTAAATATTTATTTCAGAGATCGGCTCTCAGGTCAAACATGACGAGACACTTGGCCTTCTTGGGTATGGGAACATCCACCACTGCCTCGACAAAACCTCTCAACCAAATTCAATATTTAATTTCCTTATAGTAACCCTAGGTTTAACAAAAAAAAAATAATCGAATCACAAGATCGAAAAACAAAGAAACACAAATCGAAATACAAATTCGAAACCTAGAATCACTAGCCTCTTGTGTTTGGTATTTCAAGATCTAAACAAAAAATATGAACTAGTTATGATGTGAAAACTTATAACTAGTTATACCTTTTATATCTTATAGACCTCACGATCTTCTATCGTATTCCTCTTCTTATCTCGGACGTCATGTGGGCGACGATCTACCGAGACGAGAATCCACCCAAGCTGTTGGAGTGTATACTAAAAGCCTAGCTTTTGTATATACATTTATAAGAAGCACATTGGTCAAGTGTCTACATTTGTATATACCAAATGTAGATGTTCAATTAATTTATATTATAGATAACATGGTGTGTGGTGTCACACACAGAGGATCATGTTATCAGTACCTTATAAATTATAAACAGTAGCTCATGACCAAGATGGAAAGGAAAAAACCATTGGAAGGTCGTAGTGTAATTAGGTATTAGTTTATCTTAACTATATAATTACACTGGTACACTTAGAGTGTATTGAGTAGGACCATTAGAGATCATTTCTTTTATACTGACTTTATAAAGGAACAAAGACCTCAGTTATTATGGAAGTGTGTGCTCTTAATCCTAATATAATAACAAGCACATATATTTGATATTTATTTCTTTAATTTATCAATGGGTGAGATTTAGTTCGATAAATCAATAAGCCCGATAAGTTGGGAAATGATATCACTTATAGTGTGTGTTGTTGATTATAGAAGGAAACTGTGTCCTAGTGATCTAGGTTGATAATGTCCCCAAGAGGAGCTCACAAAGATTGTCATGTTAAACCCTGCAGGTGGACTTAGTCCGACATGACGATAAGGTTGAGTGGTACTACTCTTGGACTAAGATATTAATTAAATGAGTTGTCAGTAACTCACTTAATTAGTGGACATTCGACATCTTAAACACAGGGAGACTAACACACTCATAATAAGAAGGAGCCCAAAATGTAATTTGGGATTAGTGCGGTAGTTCAATAATAGTTCTTTAGTAGAATAAATTATTATTGATGGAATTAAGTTGTGTGTTAGGGGCGAACACGGGAAGCTTAATTTCATCGGGAGACCAAAACCAATTCCTCCTCTCGGTCCCTATCGTAGCCTCTTGTATATAGAGATTTATACCCACCACATACCCACCTTCTTACCCAACCAATAGGGGCCGGCCAAGCTAAGCTTGAAGCTCAAGCTTAGGGTCGGCCAAGCCTAAAAGTTGGCCTTAAGGTGGCCGGCCAATAGCTTGGAGCCCAAGCTTAGGTGGCCGGCCACATCATATTAAAAAGGGTTTTTTATTAAAATTATTTCTTATGTGGATATCATCGTTTTAAAAGAGAGTTTGAAATTTAAATCTTTCCTTTTATAGTTTTCTACAAAAGATTAAGAAAAGATTTGAAATCTTTCCTTATTTGTAGATTGAAAGGTAGATTTTAATTTTGAGAAAACTTTCCTTTTTTAACCATGTTCATGATTTAAAAGAGAGTTTAAAAATTATATATTCTCTTTTATAAAGTTTCTACAAAAGATTACGAAAAGATTTGATATCTTTCCTTATTTGTAGATTGAAAGGAGATTTTAATTTTTAGAGATAACTTTCCTTTTTGGAAATCATCCACATGTTTAAAAGAAATATTTTAATTTATAAAATTTCCTTTTTATAATCCACCATGAAGGGAAAATTTATTGGAGAAATTTTTATAAATTTCCGGAGATAAATTAGGAAGTTTTAATTTTTGTGTTAATTAAAACTTTCCTTATTTTGGAGATTAGTGGCCGGCCATTATTTTAATGAGAAGAAAATTATTTTTTAATTAAAATAAATTTTCCTTTTCATGGCAAAATTTCCTTATTTCCCAAGACCAAGAATTATAAAAGAAGAGGTAGAGGTGCCTTCATGTGAACGACTCTATTCTTTTCTTCCTTGGTGTGGCCGGCCCCTCCTCTTTTCTCTCCTCTCCTTATTGTGGCCGAATCTTCTTTGTTGGTGGAGTTGCTTTGGTGGTCGGATCAAGCAAGGAGAAGAAGGAGAGAAAGGAAGCCTAGTCTCTAGCATCCCTTGGAGCTTGGTGGTAGTGGTCGAACCTCATCCTCTCTTGAAGTCTTGTGATGGCCGAATCTTGCAAGGAAGAAGAAGGTGCTTGGTGGTTCTCATCTCGGAAGATCGTTGCCCACACAACGTCCGAGGTTAGAAGAGGAATACGGTAGAAGATCAAGAGGTTATTTTTGCTTACAAAAAAAGGTATAACTAGTAATTGTTTTCCGCATCATACTAGTTTTCTTTGTATAGTTATTTATGGAAATACCAAACACAAGAGGCATATGATTCTAGAGTTTTCGAAATAGTTTTTTTTTTGAGTTTGTGTTTTCTTCTTTTTCGAATTTGTGATTCGATTGTTCTTTTTGGTTAACCTAGAGTTATTTAAGGAAATAAATATTAGCTTTCCTTAAAAGGCTTTGCCTAGGCGGTGGTGGTTGCTCCCATATCTAAGAAGGTCATGTGCCTCGCCATGCAGTCCTGGAAGCCAATTTTGGAAATTAATATTTATAGAATTAATAACTTAGGTAGATTTGAATCAATAGTGTTAAGTTCCGCTTGCGATTCAAATTTAAACCATTAAGAACAGATAAGTTAAATTTGGAATCAATGATGTTAAGTTCCGTCTGCGATTTCTAATTTAACTTCTAAAGAACACAATAGGTTATTTAAGGAAAGGTTCGACACTTGTACAAAAAATTTTTGTACGAACCGGTACGTTTTCCTAGGACTAACCAACAATTGATATCAGAGCTAGAGTTTGCCTCTGTGTGTTTGGTTTTCAAATTAGGTTATGCACATGTCATACATAATTTAGGTAGGATAATAGTAGGATGTGCTAACTTTGTGGTTGCAGGCTCCAACTATTATGGCATATTTTTATTGTGTGTGATTGGACCCTTGGACATGTCAAGGGCATTTAATTATGTGTGCATGATTATATGTAACTAATATAGCAGGAGCTGTATTAGCCCTAGGTTTTAGAATTTTATTTTTCGATCTAGATTACATGTACATTCCATTTATGGAATATAGGATCGATATATGTAAATTCTATATTTGTCGCGGATCGTATCCTTGCGAGGCGTGGTGCTATCGGAGGACCAGAGGCGCAGCGGAATAAGACGCAAGATAGATGCGACAACTCGACCCGATGGCGGTGGCTAAAGATGGCAGCAGCTAGGGTTGGAGCACACGGAGGACAGTGATGAAAATGTCATAATAGTTGGAAAATTAATTTCCATGTTTATTGCTTTTATTTAATGTGATGTGTGTGTATGCATGTGTTATATGCTAGCATAGGTTAAAATTCCTCACCTTAAATAACTAAGTGGGAGAGGGATTAGTATATTAATCCCACGGTCTCCATTACTGGTTTGTAAGTGATGCAACAAGCTTGCGTGTTGGCTCTGAGTGCCTCCCTCCACAACGGATGAGTTTGTTTGCGGATCACTAGATCAAACTTCCTTAATGGATGGTTATAGGAAGTTATTTAGGATGTGTATGATCTTCTCCAACTGAAGGGGCACAATTCTATTTAATGGACTTAGTATCAAGTAATGGTGTACAATTAGACATATTTAATAGTATCCTCCCCAACGGAGTCACTACTATCACTTGTGTGACCAAAGGGAAACCAACTATTGATTTGTCATAAAACTAAATTGGCAAGAAAATAAAATTAATAAACCCCTCTTACAAATGTTTGAATTTGTATACGTCCACACTAACGTGGCATACAAGATTCATGGTGTTTGAGGTAATTTTATTTGTCAAAAAGTTATATTGACAAGATAGTCAATGGGTAAAACCCTCCTCTTACAAATGTTGATTTTGTATACGTCTACACTAACGTGACATGCAAAACTCACGGTATTTTGAGGTGTTAGTAAATTTAAATAGTATTGTTTGAGGAATCAATATTATTTTAAATTTAGAGTCTTGACCAAATATTTGATCAAAGACAGGCCAACCATTAATTTTATTTGTCATAGGTTGACAAGATAATAAAATTAATGGATAAAATCTCCTTTTAGAATTTGTATACGTCCACACTAACGTGACATATAAAATTCACAGGGATTTTTGAGATGTTGGTCTTGACCAAATATTTTTTGTGATTCTTAGGATTTCAAATGTTAGTCAATCCCCTAGTTGTTATACTATAGAATAGACTTAGTAGTCCCAATTGTAATGATTGGAAAACTTGGACATTAAGGTAAACTGTCCTCTCAGAACTGAGAACAATAACGGTGTATTTTGTTAGTTGTTGAAACATATTTAGTGGTGTTATCTACTGATACCTGGTGTGTAGATACAGGAACCACTGATTATGTCTGCAATTCATTGTAGGGGTTCCAGAAAATCCGACAACTATATAAATCACCGTCCACATGGGCATTGCTGTAAAAGTAGCAACTGTTGCAGTGGGAGATGTTTATCCTTTGATAGGAATAAAACATGGATTTTAAGAAATTACTTTTAAGTACCAAGTTTAGAAAGAAATTTATTTCAGTTTCTAAACTATTTAAAGAATAAATATTGTGTCTATTTTGATAACAAAGTTGTTATCGAGAAAATAGGAAAGATATCTATTCTGGAAACGTTAGATGACAATTTATAAATCCAATAACTCCCATAATGCAATAAATGGAAATTAAATAACACATCTTCTAACTTTAAGAGAAAGCAACCTTCGGAAATAAACCAATTATATCTTTGGCATCTAAGGCTAGGTTATATTAACTTGAGTAGGATTCAAAGGATAATAACCAATGAACTCTTGGGTTCATTGGTAGTGGAAATCTTTCCAACTTACATGGAAGGAAAAATAACTAAGAAGCTTTTAAGTCTAAGGGGTATGGAGCCAAAAATATGTTGGAATTGGTTCATTCTGATTTGTGTGATCCTATGACTATCCAGACAAGAGGTAGTATCGAATATTTCGTCTCTTTTATAGACAACTATTCGAGATAAGGATACATTTACTTGACTCGCCAAAAGTCTTAGTACTTTGATTAGTTCAAAGAATACTAGGCTGATGTGGAGTAACGTCAAAGTAAAAGTATCAAGATACTGTGGTGAAATCGTAGTAACAAGTACCTCTTAGGATAGTTTAGGAGTCACTTATCAGAAGTCGGGATTTAATCCCAACTAACTACACCTGGTACACCCCAACAGAATGGTGTAGTAGAAGGTATAAGACTCTTAAGGAAATGAGTAGATTGATGATGAGTTATTCAGAAAATTACCAAATTCATTTTAAGGATATACTCTGAAACGGAAGTGAACATAGTACCTTCCAAAGTCAGAACTCTCTACTCATATAGAATTGCTGAATAGGCGTAAGCTTATTTTAAAGCAATCGGGTAGTCCAACACATATGCTGAAGAGAGACAATGATAAGTTGGATAGGAATTCACTTGTTTGTAGGTTATCCTAGAGAAATGAAAGTAGGTTTATAGTCTTAAAAATCATAAGGTCATTATTAGTATCAATGACCGATTTTTAGAAAAGGACTATGTAATAAACCATGAGCCCATAAGTAAATTTGTTCTTAAGGAAATAATAAAGGACATGTCTAATCTAGTACCAACTGTACAAGATAAAATATCACAAGAAACTGCAACACGTATCACAAATGATACACAGTTATAGAAAGTGCCTCATCGTAGTGGGAGGGTTGTTAAGCAACCTAAGAGATTCATGTTTTGGTAGAGTCTTTGGAGCTGATCCCTTGTGAACATGAACCTGATTCACAGATATATGACAAAGCACTCCAAGATAAAGATACAACATCTTTGTAAAGAGCAATGAATGCAGAATTAGAATATATGTATTCTAATAAAATCTGGGAACTTATAGAACCACCAAATGGTGTAAAATCCATTTGGTGTAAATAGGTCTACAATAGGAAAAGAAGGATAGATAGGAAGGTGGAAACTTTCAAAGCAAGGCTTGTTGAAAAAGGAAACTTTTTCGCTGGTAGTCATGCTTAAGTCTATTCGAATTCTTTTATCTATATGGACTATGAGATTTGGTAAGTGGATGTCAAGACAGCTTTTCTTAATGGAAGTCTTGAAGAAAATATCCATATAAAACAACCAGAAGGGTTCATTGCAAAGAGCAAAGAGCATCTTGTATTTAAGCTCAATCGGTCTATGGACTGAAGTAAAGCTTCAAAGTCTTGGTTCATTCCGTATAATAAAGTAATCCAGTCTTATGGATTTAGTTACTGGATAAGTCTTGTGTATATAAGAAGTGTGATGGAAACGTGGTGGTATTTCTTGTACTATACCTAGATGACATTTTTGATAGTTGGAAACAATATCAAGGTGTTATCGGAAGTAAGGGTATGGTTGTCCAAGCAATTTGCTATGAAGGACTTAGGAGAGTGAGCACATATTCTTGGGATCAAGGATCGCAAGGAAAAGAATGTTGTGTTTATCCCAAGCTTCATACAATGAGCTCGTTTTAGCATGCAAAACTCCAAGAAAGGTTTTTCTATCTTTTAGACATAGAGCGACTTTATCTAAAGAGATATCTCCGAAGATATCAAAGGAGAAAAAGGACATAAAAGCAAGTTCCTTATGCTTCGGCTGTTGAAAAGCTTAATGTATGCTATACACAAGATCGGATATCTGTTTTACCTAGTGCATAGTTAAGCAGATATCAAAGTAACCCTGGACAAGGACATTGGACTGCAGTAAAGCATATATTGAAGTACCTTAGAGGCACTTGAGATTATATGCTAATTTATAAGGCAGTTAATTTGGTCCCTGTGGGTTGCACGAATTTTGACTTAGAATCGGATAGGGACAATAGTAATTTGACCTCGGGGTTTTGTGTTTACTTTAGGAGGTGAAGTCATAACTATGGAAGAGTGATAAGCAAAGGTGCTTTTTCGGACTCTACCATAGAAGCTGAGTATATGGCAGCCTCTGAGATAGCCATAAAAGCTGTATGGCTCAGATACTTCAAGATAGACTTAGATATGATTTCTGGTTTGCCCAAAATAATTTGGTGCAGTAGCAAACTCGAAGAAACCATAAGTCCATAATGCAAGTAAACACAATATAGCGCAACTACCACCCAATAAGAGAAATCGTATAAACGAGGAGAAGTTGTTACTGCCTAGATTGTATCAGGTGATGACCTATAGACCCTTTCACTAAGGTCCTTAAGGCAAGAGCTTTCGATGAGCATGTTGAAGGGTTGAGAATCAGATGTATGGCAGCATTTATGGCAGCATAGTCTTTTAGTATAAGTGGGAGATTGTTGGAGTGTATACTAAAAGCCTAGCTTTTGTATATACATTTATAAGAATTACATTGGTCAAGTGTCTACATTTGTATATACCAAATGTAGATGTTCAATTAATTTATATTATAGATAACATGGTGTGTGGTGTCACACACAGTGGATCATGTTATCAGTACCTTATAAATTATAAACAGTAGCTCACGACCAAGATGGAAAGGAACAAACCATTAGAAGGTCGTAGTGTAATTAGGTATTAGTTTATCTTAACTATATAATTACACTGGTACACTTAGAGTGTATTGAGTAGGACCATTAGAGATCATTTCTTTTATACTGACTTTATAAAGGAACAAAGACCTCAGTTATTATGGAAGTGTGTGCTCTTAATCCTAATATAATAACAAGCACATATATTTGATATTTATTTCTTTAATTTAACAATGGGTGAGATTTAGTTCGATAAATCAATAAGCCCGATAAGTTGGGAAATGATATCACTTATAGTGTGTGTTGTTGATTATAGAAGGAAACGTCCTAGTGATCTAGGTTGATAATGTCCCCAAGAGGAGCTCACAAAGATTGTCATGTTAAACCCTGCAGGTGGACTTAGTCCGACATGACGATAAGGTTGAGTAGTACTACTCTTGGACTAAGATATTAATTAAATGAGTTGTCAGTAACTCACTTAATTAGTGGACATTAGACATCTTAAACACAGGGAGACTAACACACTCATAATAAGAAGGAGCCCAAAATGTAATTTGGGATTGGTTGTTGGAACCCCAAGGTTGTTTTGGTGTGATCAACAAAGTTAAGTTAGGTCCTGTGTGTATTTAACCTTGTGTCTAAGTGTGCAGGAGCTTAGGAGCACAGGTACTCGAGCGGAAGACGCAGCTAGCGAGAAGGACGGCACGCGGTGCGTCCGAGGGACGAGGCGCTGCGGAAGAGTACACTGGCGGACGAGAAGGAAGCGCGCGCGATGGTTCCGAGGTACGAAAGCCGGAGCGGAAGATTGTTCGGGGAGCAAGAGACGCAGCTAGCGTGAAGGTCGGCACGAGGTGCGATCGAGGGACGATGTCTACGGATGAGTACGCTGGTGGACGAGAAGGGACACACGGCAATTCCGAGGGACGAGAAGCCGAAGGGAAGCACGCTCGAGAAGACCGAAAGATGGGTTCGGGTGAGCCCTATTCCGGATGGCAGAGATCACCCAATCAAGCGGATCCGTAGCAGAAGACCCGGACCGAGACGGGGACTTAACAGAGAAATGGTCCCGGACAAAAAGTCAACCACAGTTGACTTTTTGCTCCGAGGCGCCCGGAACCAATCCAGGCGCCCGAAGCTGTCCGGGGCGCCCGGAATGCTTCCGAGCGCCCGAAGCTGTCCGAGGCGCCCGGAATGCTTCCGGGCGCTCGGACCATGATTTTGACCAGGATTGCGATTTTCGCAATATGAACGTTGGGGATAAAATTTTATCCCCCCTGGGGGCGCCCGGAACCCCTTCTAGGCGCCCGGACCAGTACTATAAATATATTACTGATCCACACATTAAACATCAACTCAGTAATTTACATTCCAAACACTTGTGCGCTTTTGTTCTAGTTTAGCTTCTGTCTTTTGTGCTTTCACTGCTGTAAGAGGCTTCTCCGCCTGAAGGATATTGATAGTACGATCAACTTTCTTGGATTAACAACCATCCCGGTTGTAACCAAGTCAAATCCGGTGCCTATTCTTTTTCTTGCTTTTTATTGTTTAAGTTAATTTTTATGCAAGTGTTAGTTTAAGAGTTCGAGAAGGGTATTTGCGTTTTGATTTTTCAGGGCTATTCAACCCCCCTTCTAGCCGGCCCAACGGTCCTACATTGGTGCGGTAGTTCAATAATAGTTCTTTAGTGGAATGAATTATTATTGATGGAATTAAGTTGTGTGTTCGGGGCGAACACGGGAAGCTTAATTTCATCGGGAGACCAAAACCAATTCCTCCTCTCGGTCCCTATCGTAGCCTCTTGTATATAGAGATTTATATCCACCACATACCCACCTTCTTACCCAACCAATAGGGGCTGGCCAAGCTAAGCTTGAAGCTCAAGCTTAGGGCCGGCCAAGCCTAAAAGTTGGCCTTAAGGTGGCCGGCCAATAGCTTGGAGCCCAAGCTTAGGTGGCCGGCCACATCATATTAAAAAGAGTTTTTTATTAAAATTATTTCTTATGTGGATATCATGGTTTTAAAAGAGAGTTTGAAATTTAAATCTTTCCTTTTATAGTTTTCTATAAAAGATTAAGAAAAGATTTGAAATCTTTCCTTATTTGTAGATTGAAAGGTAGATTTTAATTTTGAGAAAACTTTCCTTTTTTAACCATGTTCATGATTTAAAAGAGAGTTTAAAAATTATATATTCTCTTTTATAAAGTTTCTACAAAAGATTACGAAAAGATTTGATATCTTTCCTTATTTGTAGATTGAAAGGAGATTTTAATTTTTAGAGATAACTTTCCTTTTTGGAAATCATCCACATGTTTAAAAGAAATATTTTAATTTATAAAATTTCCTTTTTATAATCCACCATGAAGGGAAAATTTATTGGAGAAATTTTTATAAATTTTCGGAGATAAATTAGGAAGTTTTAATTCTTGTGTTAATTAAAACTTTCCTTATTTTGGAGATTAGTGGCCGGCCATTATTTTAATGAGAAGAAAATTATTTTTTAATTAAAATAAATTTTCCTTTTCATGGCAAAAGAATTAAGGAAGTTTTTATTAAAATTTCCTTATTTCCCAAGACCAAGAATTATAAAAGAAGAGGTAGAGGTGTCTTCATGTGAACGACTCTATTCTTTTCTTCCTCTCTTTTCTTCCTTGGTGTGGCCGACCCCTCCTCTTTTCTCTCCAATCCTTATTGTGGCCGAATCTTCCTTGTTGGTGGAGTTGCTTTGGTGGTCGGATCAAGCAAGGAGAAGAAGGAGAGAAAGGAAGCCTAGTCTCTAGCATCCCTTGGAGCTTGGTGGTAGTGGTCGAACCTCATCCTCTCTTGAAGTCTTGTGGTGGCCGAATCTTGCAAGGAAGAAGAAGGTGCTTGGTGGTTCTCATCTCGGAAGATCGTTGCCCACACAACGTCCGAGGTTAGAAGAGGAATACGGTAGAAGATCAAGAGGTTATTTTTGCTTACAAAAAAAGGTATAACTAGTAATTGTTTTCCGCATCATACTAGTTTTCTTTGTATAGTTATTTATGGAAATACCAAACACAAGAGGCATATGATTTTAGAGTTTTCGAAATAGTTTTTTTTTTTGAGTTTGTGTTTTCTTCTTTTTCGAATTTGTGATTCGATTGTTCTTTTTGGTTAACCTAGAGTTATTTAAGGAAATAAATATTAGCTTTCCTTAAAAGGCTTTGCCTAGGCGGTGGTGGTTGCTCTCATATCCAAGAAGGTCATGTGCCTCGCCATGTAGTCCTGGAAGCCAATTTTGGAAATTAATATTTATAGAATTAATAACTTAGGTAGATTTGAATCAATAGTGTTAAGTTCCGCTTGCGATTCAAATCTAAACCATTAAGAACAGATAAGTTAAACTTGGAATCAATGATGTTAAGTTCCGTCTGCGATTTCTAATTTAACTTCTAAAGAACACAATAGGTTATTTAAGGAAAGGTTCGACACTTGTACAAAAA
This sequence comes from Zingiber officinale, assembly GCF_018446385.1. Classification (NCBI taxonomy): domain Eukaryota; kingdom Viridiplantae; phylum Streptophyta; class Magnoliopsida; order Zingiberales; family Zingiberaceae; genus Zingiber; species Zingiber officinale. The sequence continues at coordinate 138,368,475 of NC_055998.1, read as the reverse complement.
ATTTTTGTACAGTGGAACCGGTACGTTTTCTTAGGACTAACCAACACAAGCTACCTTCTTCTCCAAGCAAGATTCGGCCACCACAATAACTCCAAGAAAGGATGAGGTTCGGCCACCACCACCAAGCTCCAAGGGATGCTAGAAACAAAGCCTCCTTTCTCTCCTTCTCCAAGCAAAATCCGGCCACCACAAGAGCTCCAAGAGATGATGAGGTTCGGCCACAAGAAGAAGAAAGAAGAAGAGGAATAGGGTCGGCCACACCAAGGAAGAAAAGATAGAGGAATAATAGATCATATGTTCTTAGGTGAGACACCTTTACCCTCTCTTTTATATTCCTTGGTCTTGGCAAATAAGGAAAGTTTTATAAATAAAAACTTCCTTATATTCCTTGCCATTGTTTAAGAAGGAAAATTTAATTAAAATCTCCTTATTAAACCTCTAATGACCGGCCACCTTAATCCCCTCCAAACAAGGAAAGTTTTAAATACAAAATTAAAACTTCCTAATTTGTTTCCGAAAATTTTTAAATAAAAAATGGTTTAGATTCGAACTCGCGAGTTGGGCCTTAAGCAAAACGCAGCCAAGCAACTGCGCCAGCGGGCTTTGCTAATTTAGGAAGGAGTGAAATATTCTTAAGCAATAGTTGATAATAAAAACCCTAGTTACAAAAAGAGGGGAAAGTTTTCCCCGAGCCCTAATTTCCCTCCTCTCCTCTCTTTGGCGTGTGACGGCGATTCTCTCGGGCGAAAACGAAGCCAAGTTAGGGCTTGTCTTCGGCGGCCGGCGAAGGGCAAGTTTCGGGAGCTCTTCACAGAATAGAGGCTTCCCTGTCAAGGAGAAGCTGTGAGCACGAAGAGGAGCCGGAAAACTCGAGTCCTCCGAACCCTAGAAAGTCCTCCTCTTCGGCTGTAAGTCCAAGAACAAGAGCTAAGTCGCTGCTCACCTGCAGTAGGATAGTTCCGGATTCCTATCCCCTTTGTTTTCGAATTTTTCTGTGATGATTGTCGGTTTAGAGTTTTTGCCGTGAGTTGCTTGCTTCGGATTTGATCAGGATGTTTAGTTAGGCATATGGTTTATTTTCCAAAGCATGAAGTAGGGAGCAAGGAATTTATATTGCTGCCGTGAGTTGCTGTGCAGTTCGGAATTTGTTGTTCTAAGCAATGAGCATGAAGAACAATTAGGATTTTAGGTTTCCAGTAGCAAATTGTTTACAGTAGAAATTCCTTCTTTGGTTTCCTTGCCGTGGCACATAGAAATCACCTTTTAATAGCACGTGCTTAACAGAAAATCTGTCAATGCGCTGCTTAACAGAACAATTGAGGTTTTGGATTTTGTTTCTTGTTTTTCCGGAGCTTGTTGAAAACCCTAGAGTGGTTCCGAGATTTGATTGCTCCTCTTTGGTTTCCGAGCATGATGCTTAGATTGTACCAGTTTTGGGTTTTTGATTGGTAACCAGTTAGATAGATTTGTGAAGCGTATTCTGCTTAGGAGATGTGGAAATATGGAACAATTAGAAATATAGCCTACACTCTATTATGCACGAACAGATTTCATATTCACTAAGTACCCTATGCCATATATGAATATAGATAGAGAAAAGTCCGGACAGCATGCTTGATATTCTATACCATTTGATAGTTGTGGACTTCTAAAGTGAAGTAGTATTTAATTGTTGGAATTATTTTGTTATTATACCGCGAGTTAATCTTGTGTAGTTTTGGATTCATTGGAGTGAGTTTTCACATGGATTGAGGTGGAGTTAGATTTCAAACCCTAGTTTTCGGTTTGAGCTCATGGTGGTAATCCAGTTTAGATCACGTAGTAATATGCTTAAAGACCTCTTCTACTCTACGAAAGTGCAAGCTTTACCCAAGTTTTAAATTCCAGCAGGTTCAAGCATTCCATCATCTTTATGAATCACTTTCTTTTATAGTGATAGTATTCTTACCTTATGCCTTGCTTTGCTGGAAACGAATCATAATCTGTAGCCCTACGGAGTGCATGCTTTAGTATATCATGGGTTAACTTTTGATAGCAACAGTGATTACCTCTTCCTTATGCTCTGTTTTGCTAGAAGTAATTTAAAAGGTATAGGTTTGTTAAGTGTATGTCCTAGTATGTTGCTATCTTTATGTGGAAATTTCTGATAGTAGCAGCATCCTTTCCTCATGCTTTGCCTTGTTGGAAACAGCTTAGAAGTGTAGACCTAGTAAGTGCAGATTTTCGAATTCTTTAAGCATGACATATGTTTTATTTTAATATGAATTCATTGCTTCTGGTATGCATAGCTTTAAGTCCATCATATTCCTAAACATGATTTACCTTAAGCTCTAACTGTTTTTACCCAAGTTGACTTAATTGAGTGCAATCATGCCATAAGTGGTTGAGGTTGACCAAATGATGTTATGGAGATTTTTGGTGCAACTATACCAAGCAGTCGAGGCCAACTAAGTAGCTTTAATATTCCAACAATATGCTTAAGTTAAGTTGATATTGTTTGTCAAGTAGGTTAAGATTAATTAAATACTTATCAATCAAGTCAAGGGTGGTTGGATATTTGACAATTAAAGAGGTCTAAGTAAGTTAAGATTGATACGATACTTTATGGATTGAATTGGATCACACCTTTGTGAGAAGTTGAGGATTGTTTCTTTAAACTTGTTGCTGTGAATTACAAAGGAAGAAAATAAAGTATAAGCTTAGAACCAATAAAAACAAGATCTTATCCCAGTAGCTGGGATTTAGCTTGTTTTTCCTTGCTTCCTGATTAGATTGGTCTTCTTCTTTTAGTTGTTTTAGAGATCTTTGTGAAGGGGTAAGCTTTGAATAAGATTACATAGGTTTGCTTTAAAAGTTATAGTGCAGAATTAGTTTTGCCTTTTTCTATTAGCAAGTGCAGAATTTTGATTAGCATAAAGTAGTGCAGATTTTTGTTAGTTATGTATACAGATTTCTATTTAAGCTTGAATACAGATTTTCGATTAAGCTTATATGCAGAATTACATTCATAGTGCAGATTTTTGTAAGCTTATAGTGCAGATTGTGTAAGATTATAGTGCAATTTTGTTAAACACTTCAGTGCAGTTTTATTGAGCATTTCAGTGTAGTGTTAATAAGCATTTCTGTGCAAATTTATTAAAGCATTCAGATTCAGTTTTGTAAGAAGCGTTCTTTTATTAGAAGTATTTTACTTGAACAAGTATAAGAAAGATAAAGAAAAGAAAGAAAAGGCCAAGGCCTTAAGTAGATCCCAAAGTCAAGACTTTAGGGATTTTGGCACATAAGGTGTCTATTAAAATGTCAAGGCATTTAAAGAAGAAGTAATTAAAATTATAAGTATTTTACTTTTAAGAAGAGGCTAGTACCCGACTTCGCAAGGTTGTCGTTAAACAAATCTAGGTGTCCAATTCCAAGGTCTTGGCCCTGGTAGACCAACGTCTGCTCTTTTAGGATTGGTGGCTCGCTACTCCAACCTATTAGGGAACGCGCATAAGATGGTACTAAGCCTGGGCCCAAGAGAAGTTGATTACTATTTTGAAGTATTATAAGTATAAGTTTTTGAACAAGTAAAACAAGCTTTACCTAAGTATAAAGTATTAAAGAATAAGTTTTAAACAAGTGAAATAAAGAATAAGTTTAGAACAAATGAAATAAGTTTCACTTTGTTTTAAAATCAGCAAGATGAGTTTTCTTTTATGCTAGCATGTTGTTTAGATTAGCTTACTGTTCTTTGCTATTTTCTGAGCATGAGTAGCTTTACATGTTTAGCATTTCAGCCTGTTTGATTCTTTTACTAGTAAATGAGCATGAGTAGTCTTCAGTAAGTAATCAGTTAGATCATGTTATAAATATATGTACATGCATATTGAGATTTTGTGAGTTAGATAGCGCTTACTAAGCATTTTGCTTATAGATTGCATTTCCTCTTACTGCAGATACAGGAAAGGAAAAGATTTAGCAAAGGAAGGCGACAAGGTGGCGCGGATGGTGTGTGATGCAAGGACTATGGAAGCCTCGGGATTTGGTTAAGAAGTTGTTTAGAGTCCTTCTTTAATGTTATTAGAGAAGTTGAGATTTTTAAAGAGTTGTTTCCTTATGCTACTAATTGAGTCTATTCCGCATTGTTAGTTTGGTTGTTTTCCACTATTGGAGCTTTATTCATTTGCTATTGCTAGAATAGTTTATTATTTAAGTTGTTGTGTCTTATTACTCCGTGGTTGTGAAGTATATATACCAGCCGCATGTGGATGATGGTTTATTTTGCATGTATTGATGTTTATGGTCACCGGTACAGGGGAGACTCTGTCGAAATTTTTCGGTAGGGATTCCTCGTGGTTTCGATCACACCGGTTAAGTAGAGTTAATAGTTAAGTAACGGTCACCTTAGGGAGTAATAGTAGTAGTAAGAAGGGTGGTCGTTACAACTCAGCTCCGATTTCATTATACGAAAAGTATTATTAGTTGAAAATTGTAACTTTAACTTACTCAACATCAGTCAATTGTGTGATAGTGGCTACTCAGTGAATTTTACCAAGTCTGGGTGTATAGTTAAAAATGTCAATAACCCTGAAATCATATTTAAGGGCATTAGGAGAAATAATGTTTACATAATTAACCTTCCAACGTCCTCAATAAAGTGTTTCCTAACACAACAAGAGGAAACTGAGTTGTGACACAAGAGACTGGGTCACACTCATACTAGATTCATTTCAAAAATGAGTCAAAATAGTCTAGTTAGAGGACTGCCCAAATTAAAATTTATTGAAAATTCAACTTGTGATGCTTGTCAACAAGGTAAACAAACCAAGTCAAACATAAGCTAACCAATATAAACAGAACTACTTCAATACTTGAGCTCCTTCACCTTGACTTGTTTGATTCACACGGAGCCACGTCACTAAGCAAAACCAATATTGCTTAGTAATAATCAATGACTACTCAAGATTTACTTGGGTAAAATTCATAAAAATTAAAGACGAAACTTTTGAAGTGTTCAAAATTTTCTGTAAATTAAAAGAAAATGAAAAAGACACACAAATAAAAAAAATAAGAACTGACCATGGGGGAGAATTTGAAAATCATAAGTTTATTGAATTTTGTGAAACTAATGGATATCAACATGAATATTCTTGTCCTAGAACCCCCAACAAAATGGTCTAGTAGAACGTAAAAATAGAACCCTACAAGAAGCCGCTAGAATCATGTTAAACGAATACAAATTATCCAACCAATTATGGGATAAAGCAATTAACACAGCCTGTTATATACAAAATAGGATTTTAATTAACAAATTTCAGAATAAAACACCCTATGAAATATACTATAATAAAATTCCTAATTTAAACTATTTAAAAGTCTTCGGGTGTAAAGTATTCATCTTAAACACTAAAGACTACTTAGGGAAATTTTCATCAAAAACAACCCCAGGAATATTTTTAGGGTACTCAACAACCAGTAGGGCATATAGAGTTTACAACAAAAATACCCTAAAAGTTGAAGAAACAATGAATGTAATATTTGATGAAGAAAATAAACTACCCGATATAAGAAATGAAAATACAGAAAATGTTAACGCAAGAAATACAGAAGATGATGACAGAATTCAACCTGAACCTAATGAATTTGAAGAACTAATTCCTAACCCAAATGTAAGACCAACAAGAACAATCACCAATCACCCATCTGACCAAATTTTAGGTGATCCAACTCTAGGAGTCAGAAGTAGGTAATCTTACAGGAACCTAAGCCAAATAGCCCTGATTTCTAAAATTGAACCAAAAACTGTAGATGAAGCCCTACCAAGCCCAAACTGGACCTTAGCAATGCAAGAAGAATTGACCCAATTTGAAAGAAACCAACTCTGGGAACTAGTATCTAGACCCATTAACAAGACAATAATTGACACAAAATGGGTTTTCAGGAACAAATTAAATTATCAGGGTGAAATAGTTAGAAATAAAGCAAGATTAGTACCCAAAGGGTTCAACCAAGTAAAAGGGTTAGACTATGATGAAACCTACGCCCCTATAGCCAGATTTGAATCAATTAGGATGTTGCTGGCGTATGCAGCACATAAAGGATTCAAGCTCTATCAAATGGATGCAAAGTCCGCTTTCCTAAATGGATTTATTAAAGAAGAAGTGTATATTAGTCAACCCCCAGGATTTGAAGACATAGAACATCCAACCCATGTCCTTAGACTAAAAAAGGGCCTTGTACGGACTAAAACAAGCACCTAGGGCTTGGTATGAGCGTTTATCTAACTATTTAATATCAAAAGTGTTTCACCAGGGTCAAATAGATCCAACTCTTTTTGTAAAAATCTTAGAAAATGACATTTTTATTGCACAAATTTATATAGACGGTATAATATTTGGGTCAATCAACTCAAAATTTCTAAAAGAATTTACAAAACTAATGGAAAATGAATTTGAAATGAGTCTTGTAGGGAACTTAATTTCTTCTTAGGATTACAAATTAAGCAAACAAAAGATGGAATTTATATTTTTCAAACAAAATATGCTAAGGAGTTAATTAAAAAATTTGGAATGGAAAACTCAAAAATTATTAATACACCAATGGCTACCAACATTAAAATTGATTCACACTTAGAAGGAAAACCAGTAGACTTGAAATACTATTGAAGTGCGATAGAAAGTCTACTGTACCTAACTGCAAGTCAACCAGTCATTCTTTTTGCTGTAGGTATGTGCGCAAGATATCAATCTTGCGCAAAAGAGTCACACTTAACTCATGTTAAAAGAATACTTAGATATATTAAGGGAACCCTAAATGTAGGACTATGGTACCCTAGGACTTGCACTCTTGATCTAACTAGCTATTCTGACTCAGATTATGCCGAGTGCAAGCTAGATAGAAAAAGCACAAGTGGTAGCTGTCAATTTCTAGGTCAGTGCCTAGTAAGTTGGTCAAGCAGAAAGCAACATTGTGTTGCCCTTTCAACCATTGAAGTTGAGTACATAACCCTAAGAGAATGTGCATCTCAACTATTATGGATGATGCATACCTTAAAAGACTACCAATTAAAATATCAAAACACTAAAATTTCAATTGACAACATAAGTTCAATTAATCTAACCAAAAACTCAATTCACCACTCAAGAACTAAACATATAGAAGTAAAATACCATTTTGTAAGAGATCACGCAGCTATGGGTGATATTGTACTTAACTATGTTGAGCCCAAATCAAACCTAGCTGACATATTCACAAATCCCTTACCTGAACTTGAGTTCAGTGCACTTAGAAGACAAATAGGAATGTGCTTAGTAGAATAGACCTTATGCTTGGTTCTTGCATCCTTCAAAATTTTAGAAAAAAAAATATTTTCAAAATCTCAATTTTATTAGACTTTCAAAATTTGGACTTAGCCTAGGCACTAACCTTAGAAATCATGTTCCTCTAGTTTTAGCCAGAGTATCTCACAAACACTCTAGGCTTAACTTGCTTGTGTTTGAAAGAAACTTAGAATGACGTGAGATGCATAGGGTACAGCCTAGACTTCAGAATGCTTGTGCATCGCAGTAAGTCTGGGTGTTAAAACCAACATTACATTAATCAAGTTAAGTTATCCAGACCTAGTGGATCAATTGACTTAACTTGACTAACCAAGTGAAAGCTGTTACCCCCTAGGTAATCAGCTAGTAGCTAAAGGGTTAGACATGCGGTCAAGAGGATTACGTGATTAATTTTTAAGTTACTCATGCTTGGACTTTAGGACTTCTTGAACTTATGTGAAAATGGCCTTAGTTGCAACTTTATAAGCTTATTTTTTTCTCAACAGCCTTTTAAAACTTAGTCTGTTTCAAATCACTTTACCAAATATTGTTTTCAAATTAACCTTATCTAGCAATTTAGCTAAGTATTTTTTAGCTTTTTCAAAAAAAAAAAAGATTTCCAAATTTAACTAAATGTTTGGAAGTGTTTTCTTTGCTAAGTATTTTCCAACTTCAATTCTTTTTACAAAAAGCTTTCTACACTAAGGGGGTGTTTGGTTGATGGTTTTGGGAATGAGGGAATGGAATGATAGTAAAAGATAGTGTTTGGATTGTGGGTTTGGGAATCACATTTTGGGAATGATTACCAGATTTATGGGAATCAACCAAACCCATATAACTTATGGGTTTCATTTCCATTCCTATTCTTATTCCACCCTATTATCAAACTCATACCCATAGTCATTCCCATCATTTAACCAAACGCCTCCTAAGTAATCTTTTAACCTCTTTCAAAATTTAGCTAAATACTTTTTCTTTCTCTTTTAAGTAAGTATATTTCAAAGGTTTTTAAATTTTTGTTCAAAAAGCTTTTCGAAATAAAGACAATGTCTTTTAAGGCTTTAAGATTTAAGAAAATATTTTTTTAACAAAGTCGTTCAAATTAAGCATTTTACAAGCTTACCCACCTTTTCAATATTTCTTTGAATTTAGCTGAGCTACTTTTCAAAGACAAAATAATTTTTGGCTAAAGTCATTTTTCAAACTTAATCAAGAATATTAAAAGTTAAAAGTTTCATTTAGCTAAAAAGTTTTACAATAATATTAACTCCTAAAAGCTAAATTGTTAAAGCCTTTATCCTTTCTAAATATTTTTTGAAAAGTTAAAAACAAGCTAAGGTCATTGATCACTATTCCTTGTAATTCCCTTGCTTATTTTGATATATGGCAAAGAGAGAGAGTAGGGAAAAATTCAAAATACAAAATTTAAATTAAAAAGAACTCTTATTAAGGGGGAGTCTTACATTGTTAAAAGTTTAAGTATGTTTTAGCTTAAGTTATGTTTGCACTTGAATTTATTCACTTAAGCTTGTTTATATTTCTTAATTAAACTTTGAAAATCGTTTATGCATCTATTTTACTTAACTTTGAATTTAAGTTGTCATAATCAAAAAGGGGGAGATTGTTGGTGCGGGAAACATCCGACGATCGAACCCAAGTTTTGATAATGGCAAAAGAATCAAAGTTAAGCTTATTTGTGATTTAACATGTCTGATGGAGAGTGTAGGGAAGTCCTAAGTGTTCTTAGGTAAAAGTCCTAGCTGCGGTTAGGCAAGGTGAAAACCCTAGGGGGTGGTAACCCTAGGTCGTAGGGGGTGATAAACCTAGGTGGAGGAAAATCCTAAGGGGGGTAACCTTAGGTCCTAGGGGGCGGCAACCCTAGGTGGAGGAAAATCCTAAGAGGGGTAACCTTAGGTCTTAGGGAGTGGTAACCCTAGGTAGAGAAAAACCCTAGGGGCAGTAACCCTAGGTCCTAGAGAGTGGTAACCCTAAGCAGAAAATCCAGTCGGTCTAGAGGACCGGACTGGCATCAGGTAATCTCTTCTGAAGGGAGTAGGTGAGGACGCATTCCCCGGAAGAGGGAATAGTAGGCGTCGGGTCGACCTAGGATTTCCGGTCGGAAATCCGAAGTCAGACCCGGACAGTCCGACGACTGTCAAACTTTATATTTATGATATTATGTGCTAACTTTGTGTTGCAGGGTGTCTTTTGGACTAACGTATCTTGCAGGTACGAAGGATCGACCTTAAGCCTCAGATGAACAGTATCCGAGGCGCCTCCATAGAGCTTGGAGGCGCCTCGGATGCAAAGGATAGAGCCTGTACGCGGCAGAGCAGGAGGCGCCTCGGACTGAGCTGGAGGCGCCTTGGACCGCAGATTGGAGGCGCCTTGGACTAGCATGGAGGCACCTTCAAGTAGATTAGAGGAGAAGTTTTCAGCGTTGATCCACGCGGCTGACTCGGCATGCTGGAGGCGCCTTGGATGGTGTTTGAGGCGCCTCAAGCAGTGTATAAAAGGAGGTTTCGAGCAGCAGGTTTTGATCATCAATTGCAAAGTGTTCTTCCTTCATGTGCTGCTCAAGAAACGACCCAGCTAAGCTACGACAAGTTCCCGACGACCTGAAGCTACAGTTTTTCACTTAGTGTTGTCGGTATAGTTTATTTCAGTTCACTTTATTGTAATTCTTTACTGTACCAAAATTCTGACATTATAGTTGCTGCCCACCGAAAGCGATCAACGATCGTAGGCCTTGGAGTAGGAGTCACCCAAGGCTCCGAACTAAGTAAATAACTTGTGTTCGTGTGTTGCTTTCCTTTACTATTTCCGCTGCGTTATTCCGATACGTTTTAATCTGAAACAAGTGAAAGCCACGAGCGCTATTCACCCCCCTAACGCATCTCGATCCAACAAATAATACTCTGATGGAAGTTATTCTCAATACCGAAGAATACGTATCAAAGTAATCAAGGTCTTCTTGTTCTAGATGGTTGACTCCAAATTGGTGATTAGTCAAGCCTTATACTTATCATCTTGTCATTAATCTTTAATTACAATCTAGTCTTGTACTTATCAATCATGTCATCTTGTTTAATTTTCTTCTTGAATATCCATTTGCAACCAAGTGGTTTATTTCCAAGAGAAAGAGCCACAAATTCCCAAGTGTGGTTGTGCAAGATAGAGTCAATTTCATATACAATTGACTCTTTCTATTGAGGTCCCTCAGGATTGCTTCTAAATAACTTTAGGGATCACTTTCCAAATGAAAGTGATAAAATACGTTCTAAAGAATTTTTCCGCTCGAGATCTTTTGCTTCGTTTGAGCTCAACCTCAACAGGTTTATCAGCTTCTTTTTCTTATGGTTTCAATGCCAGTTTGGAAGAACTCGTTTCCTTTCGGGTCTTATATGGAAATACATGTTCGAAGAAAAGGTATTTCTCGATTCAATAATCGAGTTCTTGGGTATCCGATATTTGAGATTCAAACACAAGGAACCTGTAGACACTATTATTATGAGCATATCCAAGAACTATGCAATCAATAGTCTTTGATCCTATCTTAATCCGTTTCGGATTAGGAATCAACACTTTGACAAGGTACACCCCCACACTCACAAGTATTTGTAGAATGATTGTCTGCTAGTCCACAGCTCATAAGGGCTTTTTTCTATTTTTTTGGAGGCATATAATTTAAAAGGTGAGATTCAAACACAAGGAATCTGTAGGCACTGCTTAGTCCTATCTTAATTCTCTTTGGATTAAGAACTAACACTTTGGCAAGACACTCCCACACTCACAAATATTTGTAGGATGATTGTCTTTCGGTCCACAACTTATAAGGGTGGTTTTTTCTATTTTCTTTCGGGACACTTTATTTAAAAGGTAATTAGCCGTTAGCACAGCTTCCCCCAACATTTGCTCTAATAGTCCAGAACTCAACAGAAGAGCATTCATCATCTCTTTTAGAGTATGATTCTTTCGCTCAACAATACCATTTTGCTGAGGAGAATAGGTGTTGGAACCCCAAAGTTGTTTTGGTATGATCAACAAGTTAAGTTAGGTCCTGTGTGTTTCTAACCTTGTGTCTAAGTGTACAGGAGCTTAGGAACACAGGTAGTCGAGCGGAAGACGCAGCTAGCGAGAAGGACAACAGTCCGAGGGACGAGGTGCTGCGGAAGAGTACCCCGGTGGACGAGAAGGAAGCGTGCAGTGGTTCCGAGGGACGAAAGCCGGAGCCGAAGATTGCTCGGGGAGCAAGAGACGCGGCTAGCGAGAAGGTCGGCACGGGGTGCGACCGAGGGACGAAGACTGCGGATGAGTACGCTGGTGGACGAGAAGGAAACACGCAGCGATTCCGAGAGACGAGAAGCCAGAGCGGAAGGCTGCTCGAGAAGACCGGAAGTTGGGTTCGGGTGAGCCCTTTTCCGGATGGCAGAGATCACCCAAGCGAGCGGATCCGAAGGAAAAGAACCGGACCGAGGCAGGACTGAACCAGAGAAGAAGTCCCGGACGAAAAAGTCAACAACTGTCGACTTTGGGCTCCGGGGCGCCCGGAGCCCTCCGGGGCGCCCGGAACAGTCCGGGGCGCTCGAAACAGTCCAGGCCGCCCGGAGCCCTCCGGGGCGCCCGGAGAAGCAAAATTGACCAGATCGAGTTTTGACTCGATCTGAACGTTGGGGGATAAGTTTTATCCCCCCAGGGCGCCCGGAACCCTTCCAGGCGCCCCGACCAAGGCTATAAATATAGCCTTGGTCCAGAAGCTCATAATCAATTCAGAACTCAAGCATTTCTTTCAAACACTTGTACGCTCTCTGTAGTTAGCTTCTGTTTCCTGAGCTTCAACGTTGTAAGAGACTTCTCCGCCTGAAGGAGATTGATAGTGCGATCATCTTTCTTGGATTAACAACCACCCCGGTTGTAACCAAGTCAAATCCGGTGCCTCTTCCTTTTCTTGTTTTTTCTTGTTTAAGTTAATTTTATGCAAGTGTTAGTTTAAGAGTTCGAGAAGGGTTGTTTTGTTTTGATTTTTTGCAGGGCTATTCAATCCCCCTTCTAGCCGGCCCAACGGTCCTACAATAGGGAGCTGTTGTTTCGTGTCTGATCCCGTGTTTAGCACACAACTCAGCGAACAGTGATATATATTCACCACCTTGGTCACTTCTAACCACTTTAATTTTCTTATTAAGTTGATTTTCAACTTCATTTTTATAGATAAATTTCTCTATAGCTTCATCTTTATTTTAGAGAAAATACACAACCATATTTTTTGTGATCATCTATAAAAGTGATAAAGTACTTATTCCTACCACGTATCAGTGTACTTTTAAGGTTGCACAAGTCAATGTGAGTTAGGCCGAGTGGTTTAGTACTTTTTTCAACATATTGAAAGGATGACCTTGTCATTTTTGCTTCAACACAAATCTTACACTTGTGTTTCGGATTAAGGTGAAATGTAGGTATGCTTTGCATGTTAACTAATATACGCAATACATCATAGTTAACATGTCCTAGTCTGCCATACCACAAACTGAAGGACTCGAGCAAATACATAGAAGAGTTTTCAACTTTATCTTAGGCCGAATGGACATTACATTGAGCTTAAACAACTCATTATTTGCATAGTCTCTTCCTATAAACATTCTATGTTTGGACAACACAACCCTGTCTGACTCAAACACAATCTGGAACCCATACTTGCTGAGAAGCAATCCAAATACTAAATTCTTTCGAATCTCTAGAACATACAACACTTTGTTCAGAGTCAGCTCCTTGCCTGATATTATCTTCAACACCACTTTCCCTTGGCCCATTATGTCTGAAGTTGTTAAATTCCCCATGAACAACTTATCCCCATCTTTGACTTCTTCAGACTTGTGGAGCAATTCCTTACTGCAGTAGACCTGTCTGGTGGCATCAGTATCGATCTACCATTATCGCGGATTGAAACCTATCAGGTTCACTTCAGAGACAATAGCACAGAGGTCCATGTTTGGTTCCTTATTCAGGTTGGCCTCCTGCTTCTTCTTTGGCTTTTTGTATTCCTAAGCTTTGTGACAACTTGATCACTAGCACTTCCTAGAGAATTTTTTCTTGAAACTAGCTCCTCTAGGTGTCATCTTAGAAGATTTGGGGTTCTTCCGTTTCAAGATTTGACCATGCTCAACTACGTGGACTTTCCCAGTAGCCTAAGAGAACCGTTTTCTCTGAACTCTTGTTGTCTTCCTCAATGTGAAGTCTAATAATGAGTTCTTTCACATTCATCTCCTTTCATTTATGCTTTAGGTAATTTTTGAAGTCTTTCTAACCGTAAAGCAACTTCTCAATGATTGTTGTCACGTGGAAGGTTTCACTCAATATCATGTCTTCTGAGTGAGTCTCCTGCAAGATCACTTGAAGCTCCTGGACTTAACTGATCACCGATTTAGAGTCAAGCATATTGTAGTTTAGAAAGCGTCCAACAATGAGCTTTTTGGCCCTAGCATCCTCCAATTTATATTTCTTATCCATGAATCGGCAAGATAATTAAGGATATAGTTTCGACATAGGAATTCAAATTGGTTCCATTTGTCCACTATAGTGATGATTTTCATATCACTTACACCCTCAGCAAACTTGGGAAGTTCCTCGTGTTGGAACCCCAAGGTTATTTTTGGTGTGATCAACCAAGTTAGGTTAGGTCCTTTTATGTTATGATCCCTATGTCTAAGTGTACAAGAGTTTAGGAGCACAGAAAGTCGAGCGGAAGACACAGCTAGCGAGAAGGACGACACAGGAGAGAGCCAACGGGCTAGGTGCATCCGAGGGACGAGATGTAGCGAAAGAGTACACTGGTGGACGAGAAAGACATGCGTGACGTTCGAGGGACAAGAAACCGGAGCATAAGCCTGCTCGAGGAGAAGACCAGAAATTGAGTTTGGGTGAGCCCTATTTCGGTTGGCCGCAATCACCCAGGCGATCAGAGCAGCAGCGGAGCAAAGAGAGGTTGTAAAGACTGCTGGAGGCGCCCTCAACAAGGGTTGAAGGCGCCTCTAAGGCGCACCCGCACCTCCACCACCTTCAGGCCGAAGGCGCCCTCCATAAGCATGGAAGGCGCCCTCCATGAGTATGGAAGGCGCCTTCGGTCAGTCAAAATAGTCGTTCGCAGTGGATAAAGTCTTATCCATTGCGCTTTGCTGGAGGCACCCTGAAGCTACGGATAAGATTTTCCAGGGGCTATAAAAAGACTCCTAGACCTAAGAAATAGATAACAATTTGTATATTTACTTTCCTAGTCTTTTCTGAGCTTTCAGTGTGTGTAAAAGGCTTCTCTGCCTTCAATGAAGGAGATTCTTAGTGAGCTTTCTACTGCCTTGAATTAACAGCCATGTAGGTTGTAACCAACTAATTCTTGGCCTTTTACTGATTTTATTTAAGTTGTTATTTCTGTTTTTTAATTGCATTACTAATCTGAGTCCAATGATTGAGAAAGGTTTATTTTAGTGTTTCAGACAACTCAACCCTCTCCAGTCAGCCGACCCGGACCAACAAGTAGTATTAAAGCCTAACAGCTTCAGGAGGACTAATTGCCGAATGAAGCAAATGAGATAGTCAGACCAAGCATCTAACCACCAAAATTCAAGGGAGAATTCGCGAGCTGGAAAAAGAAAATGAAGGTATTCTTTAAAATTAACTTTGAATTATTTTTAATAATGCAATTTGGTTTTAAAGCACCCGAAGGCAAGGAAAAGTATCAATGGACGAAGAAGAAACAAGCCGACTTCGTAGCAAACGACAATGCAGAGTTTCATCTGCTTAGTGTTCTACTGTCACAAGAAGTCAACTGGAATGGTGCTTACAAGTTTGCCAAGGAGCTCTGGGAAAAATTCCTGGAACTACACGAAGAAACCTCGGAGGCGAAACTTACAAGATAAGACCTACTTCGCAACCAAATCACCAACCTTCGATTAGAAGAAGACGAAATCGTTGCACAACTTCACTCGCGAATTAAGGAGCTTATCATCGGACTATCAAATCTCGAAGAAAAGGTAAGCAACTGAGATTCGTTAAGGTACACACTTAACGCATTCCCTAGAAATAAGGAATGGGCATCATTGTCACCCTCCTCTTTGCTGGATCAGCATCACGGTAGTTCTGAAATCTTTCACTATGTGGCTACAGATCTGGATTCGGGGTAAGTATCAGATTGGTAGAGATCTTTGTAGCAAGCTGGTTTCTATTTTTGTTTAGAGGGTTATGTTTGTTAATTGCCAGTGTTTGTAGCTTCGACCAGCATTTTTCACCGGCGATCCATGGCTCTGGTCATCGTGTTCCGGCAATGAGTCCTTCGATTATGAGCTGATCACTTTGGAATTGAGTAAGTTGTGGAGGTAATTTCGAATACGAACTAGATTTAATTCTAGTTATGGAATGGTTAGGAGTTCTAATTCTATTTAGTTAATGATCTGTTGCTTGGGTGGATATAAATGTTTATCAGATTTTGTTGGATGCATGGTTGATGTTAGGATCATTGATTTGTCGTGGATGAATTGAATATGTATTGATCTTAGAAGATAACTATGATTAAATTGATTAACTCATGAGTAGGATTGAAGTGAAGGAAATCATGGATTGAGTTAAACCTAATTGGATTAATGAATTAGGTTAATTATTTCGATTAGGGTTTTCCCTAATTAGATTAGGGATTTTATCTAGCTAATTAATTCATATGTAGTTAACTAAATATATTATGTGATATGCAGGACATTGATTCGAGACGAGGGCCTCAACGTAGGATTTCTGGTCACGATCTTCTTTTGAGGCAGGTACTTCTAACTTATCTCTTTGATATAGTCATTTTAGATATGCATAATGTTATATAGCTAGTAGCAATAATTATGCTTGCATCTGCTTTGGTATGTCACTATTTGATTCTTGTAGTATGCCTATAATTTTATCTATTATGTATCCATGTTTATATCTCTTGATTATTGTCATGTGTACCTTAGTTCCTAGAGGAAGTGACACACTAGGCTTCACTAAGTATAGGACTAGTTTTTTTTCTAGATTTTATTATCTGGCATGCGTACTTAGATCTATGATACCTAGGTCATAGTATGATTTATTTTCCTGTTTGGTACATATTATGTGGAGGTGATTATGGTTAGGATTTACATGCTTAGTGTCATGCACCATCTTGCATGATTGCATGTTGTGCGATTGTCGGTTTTATTATTATTGAGCACATCGCCAGTTACATGATCTTCACACACAACCACTCATGGATTAGTGGTACATCAGGCAAGTGTGTGCAATTTGCTCTGTCAGTGCTCCGTTGGTTCACTCATGGGTAGCGTGGCGTAGCGTGGTAGCACGTCAAGGATCCCTCCTTTAGACTGTCTCAGGAAGATGAGAGCATTGCGCTCCCCCACTCTGCTTGGAATAGGAGGATAGGTGTACTCCGACAATATCCTATCCACTCGGTCACTCAGGAGCAGTGACGGCAGAGTGCACAATTGTCATAGCCCTACCCACTCGGTCTCACCATCTCATGTGAGATGGCTGACTGGCGTCAGGAGTGACACATGTCATTTTGCATCATTTTGCATGATTGCATTTATTGCTTGTGTTTGTTGCATATTGTATGCTGCATTTGTTTGGTTGCATATGATTGACATACATACAGGTGACATTTTGTATTTGGTCTGGTGACCCATATATTCAGATAGGAGGTTCTGGTGAGTACAGTTTTTTCAGCCCTTTTTAGCCTGCATTTCTTACTTTGTTCAGGAAACTGTACCACATGATTATTACTGTTAGTTATATCTTATTATGTATGTCTATCTGGTATCCACTGGGTTCTTGGACTTACCCCGTTGATATATTTTTTTTCAGATACCAGCTAGAGGTATGTGGAGTCGCTTAAAATATCCTGTCTGCAGGTCCTACGTCACATCCAAAGACCACTTCGAGTTTCGTTTTACGCTTTACTTGTATTTGGTATTTAGTGTATTTGGTGGTTTTGTTGTTTTGTTGTGTGGTGTAAGCCTAGCCGGCTAGCAGTCTCGTTTTTGGTTTGTAATGGTTTTCTATCGTTTCTACTATGTTTTTTGTTTATGTACATCCGAGTGGGCTGTTTAATATATATATAACTGCGTAGTTGTGAATATTTTGTTCCAGCCAAGTGGGCTGAGTATAAATTGCATGGTTGTGTATATATTTCAGCCGTATGTGACTGATGTATATTTTGTATGTATGCATGTCTAAGATTGTCACCCGTACAGGGTGATGTTACCGAAATTTTTTCTGGCAGAGACTACTTGGGGTGTGACAACACGAAGGAACCTCAGAGGCGAAACTTGTAAGACGGGACCTACTTCACAACCAAATCACCAACCTTCGATTAGAAGAAGACGAAATCGTTGCACACCTTCACTCGCGGATTAAGGAGCTCATCACCAGACTTTAGAATCTCGGAGAAAAGGTAAGCAACTAAGATTCGCTAAGGTACACACTTAACACATTCCCTAGAAATAAGGAATGAGCATCATTAGTAGATGCGTATTATATCTCTAAGGATCTAGAATCTGTTACCTTAGAAGAGTTATTTTCAACATTTGAAGTCCACAAAACGAGATGTGCAGATCCGAAGATGGAGCTGAAGCACAACATTGCCCTTAATGCAAAGATGGACGAACAAGATTCAGAATCGTCTCTCGACGACAACGAAACGGTAATGATTGTAAAACAGTTTAAGAAATTACTTAAATCTAGAAAATCTAACCATCCGCAAGGTTGAAAAAGAAGAATAATCAGATGCTACCGCTGCAATGAAGAAGGGTACGTTAAAGACAACTATCCTAAGTTAAAGATCAACGAAAAGGACAAAGGCAAGAACAAGAAGCCCGTCCAAAAGAACAAATACAAGACCCTAAAGGCGACGTGGGACGAAACGTCGTCCGAATCAGAGGTTGAAGCCTTTTCCGGACTTGCGTTGATGGCAAGTCATCAAGAAGATAGCTCATCCGAAATGAGCATCGAAAGCATCGATGAAGGGAGAGCATCAACAGAAGAAAGCAGCAGTTCAGAAGGAGCTACGGACAACGAGGTCGACAAGGTAAGTCAGGTACGATCTCTTCCACCTAATAAATTGTTTAAATTTGTGAAATTATTAACTAAAGATTGTTGCAAACTTGAAAAAGAAAACAAAGAATTAAAAATAATTTTAACCAAATTTTGTCTGTTAGAAGATTTTGAAAAATTAAAAATTGAAAATGATAAATTGAGGACATAAGTTGAAAACTTGAAAAATCATACATGTTCAACTGTTTAAACTCAAAATTTTAAAAGATTAAGCTAGTACCTTAGATTTCACAGGGGTCAAATTATAAAAAAATACCCAAAAGTTACGTACCTCCAAAATTCTTGATTAATCCTGTAGGAAGCAACCTATATTGGGTTCTAAAAACTTGTATAAATTCAAAGTAAAATTGGATTTAGAGCTTTCAGATAGAAGATTAAATATTTGAATTCTTTAAGCGACTTTGTCTAGAAGTGATTGATAATCTAA
This sequence comes from Zingiber officinale, assembly GCF_018446385.1. NCBI lineage: Eukaryota > Viridiplantae > Streptophyta > Magnoliopsida > Zingiberales > Zingiberaceae > Zingiber > Zingiber officinale. Next base: position 138,349,635 of record NC_055998.1, on the reverse strand, counting down.
TAACCAAGAAGGCTTAGTATTTTACCACAGCCTGGAAGGCATTTACTGAATTGAATATTTAATTGATAAACTGATAAACATGAAATAGTTAATTAAAGCATTAGTTGTCAATGGTTTAACATTTATTTTTTCTTCTTGGCTTGCAAATTTCACTTAGAATTTTTTTTATGTTGTAAATTTTACTTAAAAATTTCTTTTTACTTACAAGTTACTTAGAAATTAAGCTTTCCTTATATTTTTTTCTTTGCCCTTAGATTTTTTGTTTACCCTAATTTTTTATGTGATCAACGGGGGAGAAGGGAAGGTTAAGTCTAAGGGGAGGTAGTAGTTAAATTTAAAGTCAACAATCTTTTAACACTTTCATGTATATTTACAATTTTATTATCTTTACTTGGTATTGCAATTTTATTATCTCTACTTGATGGTTGGTTTACCCTAACTTAACTTGGACTGCTCACATCAAAAAAATGGGAAGATTATTGGAACCCCAAGGTTATTTTTGGTGTGATCGACCAAGTTAGGTTAGGTCTTGTTATGTTTTGATCCCTGTGTCTAAGTGTGCAGGAGCTTAGGAGCACAGGAAGTCGAGCAGAAGACGCGGCTATAGGAGAGAGTTGACGGGCTCGGTGTGTCCGAGAGATGAGATGTTGCGGAAGAGTACAACGATGGACGAGAAGGACATGCACGACGTTCGAAGGATGAAAAGTCGGAGCGGAAGCCTGCTCGAGGAGAAGGTCAGAAATTAGGTTTGGGTGATCCCTATTTCGGTTGGCCGCAATCACCTAGGTGATCGGAACAGTAGCAGAGCAGAGAGAGATTGTAAAGACTGCTGGAGGCGCCCTCAACAAGGGTTGAAGGCGCCTTCAAGGTGCTCTCGCACCTCCACCACCTTCAGGCGGAAGGCGCCTTCCATGCTGGAGGGCGCCCTCCATAAGTATGGAAGGCACCTTCGGCCAGTCAAAATAGTCATTCGCAGTGGATAAAGTCTTATCCGCTGCGCCTTGCTAGAGGCGCTCTCAAGCTACGGATAAGATTTTTCAGGGGCTATAAAAAGACCCCTGGACCTAGGAAATAGATAACAATTTGTGTATTAACTTTCCTAGTTTTTTCTGAGCTTTCAGTGTGTGTAAAAGGCTTCTCTGTCTTCAGTGAAGGAGATTCTTAATCATCTTTCTACTGCCTTGGATTAACAACCATCTACGTTGTAACCAAGTAATTCTTGGCCTTTTACTGATTTTATTTAAGTTGCTATTTTTGTTTTTTAATTGCATCACTAATCTGAGTCCAAGGATCGAGAAAGGTTTATTTTAGTGTTTCAGGTAACTCAACCCTCTCCAATCGACCGACCCAGACCAACACCTCGGTCAAGATCCGTGCTAGGTTCAGCATAGTCGAGAACATCTTCTGTTGCTACCGATTGAAGTTCAACTTAGTGAACTTCTCTAGCTTTTCTTATAATTGATTGGAACATTTCCAATCGGGGCGAAGGAGGGCGACACATGTTGAGTCTATTGCATCTCAACATCTTCTGCCGCCATCTCAATAGAATGAATCTATTTTAAGATTGTTGGATCTTTATCCACAATCTGCCGAAGGGATAGGGATTTCTTATAAGTCAAGATGACTTGAACTGATTATCTCAAGTTGTCGGCCTAACTAAGTTGGTCGATCATCGACTTCGCCTGAGCTGCCCCAGTCCAAGTGGGAGTGGGAATTTGTCGAGTTGTCGATTTGCCAAGTTACCAAGTCGGTGAGTGCTTCGAGTGTTGAGTCGATAAAGCTGATGCCGAAGGCTTGAGACAAACGTCGACCAAATCTGGAACCTGAGTCCGAGTTGCGTAAGGGGCATCACCCGAGAATAAAGACGTCCCGTCCTGTAACGAGACAGTCTCCTAAAAATAGATTCGCCCCCTATGGCGATGCTATGAAATTACGATTGGACATCTATTTTCCAAAATAAAACAACGAGACCATGAACACAACCTAACACATGTTGTCGTGGCGAATTGTACATATATCTAAATGCTATAATGGATATCTACCAAGTGAAAAATTTCACCACAGAATGAACGAGGAAGAAATGAGAGAATCTAGTGAAATTCTCTTTTTCTTTACCTTCTATTTTAGTTTTTTCCCTCTTAGTCTTCGTTGCTTGGTCTGTACAAGTTTATTTATAAGAAGCTCCTATCCATGATAGAACAACTTTCAAACATGCAAGCAAGGCACATGTAGAAGCAAATACACGTGGCATGCAAAGCAAAGCAAATGCATGGGACACGTAGAGTCGTGTATTAGAACAAACATTCATTGAATAATGGTCCAGAAGATCTTATCTCGTGGCCTGACCCTCAATCAGGATCCGCTACGTATAATCACGTTCACACAAAAACCCTTTGATTCAGTTGTTCTAAATTCGCACCCCTCTGTATTTTAGACCAGTCTTAAAGTCACAATTTTCGATGCGGGACTAAGAACCCACAAATCTGTGTTTTCATTCCCATTTTTCCAACATATAGCAGGTTAGCAGCAAGATTTTCTTGGACGCATGAATATAAAGAATCAGAACAATAACAATCAAGCAGCCACAGTCTGATGGGAGGAGTCAAAGCTAAAAAAACTTATAAAAGAAAAACAAAGACAAACGTTCTGATACCTGCAATTGGCCACTGCCGCCGCTTCGTCGCCGCCAATCAGCGAAGAATTAGGGTCTGTTTGTGAGGAAGTGCGGCAAGGGGAGGCAAGTGTCTGTTAGGGAGGAAGTGCGGCCAGAGGTGATAAGGTTTGATAAAGGAAGGGGAGTGTGAATAAAGAGAAGGACAATTTGAACTGTGTTCGAACACTTAAAGAAAGGAAAGGAGGATTATTTTATATATCATAAGGGATACTAAAAGATTTCCTTTCCTTTTCAATTCTATACTCATTTTAAAATATTAACGTTGGTACAACGAGGTCGATAAAAGGAGAAAGATGAATTACATGTAAATAAAAAAAATCTTCCTCGTTCTTTCAAGTCTAAAATAGCAACAATAAATTAAAATAAATAACATAAAAGAAAGAAATGAACTCAACAATTTAAGTTGGTTACAACCAAAATAGTTGTTAATCCAAGACGATTGAACAACGCACTATGAATCTCCTTCTCTGAAGGCAGAGAAATCTTTTACATACTTAAAGAGCTCAAGAGTTGTTAGAAAATTGAATACAGAGTTGAATGAATAATTCCTATCTCTAGGGGCCTTTATATAGCTCTTGGAAATCCTATCTTAAGTCCTGAAGGCGTCTCCAAAGAGGTTGAGGGCGCCTCTAAGGGGATGAGCGAATAAAACTTTATCTGCTCGCAAACAACAATGTTGACCCAGTTGAGGGCGCTCCCAAGGACATTGAGGGCGCCCTCAATGCTATTTAAGGCACCCTCAATGTTGTTGAGGGCACCCTCAATGTTGTTGAGGGCAACCTCAAGTTGATGAGGGCGCGCGGAGGCACCTTAATGACTGTTGAGAGCGCCTCTAGCTGCTTTTCCAGTACTTCTTCGTCTTCACTTTAGCTTCCAAAGTTTCGATTGTTTGGGTGATCGCGGCCAACCGAAATATGGCTCACCCGAATCTAATTTTTGGCCTTCTCCTCAAGCAGGCTTCTGCCCCGGCCTCTCATCCCTCGAACGTCACGCACGTTCTTCTCATCCACCGGTGTACTCTTTCGCAGCTTTTTCATCCTTCAGATGCACTGAACCCGTCTGCTCCTTTCCCGTGTTGTCCTTCTCCCTAGCTGCGTCTTCCGCTCGACTTCCTGTGCTCCTAAGCTCCTACACACTTAGACGCGGGGATAAAAAATAAACAATACCTAACCTAACTTGGTTGATCACATCAAAACAACCACGGGGTCCAACACCACGCTCTAATCTTTCCTTTCTGCTTCTTCTTCTTCCTCGGAGTTCTGACTTGAACGTCAGAGGACCAAACTAGGGACACTCTCCCTGGTTTTGTCTTTAACGTTCCCCTCATCTATCTCTATGGTGTGCGCAGGAGCTCGTTTCCAGCTTCGGGGTCTTCTACTTCTTCTAGTCAATGCATCCTCTCGCCATGTCACCGGCCTACTTAACATCCCAACTTTCGGACGGGATCGTCTATTAAAAAAGGTACATTAGTATGATGCATGTTATTTGTAGTGTTGCACGTGATATTATTTTAGTTGATGAGACATGAAAAAGTAACTACTATATGAAGAGAAATACTAGAATTGGAAAAAAAAATATTTAGGCTTAATAGAATAAAGCTAAAATATATGAAATTTAAGTTTAATAGTAATAAATATAACAAGACAACTATTAAGACATGACGAGTTATTTGTAATTGAAAGCTTTAAGTATATCTAGCTTCATTTTTATAAGAAGACAGAGAGGTTCATAGAAATTTACATGGGATATGAATAGGATGGTTAAAATAAAGGAGAGTGTTTAGTAACCTTTGTGAACATAAGCTATCTCTAAATCTTAAAGGAAAATTATAATAAAATGCTAGTTAGACCTATTATGTATATGAAATTGAATATTGTGTTATAAATAGAGCATATGAGTGAATGAGAGTTGTAAAAATGAGGATATTAAGGTGGATATACTGATATATGAGAATGAATTGAATATTAAATAAGAATATTAAAAAGAAAGTTGTGGTTATATATTTTGAAGGGAAACTTTAAGAGACATATTTAAGACAATACGGATATATACTTAGGCAATCGATAAAGCTTCTAATTAGGTGATGTGAGAGACTATGATATTAATTGAGGAATAAATTTAAAAATAATATAATAAAAGATATGATAAAATTTATTTAAATATAAATGATAATAAATATTGCAGTCTCAAGATAAAGAATGCAATTTGTTAATTTATCTCGTTGCTATGTGGTGGCCTAAAGGCACCCAATTCTTTCACCTTCATCGAAGAAAAATAACCTCATGCTTCCATGAAACTATCCATTCCATGCTTTTCGAAACCCTAGCTAACTAATTAAGAACTGCTCAAGAGTCTACAAACTTTGTCAACAAATACCTGCCACCTTTGCTATGACAACAAACTAGCGATGTCTCATGTCATTAAGAGAAAAAAGAAATAAAAATAGAAGACGGACGGAATTTGGTAGAGATCCAAACAGATGCCTCAAAAATATATGGAACTGTCACATCAATAACTTCCTTATAATCAGTTCCATGAATTTTCTTAGAATCAGTTCCATGAATATAGAGAAAGTTAAATATAGATATCTAAGTAAAAAACGCATGATGGAATGAATACGACGCATTAATTCTTAAGATTGGACTCTGATCATTATATCTGTAAGAAATGTCATATGTCCATCGCATCGCATGACATACGTTTTGGGATTCCAAACAGATGTCTCAAGCTTTTGTAATTACTGAATGCATCATCATGCCTGATATGAACTGTAGGCAACTGTTACTCCACATGTGCTCTCTCACTTGCTTCTTTCATTGCCAGAGATGGAGATTGGAGAGAGCCTGCGATACATTTCACTGCTTCTTGCTGAAATGATTGATCACAAACGACGAGGGAATCTTCTGTAGGTATTCTCCTCCACTCTTTTGACATTTCAAACGCCTTCAAATTGATCTAATCATACATCAATTTGTGATTAAAATCGGATCGAATTGGATAGAATCGTAAGATCTTATAATAAAAAAATAAAATTTTATGTTACATAATTAATAATTTAAAAAATATATTTTAAAAAATTATATATATATATATATATATATATCAATGTGTGTAAAACTCGTGATTTATTTTGTTTCTAGATCATATAGGTTTCAGATCCCAAATGAGAATTATCATTTTTATTACAATAATATTTATATTTTTATATCACAAAATATAAATTATAAAATTTCTACTCACACAATAATAATAATAATAATAATAATTATTATTAATTGTAACGACCCGGCCCTCTTGGCCCATTTGGCGGCCCATTTGACGACCCTTGGATCATCGACCGTCGATCCTTATGTCGTCGGCTCATTTGGCCACCTCTCATGTCGTCGACTGACGACCCTTGGCTGTGCCGTTACTCACTAGGACTTTCCACCCCTGACAGTGGATTTTTGCCTCCCTCAGGATTCGAACTCTAAACCTCCAGGCTTAAGTATTAGAGTTTATGAATCCTGGGGGAGGCAAAAATCCACTGCTAGGGGTGGAAAGTCCTAGTGAGTAACGGCACGGCCAAAGAGTCGTCGGTCGACGACATGAGAGGTCGTCAAATGGGCCGATGACATAAGGGTCGACGGTCGACGACCCGAGGGTCGCCAAACTTAAGCCTGGAGGTTTAGAGTTCGAATCCTGGGGGAGGCAAAAATCCACTGTCAGGGGTGGAAAGTCCTAGTGAGTAACGGCACAGCCAAGGGTCGTCGGTCGATGACATGAGAGGTCGCCAAATGGGCCGACAACATAAGGGTCGACGGTCGACGACCCGAGGGTCGCCAAATGGGCTGCCAAATGGGCCAAGAGGGCCGGGTCGTTACATTGATCCTATCCGAAATCGGGGAAGATGATGCATTGGAGAGGTGGCTTTGAGGTTGACCGTGCGAAGACTTTCGGCTGAAGAAAGGGAGCACCGAGGGTCTCTACGGCTGGCTTCTTCACAAGACACATAGAGAGCAAATGAAACATTAGAGTGAGAACTAAGGAGGGGAGTCCCTGGAGCAAACACTCCGACGCTCAAGTCAGAACAATTGTGGAAGGAAGAAGAAGAAGAACAGTGAGAATGTGGCTGTGTAAGCGTGTGTATGCGCGGGAGTGAGCATGAGTATGAATATGAGCGTGAGCGTACTTGACCAACGGAGAGGAACCTCTCTTTTATAATGTCTCTTATAATCTCCACATTAATGAGGCATTACAGTTTTGTTAGAGAATGCGGGCATCAGGGGACATATGACGGATTACCATAGGTGGAGGAAGGTTCCATTGCCTATTGGTGTCAGACCAGGGAGAATATTCTGAGATGGTAGTCGCGCTTCTCATAGGTAGTTACAATTTTCTGACAATGTTGCTTTTGGAGGAGAGTCCGATCGGCTCGGGGCCGATCAGTATTGTTGTTGTAGTGAGAGTCTTGCTGAAATGGGGAGCTAAGCCCCGCAGATAGACATCCGATCAGCTCATGGCTGATCGAGGATTATTGCTGGACTAGGAATATCTCTAGGGACTGAACCTTTGGTTAGGACTCGGAGATGCACATTCATCTTAGTAGACGCACCCTTCGCTTACAATGTCATATTAGGGAGGCCGACCCTCTACGAATTTTGCGCAACTATTTCCACCTTTCACAAGAAAATAAAATTTCTAGTAGAAAATCAAGTTAGCATAGTAAAAGGGGAGCAGCTGACCGCCTGAAAATGCTACATCGACATGGTCAAAATAGAGGCACGGAAGGCCCTAAAAATTTGATTTATATCTTGCAATTCTAATATAATGATATTTTGAAATTTGACTCTAACATTCTTTTAGACGCATTTTTATAAACAAGAGAAAAAATAACAATGATTTAATCAGTATACAATCATTCTATAATAAAAGACCTCGTAATATATTTCAAAGTTAAATCTATTTTTAAATAATAATAATAATTATTACTATTCCCCTTCTCTTTCCTAAATCACTATCTTATTCATTCTTTTAGAGTAAACTTGCATTCTCTCTAAAAGAAAATCCTACCACTAAATCTTTGCATTCTTTGATTTCTTTATCAAGCAATAATTAATAATAATTAACGAATGACTCACTTCTAGTAAAAATAGCGCAATGTGTTGATTGAGTCATTAATTTAATAAAAAAAACTCTCATTAAAAAAACCAAATTTAATAATACACTGGAAAAAAGAATAACGAGTTGTTGTGTTTAATCTTTAAGGTAATGAAATAAAACAACTTTTCTCTAAAAAGTTCAAAAGAAAATATTTTTTACCAAAAAATAGTTACTGTGCATCACAATTTCACCCCCTTATCACTTCTTCAAATTGACTTCAAGTTGGAAAAGGACCAAAAGGGAAGAGAGGAAAGTCGCAAGAGAAATCCAATGGAAATGTAGGACTTCTATAGATAAGAGGGATATAAAAAAAGGTAGGGTTTTGATATATCTATTGGAACGTAACAAAATCTATGGGAAATTCAATAACATCATGCAACTATTGGCGTTACTCGGAATTCCATTCTATTTCCCCATAACAAAAATTTGTACAAGCATAGAACTTTTCCTAACAACCCATGTGCTTTTCAGAAGTTAAACTTGGATTGCAAACGAAACTTAGATTATTAATCCAAGTTTAATCCATGTGTTCATCAGAAGTTAAACCATATTAAAGAAGTTAATTAAATATCTATTTCAAGGATTGACTTCCAGGTCGTTGGCGAGACACTCGGTCTTTTTGGGTATGAGATCATCCACCACTTTCTAGTTAAAGCCTTTCAAAGAAATTGAATATTTAAACTTCTTATAGTAAACCCTAGGTTAAACTACAGAGACCTCAATCAAAGCACAAGATCGCTAGCCTCTTGTGTTGGTACTTCAGGATCCATACAAACAAAAAATAAACTAGTATACAGCGGAAACAATTAACTAGTTATACCTTTCTTTGTAGCTTAAAGACCTCTTGATCTTCTGCTGTATTACTCTCCTCCTCTTGGATGTCGTGTGAGTGACGATATACCAAGATGTAAAAACCACCCAAGTCCTTCTTTCTTCAAAGACTTTTGGCCACCAAGGGATCAAAGCTAGGAACACCACCTCTTGTTATTCTTTCTTCCTTACAACCCGCCGGCCACAAGATGGTTGAAGCCTCTTGATGTCGTCGACCTTAGGTGAGAAAGCAAGGAGAGAATAAGAATATGAGGGGGCCGACCACAAGGAGAATAGAAGAGGAATAGAAATTGAGTAGATGATTATTTCCTCTAAGACACCATCTATCCTCTTTTATAATCCTTGGTAATGACTAAAAAGGAAAGATTTTAACAACAATTAAAATCTCTCTTTTAAATTTCTTATTGTGGATGGATACAAAAGAAAAGTTTTAAAAATTAAAAATCCCTCTTTTAAACATTATAGATAGCTACAAAAAGGAAAGATTTTTAAAATTAAAACCTCTCTTTTAAATCATGGTTACAAAAAAGGAAAGTTTTAACAAAAATAAAATCTCTCTTTTAAACCATTGTAGATGGCTTCAAAAAAGGAAAGTTTTTAAAATTTAAAATCTCTCTTTTAAAACATTGTAGATGACTACAAAAAGAAATATTTAAAAAAATTAAAAATCCACTTTTAAACCCATCTTGGTTGGCCCCTTGCTTGGGCACCAAGCAAGGGGCGGCCGGCCCCTTGCTTGGGCACCAAGCAAGGATGTGGCCGGCCATAAGGATGACTTGGGTGGATGCGAGGCTTTATACATAGAGGCTACAAGGGATCTAGAGGAGGAATTGGTTTTGGCCTCCTGATGATCTTGAGCTTCTTGTGTTCTACCTGAACACCTAACTCAAGTTCATCAATAAAAACTCATACCACTAAAGAGTTATTATTAAACTACCGCACAAATCCCATATTGCATTATGGGCTCATTCTTATCATGAGTGTGTTAATCTCCCTGTGTTTAAGATATCGAATGTCCATTAATTAAATGAGTTACTGACAACTCACTTAATTAACATCTAGCTCCAAGAGTAGTACCACTCAACTTCATTGTCATGTCGGAACTAAGTCCACCTACAGGGTTTACATGACAATCCTTATGAGTTCCTCAAGGGGACATCATCATCCTAATAAATAGGGCACAATTTCCTTCTATAATCAACAACACATCATATAAATAATATTATTTCCAACTTATCAGGCCTATTAATTTAACGAATAAATCTCACCCTTTGGTAAATTAAACAAATAAATACTAAGTACATGTACTTGTTATTATATCGAGATTAAGAGTACACACATCCATAATAACAGAGGTTATGTTCTTTTATGTAGTCAGTATAAAAGGAACAATCTCAAATGGTCATGCTCTATACACATAGTGTACTAGTGTAATTTTATAGTCAAGATAAATTAGTACTAAATTACACTACAACCATTCCAATGGTTTGTCCCAATCCATCTTGGTTGTGAACTTCTATTTATAATTTATAAGGAACTGATAACATAATCTTTTGTGTGACACCACACACCATGTTATCTACAATATAAATTAAATAGACAACTACATTTAACTAAATGCAGACATTTGACCAATGTGATTCTCATTTCAAAATAAATATTTATACAAAAAGCTAGGCTTTTAGTATACATTCTAATAATCTCCCACTTATACTAAAAGACTATGCTGCCATATATACTGTCATACATCTTATCCCCATCCCCTCAGCATGCCCATCAAAAGCTCTCGCCGGAAGGGCCTTAGTAAAAGGATCTGCCATGTTATCTTCTGATATAATCTTAGCGACAACAACTTCTCCTCGCTTTAAGATGTCTCGTATTAGGTGGTACTTGCACTCAATGTGTTTACTTACTTTATGGGCTCGTGGTTCCTTCGAGTTTGCTACTGCACCACTATTATCACAATAAATTATGATAATTTTGGATAAATCAGGAATCACATCTAAGTCCACCAAGAAATTTTTGAACCATACAGCTTCTTTGGCTACCTCAGAGGCTGCCATATACTCAACTTCTATGGTGGAGTCCAAAACGTATTTCTACTTAACACTCCTCTATGCTATGGCTCTACCTCCCAAAGTAAACACATACCCTGAGGTCGACTTATTATTGTCCCTATCTGATTGGAAGTGCGAATCGGTGTAACCCACAGGGAGCAAAACATTTGTTTGGTAAACTAGCATATAATCTCTAGTCCTTTTCAGGTACTTCAATATATACTTTACGGCAGTCCAATGTCCTTGTCCTGGGTTACTTTGATATCTGCTAACCATGCCTACGGTAAAATAGATATCCGGTCTCGTACATAGCATCGTATACATTAGGCTTCCTACAACTGAAGCATAAGAAACTACCTTCATGTCCTCTATTTCCTTTAATGTTTTAGGAGACATCTCTTTAGATAAAGGTACTCCATGCAGAAAAGGTACATCCAATGACTTTTACATCATTTGGTGGTTCTATAAGCTCTCAGACCTAATTAAAGTACATAGATTCTATTTCAGAGTTCATTGCACTTTGCCAAGATGCTGCATCTTTATCTTGGAGCGTTTCATCATATGTCTAGGGATCAGGTTCATGTTCACCAGGGATCAAGTCTAAAGATTATCCCAAAAATATGAATCTATCAGGTTGTCTAACAACCCTCTCACTACGACGAGACACTATTTGTAATTATGCATCATTTGTGACACGTGTTGCAGTTTCTTGTGGTATCTCATCTTATACCGTTGGTACTAAAGTAGGCGTGTCTTCTCTTATTTCCTCAAGAATAATTTTACTCATGGGCTTGTGGTATAGTCCTCTTCTAAAAATCGGCATTGGTGCTAACAATGACCTTCTGATATTTAGGACTATAAAATAAATCACCTTTCGTTCCTTTAGGATGACCCACAAATAAGCAAACTTCTATACACGATTCCAACTTATCAGCATCTCCCTTCAGCACATATGCTGGACTACCCCAAATCTGAATATGTTTCAGACTAGGCTTACGCTCATTCCACAATTCTGTGGGAGTAGAGGTTACTGATTTAGAAGGTACCAAGTTTAGAATGTACACTGTCATTTCCAAAGCATATCCCCAAAACAAATTTGGTAATTCTGAATAACTCATCATTGATCTAACCATTTCCATAAGAGTCATATTCCTTCATTCTGCCACACCATTCTGTTGGGGTGTATCAGGTGCAGACATTGGAGATTGAATCTCGACCTCTGATAAGTAACTCCTAAACTCACCTAAGAGGTACTCGCCATTACGATCAGACCGTAGTGTCTTGATACCTTTACCATGATGTTTCTCCACATCAGCCTTGTATTCTTTGAACTTATCAAAGCACTCAGACTTGCGACGCATCAAGTAAATGTACCCGTATCTCAAATAGTCATCTATAAAAGAGACAAAATATTCGAAACCACCTCTTACCTGGATAGCATAGGTTCACACAAATCAGAATGAACCAATTCCAACACATCTTTGGCTCTATATCTCTTGGCGTTAAAAGGTCTCTTGGTCATTTTTCCTTCCAAGCAAGATTCGCAGGTTGGAAAATTTTCCACCACTAATAAACCCAAAGGTCCATCGGCTATTAGCCTTTGAATCCTACTCAAGTTAATATGACCAAGTCTTAGATGCAAAAGATATGCTTGGTTTATTTCCAAAGGTTACTTTCTCTTATTAGAATTAGAAGATGTGTTATTAATTTCCATTTGTTATATCGTGGAAGTTATTGGATTTAGAATATATAAATTGCTAACTAATGTACCAGAACAGATAACTACTCTATTTTTCTTGACAACTACTTTGTCATCAAAAGAAACAGAATATTCATCCATAAATAGTTAAGAAACTGAATCAAATTCTTCCTAAAAGATGGTACGTAAAGACAATTTCTCAAAATCAAAATGTTATTCCTATTGAAAGATAATAAAGCATCTCCCACTACAACAGCCGTCACTCTCGTAGCATTGCCCATGTAGACGGTGATTTCTCCTTCATATAGTCGTCGGGTTTTCTGGAACCCCTGCAATGAATTATAGATATGATCAGTGGCTCCCGTATCTACACACCAGGTACCGGTAGATAACACCACTAAACATGTTTCAACCACTAGAGAATAAGATATACCTTTATTGTTCTCCTTTCTGCAAGGATAGTCCACTTTCCAATGTCCAGACTGTTTGCATGTGAAGCACTTGCCCTTCGGCTTCTTCACACCTGCATGCGGCCCAGTCCCTAGATATCGATTTACTTTCTTTGCTGAACCAACTTGTTTCTTTTTCTTCTTTCCACCTTTCGGCTTAGAAGCAAAAATATTTTCAGCAATGTGAATTTGAGAACTTTGACGAAATAGCCCCTCTGCTGCTTGAAGTTCTGTCAGAAGTTCCGCCAACGAATAAAGCCTTTTGTTCATGTTGTAGTTCAGGCGGAACTACTTAAAACTTTTAAGCAGCGTTTGGAGAATGATATCGACCTAGGTTTCCCCATCGATTTCTACTCCAAGGACTTCTATCTCATTCAAAAGAGCCATCATTTTGAGGATATGATCTCTTACGGGTGTTCCCTCAGTCATGGTGGTCATCATCAAGGTTCTCATAGCCTCCTTCCTAACAGCCCGATTCTGGTGTACGAAGAGTTCCTTAAGATTGCGCATCATGTCATTGTTGGCATAGCGGAGGCCGGCAAGAGGGGAGTGAATTGCTCCTAAAAAAAATAAATATACCCTCCTCGTACTTTCAACTCAATTAGTGCAATAGTTAAATAAAATAGTAAAAGAAAGACACAGAAGAATTAACCTGGTTACAACCAAGGAGGTTGTTAATCTAGGGCAGTAGAAAAAGCGCAGTAAAAAAATCTCCTTTGCTGAAGGTGGAGAAGCCTTTTACACTTTCAAAAGCTCAGAACTATTGCTAGGAAACACTACAGATTGAATATTTGAGTTGTTGTTGAATTCCTAGCTCCAGGGGCCTTTATATAGGTCCTGGAAATCCTATCCCGAGGCTCCAAGGCGCCTCCAACGAGGGTCCAAGGCGCCTCCATGGGAGTCAGCGGATAAAACTTTATCCGCGCGCAGAACAGTCACTTTGACTGGTTGAAGGCGCCTCCAACCTGGCTGAAGGCGCCTCTAACCTGGCTGAAGGCGCCTTCAACCTGGTTGAAGGGGCCTTCAACCTGGTTGAAGGGGCCTTCAAGCTGGCAGCTCAGCTCCTTTGACTTCGTTTCCAGCTTGTTGCGACTTCCGATGCTCCGATCTTTTGGGTGATTGTGGCCAACCGAAATAGGGCTCACCCGAACTCAATTTCCGACCTTCCTCGAGCAGCCTTCCGTCCCGGCTTAACGTCCCTCGAACGCCGTGCACGCTCTTCACGCCCATCGGAGTACTCTTCCGCAGCTCTCTCGTCCTTCGGACGCACCGAGCCCGTCGGCTCCCTTCCCGTGCCGTCCTTCTCGCTAGCTGTGTCTTCCGCTCGACTTCCTGCGCTCCTAATCTCCTGCACACTCAGACACAGGGATTAAATACAATGCAGGACCTAACCAACTTAGTTGATCACATCAAAACTACCACGGGGTCCAACAATCTCCCCCTTTTTGATGTGCATCATCCCAAGTTCAAGTTAGGGATAACATAGACATAAATAGTAATTTTAAAGGTAAATTACTAGAATAACAGGTTAAGTACAATTTTGCAATAAATAAAATTGCAACACCTTTTAAAAAATTTGCAATAAGTAAACATTTAAAATTTTATCTCCCCCTTGTTTAACTCCCCCTTGAACTTGTACCTTTCTCTCCCCCTTTGATCACAGCAAAAATGGGGTTAAGAAAATATGAAAAAAAATAACTTAAGTTAAGTGAAATGTATAGAATTTTAAAAAAATTCTAAGTCAAAATGAATTTTTCCAAAAAAAATTCTAAGTCAAATTTTTGAATTTTCAAAAAAAAATTTCTACGTCAATATGAATTTTCTAAAAAATTTCTAAGTCAAAATGAATTTTTCCCAAAAAATTTCTAAGTCAAATTTTAAAATTTTCAGAAAAAATTTTCTAAGTAAAAAAATTCTAAGTCAAATTTAAATTTTTTTAGTTTTAAAAAAAAATCTTCTAAGTCAAAATTAAGTCAAAACGAATTTTTTCAAAAAAAATTTCTAAGTCAAATTTTTGAATTTTCATAAAAAAATTTCTAAGTCAATATGAATTTTTCAAAAAATTTCTAAGTCAAAATAAATTTTTCAAAAAATTTCTAAGTCAAAATGAATTTTTCAAAAAATTTCTAAGTCAAAATGATTTTTTTTCCAAAAAAATTTCTAAGTCAAATTTAAAATTTTGAATTTTCACAATCTGACTTTTTAGAATTTTAAAAAGATTTAAAAACTTTTAAAGCATTATTTAATTCTAGTTTAATATTTTTTCAGAAAGTTAATTAAACATTTTCTTTCAATATTTTAACTTCCAGGTCGTGACGAGGCACTAGGTCTTCTTGGTTATTGGAGCAATAACCACTTCCTTAGACAAAGCTTCCATAAAGAATTTCAATGTTTAATTTTCTCACTGTAAGCTTTTAATTTTTGAAAGATTAATTAAGTACATATTTTGGAACCCAATAGAGGTTCCTTCCTACAGGATTATTCAAAAATCTAGGGGGTACATAGTTTCTTGGTATTTTCCTAAGTTGTCCTTGATGCTTCCTTATATACCAATTTAATTTACCATAAATTCTAATTTTTGACTTTGGAAATTTCTTTAAGCATGCATCATTTTTCAATTTTTTAATTTCTAATTTTAAATTTTCATTTTCTGATTTCAAATTTTCATTTTCTTTTTCTAAGTTATCTAATTCTCTAGAAAGAGCTTTAATAAATCTAAAGGATTGATTTGGGGTTAGGTTGCATACTTTACTTACCTGATCTGGTGACGCTTTCCCTTCATTAGTGCTTTCTTCTTCTGAGGTTGCTCCCCCTTCATCTATGCTCATTTCTAAGCTAGACGTTTCTTCTAGCTGATGGTCGACCATCAGTGCTAATCCCGAGAATTCTTCGACTTTGGATTCGGAGGACGATGAGTCATCCCACGTGGCCTTTAGGTTGTGTTTGGGTCGAGCTAGCTTCTTGTATTTTGACTTTTCTCTTTCTTTCTTCTTTCTCTTTAGTTTTGGGCAGTCATCTTTGATGTGCCCCTCTTCGTTGCAATTGTAGCAGTGAACCGTCCTCTTCTTTCGATGATGCCTCTGCGATTTAAATTTATTAGAACTGAAAAACTTATTGAAGCATCTTACCAGTAGTGCCGCTTCGGATTCGTCGACTGAGGCTTCGGAGTCAGAACAGTTTACTTTTGCCTTTAGAGCTATGGTCTGACTGGTCTTCTTTACTCCATTGGGTTATGAAACTCGAGATTCGTGAAGTTCGAAAGTGGAAAATAACTGTTCTAAAGTACTTACCTCGAGGTCCTTAGAGATGTAATATGCATCTACTAAGGAAGTCCACTCTGGAGTTCTAGGGAAGGCGTTGAGTGCGTACCGGATAGAGTCCCGGTTGGTTACCTCTTCTCCAAGGTTCGTTAGTTGCTTTATCAGCTCCTTGATTCTCGCTTGGAGTTGCGCTACCTTCTCGCCTTGGTTCATCCGGAGGTTTGTCAACTGGTTCTGGAGGATATCGCGCTTCGCCAGCTTCGCTTCGGAAGTACCTTCGTGAAGCTCCAGGAATTTTTCCCAGAGATCTTTCGCGGAGTTGTAAATTCCGATCTGATTTACTTCCTGCGGCGGTAGAACGCTGAGTAGGTGGAACTCAGCCTTTCCGTTGGCGACGAAATCTGCTTGCTCCTTTTTCGTCCAGGTATTTTCCTCCTTATCTTTCGGAACTGCATAGTCATATTTCATTATTAAAAGAATGTCAAATTCGGTTTTAAAAAATACCTCCATTTTACGCTTCCACATCGCGAAGTCTCCGTCGAACTTCGGGGGATGGATGTTCGCTCCGGCCATCGTCTTGATCGTAGTGCTTCAGTTGGCGGTTAGTCCTTCTGAGGCAATCAGGCTCTGATACCACTTGTTGGTGCAGCGGAGGCCGACAAGAGAGGGGTGAATTGCTCCTAAAAAAAATAAATATACCCTCCTCGTACTTTCAACTCAATTAGTGCAATAGTTAAATAAAACAGTAAAAGAAAGACACAGAAGAATTAACCTGGTTACAACCAAGGAGGTTGTTAATCCAGGGCAGTAGAAAAAGCGCAGTAAAAAAATCTTCTTTGCTGAAGGCGGAGAAGCCTTTTACACTTTCAAAAGCTCAGAACTATTGCTAGGAAACACTACAGATTGAATGCTTGAGTTGTTGTTGAATTCCTAGCTCCAGGGGCCTTTATATAGGTCCTGGAAATCCTATCCCGAGGCTCCAAGGTGCCTCCAATGAGGGTCCAAGGCGCCTCCATGGGAGTCAGCGGATAAAACTTTATCCGCGCGTAGAACGGTCACTTTGACTGGTTGAAGGCGCCTCCAACCTGGTTGAAGGCGCCTTCAACCTGGTTGAAGGCGCCTTCAAGCTGGAGGCACCTCCAGTCAGGTTGGAGGCGCCTCCAAGCTGGTAGCTCAGCTCCTTTGACTTCGTTTCCAGCTTGTTGCGACTTCCGATGCTCCGAGCTTTTGGGTGATTGTGACCAACCGAAATAGGGCTCACCCGAACCCAATTTCCGGCCTTCCTCGAACAGCCTTCCGTCCCGGCTTAACGTCCCTCGAACGCCGCGCACACTCTTCACGCCCACCGGAGTACTCTTCCGCAGCTCTCTCGTCCTTCGGACGCACCGAGCTCGTCGGCTCCCTTCCCGTGCCGTCTTTCTCGCTAGCTGCGTCTTCCGCTCGACTTCCTGCACTCCTAAGCTCCTGCACACTCAGACACAGGGATCAAATACAACGCAGGACCTAACCAACTTGGTTGATCACATCAAAACTACCACGGGGTCCAACAGTCATAAGTAGTAGGCATGATCAGATGTTGATGTTGCAGCACATTTGACATAGAAGCTAAAATGTAACACCACGTCATCTCATTTGTCTTGACCCATTTCTTATGATACTCAATCTCCTCTCCACAAGAATCGCTATTAGGCAGGCTTGGATAGATCTCAAAAAGTATGAACTTGTAACCTTCAGCAGTTAAGACAATGTCCAAGTTTTGTTTCCAATCAATGTAATTGAAACCAGTAAGTTTGTTTTCTTTCAATATAACAGCAAGAGGATTGAAAGCCATTTGAAATCCTAAGAATCACAAAATATTTGGTCAAAACTTTAGAATTTAAAATAATATTGATTTCTCAAACAATATCATTTAAATTCACCAACACTTCAAAACACCGTGAATTTTGTATGTCATGATAGTGTGGACGTATACAAATTCAAACATTTGTAAGAGGGGGTATTACCCTTTAATTTTATTATCTTGTCAACCTAATTTTATGATAAATAAAATTAATAGTTGATTTTTTTCGATCACACAAATAATAGCAATAACTCCGATGGGAAGGATACTATTAAATGCGCCTAAGTGTATACCATTACTTGATACTTGACCCATTAAATAGGATTGTGCCCCTTCAGATGAAGAAGATCACACAAACCTAAATAATTTCCTATAATCATCCAAAAAGGGAGTTTGATCTAGTAATCTACAAACAAACTCATCCGATGTGGAGGAAGGCACTCAAAGCCAATGCGCAATCTTGAATGCATCACTTACAAACCAGTAATGGAGACCGTGAAATTTAAATAATTTCTCTCCCACTTAGTTATTTAAAACGAGGAATTTTAACATGCACACACACAGCACATATAAACAACATAAAAGGCAATAAATATGAAAAATAATTTTTCAGCTACTATGACCTCATCCATAGTTGTCCTCCGTGTGCCATCAACCCTAGCCGCTGCCAATGGGTCATGTCATCGTGTCTATCTTACTTCCTTTTCCACTGCGCCTCTGGTCCTCAAATAGCACAATGTCTCGCAAGGATACGATCCGCGACAAAAATAAAATTTTACATTTATCGATCCTATATTCCACAAGGGAATGTACATGTAATCTAGATCGAACAGAATGTAAAATCCTAAAACTAATACAGCTCCTGCTGAATTTAATAATTATAATCATGCATACACATAAAATGCCCTCGACATGCCCGAGGGTCCAAATCACACACAAACACAATAGGACCATAATAGTTGGAACTAGGATGCTTGCAACCACAGAATTAATCTATTTGCACATCCTACTATTATCCTGCCTAAATTTATGTATGAAAAGTGCATAATTTAACTGAAAACCAAACACACAGGTAGAAAACTAGCTCTGAGACCAATTGTTGGCATTACTCAGAATTCTGTTCTGTTTCCCTTGTACAAAAATTTGTACAAGCACAGAACTTTTCCTAACAACCCATGTGCTTTTCAGAAGTTAAACTTGGATTGCAAACGAAACATAACATTATTAATCCAAGTTCAACCCATGTGCCCATCAGAAGTTAAACCATATTACAGAAGTTGATTAAATATCTATTTTAAGGATTGGCTTCTAGGTCGTTGGCGAGGCACTCGACCTTCTTGGGTATGGGATCATCCACCACTTCCTAGTCAAAGCCTTTCAAAAAAATTGAATATTTAAACTCCTTATAGTAAACCCTAGGTTAAACTACAGAGGCCTCAATCAAAGCACAAGATCGCTAGCCTCTTGTGTTGGTACTT
The DNA here is from genome assembly GCF_018446385.1 of Zingiber officinale. Lineage (NCBI taxonomy): Eukaryota > Viridiplantae > Streptophyta > Magnoliopsida > Zingiberales > Zingiberaceae > Zingiber > Zingiber officinale. The sequence goes on along the minus strand of NC_055998.1, from coordinate 138,330,205 downwards.
CAGGATCCATACAAACGAAAAATAAACTAGTACACAACGAAAACAATTAACTAGTTATACCTTTCTTTGTAACTTAAAGACCTCTTGATCTTCTACTGTATTCCTCTCCTCCTCTTGGATGTTGTGTGGGCGACGATCTACCAAGACGCAAAAATCACCCAAGTCCTTCTTTCTTCTAAGACTTTCGGCCACCAAGGGATCAAAGCTAGGAATACCACCTCTTGTTCTTCTTTCTTCCTTGCAACCCGCCGACCACAAGATGGTTGAAGCCAATCTTGATGTCGCCGGCCTTAGGTGACGTGTCAACCAAGGATACAGGTCGAGACTTATAGCCTTGCGGCACCGGATACATGGAAAAGTGTACAGGTCAAGATTTTGCTAACCAAGGATACAGGTCGGGACATATAGCCGTGCGACACTGGATACATAGAAAAGCGTATAGGTCGGGATCTTGCCAACCAAGGATACAGGTCGATACTTATAACCTTGTGCCACCAGATACATGGATCAAAAGCGTATAGGTCAGGATTCGGGATAAGCAGAGGCGGACCGAGGCATACAGATCAGGACTTAGGACAAGCAGATGCGGACTGAAGTATACAGGTCGGGACTCAGGACAAGCAAATGCAGACTAAGGCATACAGGTCGAGACTCAGGACAAACAGATGCAGACCGAGGCATACAGGTCAGGATCCAGGATAAGCGGAAGCAGACTGATGCATGCAGGTCGAAATCCAGGATAAGCAGAAGCAGACCGAGGAGTACAGGTCGGAATTCAGGATACGCGGAAGCAGACTGGCGGATACAGGTCGGGACCTCGAGCGTATGGTAGGTCGAGAAGAATAGGTGGACTTCTACAGATCAGGACTAGCGACCTAAACTATGAGGACCCGGGCTAGGGTTAACAGAGCGGGAAAAACATATACGACAAACATACACAAGTCCGGATGCGTGAAGCAGTAAACACAGGATAGCTACGGGTATGCGTCCACAGGTCAGGATTAGAAAGTATGAGGAGCCAATACAGGAGCAACGGAATAAGGAGGTCGGCCGCTACACGACAAGCATGCCAAGGAATCGTAATCACCTGTCAAGGAATAATCATTGCCTATCAGAGAATATATCAATGGTCGGGTGCTCACATCACCCTCATTCCTTCCTAAACCTATAAGAAGAGGTCACGTGTCATCCATCGCCAGAAAAAGCATGACACCCAACATTCCCTGACACCTGTCAGATTCCATAAGCATTCGTTGCAGTATAAAAATGGATGCTTTATCCCTTACGCAGGTACGCTCACTCGTCACTTTTCCTACCCGTCTTTACTTTTCGTCATTTCTCTGTACTTCTAGAGAAAAAGTACCTGACTTGAGCGTCAGAGGGCCTGACCCGGGGACTTTTTCCCTAGTTTCTGGCTTCTAATGTGGAGGGGGGCTCGTCTGAGTGTGTGCAGGATTAGCAGCTTCATCCCTCCTGCCGTCATCCGCTCATGGGAGCCTTTCGGCAGGTTGCCAGGTCATCCAGGAGACCCAACAACTTTCCGTCAACACCGGCGACACCGCGACCACCTTCATCCGACTCGGCTTTCAGACGAGATCAATCATCTTTCAGGATAAGCATATTATCTTTTAGATGAATATCATATCCTTTTTCCAAGAGTTGTCCTAAGCTTAAAATGTTACTCTTCATATTTGGCACAAAGAAAACATTTGAGATAAATTCATGTTTTCCATTCTTCAAACAGATGAGAATGTTACCTTTGCCTTTCACCTCGATCAGTCTTTGATTTATCTCCGAAATATATGTTACCACCAACTGATTCATCAAGATCTATGAACTTGCTCTTTTTCCCACACATATTGTTGCTTGCACTAATATCAAGATACTAGATTGTATTTTCGCATCTTTCATTATCTTTATATGCTAGCAGTAGGGTGTCATCTTCTTCTTTCCTTTCTTTCATATAGTTTACTTTTTCATATACTTTGTTCTTGGGCAATTTACATTCTTTAGCATAATGCCGAAATTTGTCACAATTGTAGCATTTAACTTGAGATTTATCATACCTCGAGTTTATATATCCTCTTCCACATTCTCTTGTTGAATGTTCTCCTCTTTCATTTTGTTGTTGGAAACTCATCCTTTCTCATTAGGACAGCCTCATCCATATCCACGACCTATTCCACGTTGACTTCTTTTGTTATTGAAGCTTTCATCTTTCTTTATCGGTTGAAGAGTCGTCTTTAGGAGTTGTTGAGTAATTTTTTTATTTATCTTCTTTTCTTCATGGGATTGTAATGAACTCAGGAGTTGCTCCATCGTCATGTCTTGTAGATCTTTGGTCTCTTCGATGATGGTTGTAATGCTATCAAATTTTGAATCTAGTGATCAAAGAATTTTCTCACTGATAGTTACTTCTTCTAGTTTCTCACCATTTCTCTTTAGTTGATTGGAAATGATAAAGACTCTAGAAAAGTAATCGGATATCAATTCGCCTTCCTCTATATGAAGAGCATTAAATTGACTTCTTAATGTTTAAAGTAGAACATTTTTTACTTTTTTTTTCTCCTCGATATGAGACTTAGAGCTTTTCTCATACTTGCTTGGCCGAAGTAGCACTTGAGATTTTCTCAAAATTATCTTCATCTAAAGCTTGATAAATGAGGAAGAGTTTTCTTGTTTTTTTTTTTAAATCTCTCAGACTATCTTTTTCAGTCGAAGATAGTGTCGAGTCATCATGCGTCTCAACATATCCTTTTTCTATAATCTCCCAAACATCATGAGCTCTAATAAGCGCCTTTATTTTGATACTTCAATTATTATAATTACTCGCCTTGAGTACCGGAATTTGGAAGAGAACCATATCTCCATTAGATATGACTCTAATACCATTTTGTTGGAAAAAGAATTACTGGAGAAAAATAAAAGAAATTATGGACGAAAAAAATATGGAAGAGGAGGAGAATCTCTACAGGAAAGAGGAGGAGAATAAAATAAAAAAAACTCAACTTACTTCATTCTTCGGAAAAAGATATATATTTATAGATTTATTGGATAAGTACTAGATTTATTTATTTTTATTCGATCTCCACGAAACTCTTATTTTTATCATGATTGTCACCTCATCAAATTCTATAGACCTACAATAAGTTGATACATGGGTTGGAGTATTCTTGCGGCGACCAGCACCAACAATAAGAAAAAAATGATAATCTCAATTAATTTCATTGACTATCCCTGTGTGAACGGGCCAGTCCTATGGAAGTTTTCCACTAGCCACCAAGGTAAATCAGAAAGTGCACGTGACGGTCAGCACAGAAGCCCAACATCTTTTGATTATGCCCCTCATTTAGAGAAAAAATTCTTATAAATACATCGTACTTGGGATTTGAACTATGAATATCTGAAAGACATTTCAAATATTCTACTACAACACCATGACCCGGGACCGACCAGTGCCAACAACGAACTGGCTTGAGGCGGATTGGATCGTCCGTAATTAATTTGCTCCGGCGAAAGTTTAATCGCGTGCATTGTGCCAGCAAGATGAGTGTTTTTTGTTTCTTTTCATTTTGTTTTTTTCCTTTTTTTTTTGCTTTTAAATGGTGTGCTTTTCATTAATTTTTTTTTAAAAATAAAGTAGCACAATCTTAAGTACCGCTAATTAAGAGTTGCTTTGTACCAGGTTGAGTTATTTTGGAATAGCTTTAATTAAAATTATATTAACTCCGAGAAACACAGATGGACCATAATGACTATCTAACATCATTAGTCATTCGAATGCTATATGCATTTATTTATGCTACATGAAAATCGAATGCCCGGGGAAATTCGTTAGTACGTTCATTTACTATTGTATTAAGTCCCGTGAGATTAAAATAGTTATAAAAAATTGATAAATCTGATAATATTGAATCTGGGATGATTGATTGTATACTATAAAAATTTTTCCTAGATGATTGATTTGATATTATAAAAAATTTTCATTAATCGTCGTGATAAATCATGAATTGTTCATGTGGATTATTGAGAGCCCAGTATTTTTTTTAATTATACATCCTGTTTAAAAGTAGGGTTAAAATAATTATGAGGAGTACATGGAAGTATTTTCAATTGAAAATTATTGATGAAGTATTATTTTGATTTTTTTTTTTTTGAAAAAATAGGATTAAATTCGATGTCTTTTTCATTTTTGGCCAAAGTAAATAAATAAATAAATAAATAATAATAATAATAATAATATTATTAATAATAACACCGCTGAGCTGAATTGCTGTCCCCTCTTCGGCATCCTCGAACACCTTTCCTCCTGTAATTAATATAAATATATATATATATATATAATAAAGAATTAAATATAATTCAAATATGACATAATTAAATTATTTTAAGAGAAATAAATATATTAATCAGATAATTTATCAGAAAATAGATTTGTATGAGTTTATGAAATTTATTGAATTTTTTTTTAATTTTAAAACAATCTTTTTAGGTGTTAAGAGACATAAATGGATAAGAAAAAATCTGTTTAAAAATACCTGGGAGTTGATTAGATATATAAGTTTAGGGTTTGTTTATCAAAACCTAAGTTTGTTAATTAAAAACCGAAGCTTGCGTTCCCTTCCTCGTGCTCGCAATGCGGCGCCGCCGTGCTCCCGACCCGACGACGTCCGCTGCTCGTGGACGGCCGACGTCGCTATCCGTTTCCGGTGACCTCGAGCGCGTCTTCAACAAGTTCGACTCCAATGGCGATGACAAGATCTTGTTTGAGGAGTTCGCCGCATTGCTCGCGAGCCTCTGCCACCCGCATTCCGAGGAGGAGCTCCACCGAATGATGGTCGAGGCTAACTCCAACGGCCAACGGGGACGGGCTCATCTTCGTGGAGGACTTCGTGGAGATCAATGCCCCGTCGGGGACCTCCGCCTCGCCTTCGCCATCGCCATCTTCGATCTCGACCGAAACAACATCATCTCTGCGGAAGAGCTCTTCAGGGGCCTCAGCAGGATCGACTGCGACGATGACAGCCTCATTAGTTCGAGGAGTTTAAAGCCATGATGACTTGCGGGGCGGGTTTCTCCCGCGCCTGTGTTGCTCTCGCCGCCGCCAATGGCACTGCCGACCATCGGAACCCATGGTAACAGAAATACTAGTTGAATTAAGATTATGCTTTTATTAACATAGGATCTATTGGGGATTAAATGTTTCCATGTTTTGATTAATTAACAGGTTATTAACTAACTAGAGTTTAGTTGGCCAATTAATTGGGTGATTAATTAAGGTATGAATTTATCACATGATTAATTAAGATAATTAGGATTTGAGGAAATTGATTAATGGGCTAATTATTGAGTTGTCTTATATAGATGAGTAATTCATTTAAGTGATTTAATTACTGAGTTAATTATTGACTAATTAAATCATAGTACAATAATTGATTGATATTGATTGACCAAAGAGTTTACTATAATGTGAAACAAAAAAATAGACGAATGCTAAAGGGGGAATAAATGGTTTTATTATTTATGGTTATTAGAATTATATTGGCATTTAGTTTTATTTTGTATGATGTACCTTATAGGATTCGAGCACGAGACTTGTTCTCTGATTTGAGGATGGTTACGATGATTCTACAACTGAGGTGGGTAGCTCCTGCTTATCTTTTTGATAGTTTTAATTATAGTGCATGATTGATCATTGCTATATTTGATTAGGTCGCAATTACTTGCTTATCTTAAATCTGTTATATATTGCCCCTAAGTTTGATACCTTATTATTTGTCCTTATACTTTGATTATTATTGATAGCTATGCAATTTTGTTATTATTCATGATTGGGTTTATATATATGCATGATATTATCCGACCATAGTCTAGTTATAGGCCTATGTTCGTGCATTTTTATTATAGTATGGTTATATACTTATGCTCGTGCCTATAGGATATTGATATTACATGTAGTATAGTTGTATAATTGTGAGGACATATATATTAGTGAGATAGTGTTGATCTATACTTGATCGAGATTACTCCCTATCAGAGGGATAGCATATTCCTCTAGATTTTTCCCTTCGGATCAACCCCTAGGATTACTTGATCCTAACACCGTTGTTAATTATATGTGTGATGATGCCATGGAATTGGTTGAGATATTAATACTAGGTGACTAGTAACTTGGGGACCTAATTGTTTGTTTTCTGTCTCTATATTAGTAAGATTATATTGTAGTATAGGGTACCAAGTATCCTAGTAGACCCTTACTTGTTATATAGGCTCATGCCTATATATTAGTAAGATTATACCATAGTATAGTACCTCGAGTATCCTATTAGACCCTTAGTTGTTATATCCCGTCGATCATTGTCTCCCATCCATAGTTGAGAGAATCGTCAACAACCGTTGGCATATCCTGTCAACCATTGTCTCCCATTTGCGGTTGAGAGAATTATCAAGGATCGTAAGTATATCTTGTTGATCATTGTCTCTCATGCATCGTTGAGAGAGTCATTAGTGACCATTGATATATACCCTGTATGTCCATGGGACCATCCATCGTAGAGCGTTCTTCCGTAGACAGTGACTACTAATATACCTTGACTGCCCATGAGACCATCCTTAGTAGAGTGTTCTTCCGCAATCAGTGATAGGGGAGCCAGATAGCTACCTCATCCTGTCATCCCATGGGACCATCCGTGGTAGAGTATTCTCTCGCAGACAATGACTAGTCATTTACCCTGACTGCCCACGGGACCATTCGTAGTAAACTGTTCTCCTGCAGTCAATATTTGTTATATGTTTGCTATATATATCCTTAATCCAGATTATAAAACTTCACTATCTTTTGTAACATAGTCCAGATTACATAGGCCACCGCAGTCGCTACCGTCCACCGCCGTCGACCGTCGGTCGTCGGTCATCGGCCGTCGCTGCCACCGACAACCGCCGACTGCCGGCAACCGACAACCGACAATCGGCGAAGGAGGCCAACGGTAGCGACCGTTGGTTGCCGCAAGCTCTGGTAGAGGTACAACAGCCATCAGTAGAGGTAGCATGATATTTTTATCATTTTATAATAATACGAATTACACTTCTTATAAAAAATAATGGATACCAAACAAAATAATGTAAATATCTTGTAATCAAAAATTACATACATTACATTAATAAACATAGTAATGTAATCAAGATTACATTACATTATAAATTTGATTACATTACAAGCTAGATTACATTACACTCATCCAAACGTAGTTTAAGAAAATCTGAAATTCTAGTTGCATGTGCCATGGGAGACAGTACAATTGGCAAAGTCGATCCAAGTGGACCAGACCAGTTGGAGAGACAACAACACAACACAGGTAGGGCATGCCCTTTTTTTGGTCAAAACATTCTCCAATCATACAAAAAAAAAAAAAAAAATCCACTTTCCGTTCTTCAAATCACATCTTCAATTTACCCGCTCTCCTGCGTTTTGTTACTAGAATCGCAAGAACAATAACAGCAAGAAATGCAATGATCGATAAAATCTTCCATGGCAAGCAACTAAATAAGCTGCCACATCCTGATGTCTGCAGTTCCTGCAAACATAAGATATCGAATATAGATTTTGACCATCAGATGTTGACCTACAGGTTCAATGCGACTGACTAACCTCTTGGGCCTTCAGGTTTCCCTTGTCATCATTTTGCATGACATGTTTCTCCTGCCGCCTGAATATATCTTGAGCATGTTTGTAAAGTTCCACATCAAGACTGTTCAGATATTGTATTTGATCAAGAATCGAAGCAGGAACAGAACGGCGTGCCTGAAAATACAATTTCCTTGCATGTTTAGCTCTGTGGAACTTTAATCCCATCCTTAAACTGGAGTGAAGAATTAGCCAAAAGCAAGAAGAAAACCAAACATGTATACAATCTGATGAATAACTTTATGAGACAACCACCCTCTGATATAGTGAAATTATCTCGAGATATGAAAGTAACTTGGAATTTCAAAAATAGTTAAATGTTCAGACAGTCTACTAAGAAGAGACAATTAAAGTAAAAGAGAACTTCACTTGGACTTCATCACTCCAGTGTGGAGATGGATAAAATGCATCAACAAAACCTACACTGAACTTAGGATACCCATAATAGAACTTTGCTAAATTAGGAAAAGAAGATTCTGAAACAAGGTTTCTAGGCACCATTCTATCACCATGCTCTACTTTACAGAGCTGATTCAAACAATAATTGATAAATTAAGTCCAATAAATTCATTGTGGCGCCATCAACAATGGACTTGGTTAGTATAATTCCTACAAAATTGTAATTACTTTTGTTTTAACTTTTCGATCCATTAATTCCTACATTTAATTACTATTTCTTACAACCCTTAAATAACATCCTCAAATTATATTTTAATCCATTAAATAAACCAATCATTCAAATAAAATTTTATCTTATCTCCCCTAATATTAATCTGATATGTATATTAGTTGCTTCTTTTTTTTATCTAATACCTATTAATAGGTTTTTTTTTAATCCCTATGCCCATATTTTAATAGGTTTTACAACAATAGGATAAAATTTATTTATATATAGATGATGACATAGTAGGGGATATAGCCTAATAATGTACAAATACCCATATAGCCGACCTCACCTAGTAGCATAAGACTTGATTGTTGTTATTATTGTATGCCCATTTTCTCTCGATCGTAATTCCCACACTGCTTGCCTTCACGCCACTCACCTCCCTCCCTCCCTCCAGTGCACTTGTTATCATGTCATGCAGAGCAGCAACCACTTGCAACTCCAACTACTTATGTTTCCATCACCACTGCTTGCATCTCTACTAACAGCAGTGCAGCCACTCGTCATCGTGTCGAAGATGTGTCCAGAATTTGCTTTAAATTGATTGGATCTTATCCATTCTAATCTAACTCAACCAATACAATAATCACGAACATGGAATTAGACTTAAATTAGGAAACAAACTACCTATATCTGATGACAAATTAAATTAACAGGATTCCTTGATTGATTAATCGGCATATATGATGGGACGATTCCTATTAGGTGGAAGGGATGCCTCAAGAAGAAGATGACAAAGAAATTTGATTCCTTGGAGACCATAGCAAAGACAAAAGATATAACAATTCCTCTCATAGAAAGGACAACCAAGAAAGATATAATGAAGAAACCTTGTACTTGGAAGGTCAGAACAAAGACGGCAATGCAACTGCTTTGTACATTTGGAAAACACAACCAAAGAGATGGCAGCAAAACTAGCATGATGCAAATGATAATGGATTAATTTAAATAATTGGTTTTAAAAAATAAAGTGAATAATGTTCTAGTGTACTTTACACCTAGTAACAGAAGACAGAGCTACAGTTAGGCCTATAAAAGAGACTCCAACTCTTCTGGTTTCATCAATTCCAGTTTCTAATAACTATTCCTTCTCTTGTGAGACTGTTAATCGAGGCCCACTATCCTGTTAGGTTCATCGCCTGTAGCACACAGATTTACCTTCATCCCACTAATGCTACATCAAGCACATTTCTGACATAATAACTAGATGTCACAAGATTAAGTAAATAAGAGGTAAATGAGGTGAAACAAATTTAACCAAACCAATAATTTTCATCCAATTTGTTAACTCACCCAGAACGTGCAACAAATAATAAGATTAACAAAGAAGCTAAAGAAACATACTATTCTATTTCATGACTTCCTACTATCTCGTCATATACCTTCTTTGAAAATTTCACAGAAGAAATCCTTTTCAGAGACATTTTGCGTCGGGTTGTTTGAAATTTCCATAAATTGGAATTGCATTTTTCATATGCCTCTATCAACTTTCCAACAGTCATCTATAAATGGCGAAGAAATGCTTGATTTAGAAGAATATAGAATGCATTTTAAGAAGGATTAGAGGATACTATTTACTGGAAGAATATAACAATAGGCTATAAATTCATAGATGAACAATAAAAGGACGAGAACTAATTAGTTAAATTACATATTAAGAGGTAATACATTTTCTCTTCCTGGTTCATCATGTGGTGAAAGGAGCTCGGTTATATTTAGATAGCCAGCAATACCCTATCATAAATGTGGAGCAGTTTAGTACATTATTGATAGAATAATATGCATAAAATAATTCTATTTTGAACTACCTCATCCTGGTTTAGTGCAGCAGCAGAATAGAAAGAAGAATAGCTAGGTTCTGCAGAGAAGATACCTACATAAGAGATGCTCCACATTTTTCATTAATTTTCAGGCCCACTTTAGCATGATATGCAAGATCTTACAACTGAGTCAGCGGTATACTAGTAAGACATTAGTCAACATGATCTACAATCTAAGCTTTCATTTCTGTCATGCCTCAAAACTTAATCTGGGGTGAGTTGAACTGGAGTTTATTCAATGCCCATTGATCCTTATTGTTGCTACAAGTTTCCAACTATTTACATGCAATATTTTGCTTGTTGATTTTAGGATCTGTTTCCTAAGGCTGAAAAGGTTGGGGATGAACAAGGCACTCTATGACAACAGCTCTGTTAGTGATATCGAGGGAAAGGACAAAAAGCAAGGGAGGGAAATGATAACAGTAATCTATAATATACAACAAATTTAAATAATTGTCATAGGTAAATATGACTGTTCGATTCTGAATGTAACAGCATGAATTAATTCTATAATGTACCAGTTTTGTTGGTTGTTTCCTGCTCAGTAGAGCTCCAGGCTTCAGACTGGGAAATAACTTGTGCTCCAACCAATTCAGCGAACATATTAGCAGACTTCTTGTGCTCTTCAGTAAGACCAACATATAACATATGATCCAACCTATGCTGTACCATTAGAATGCTGTAATTACTACTTAAAACAAATATTGATATGAAGCAGTTGTAAGACAATGGCATCAGTCCTTTCCAAAATGCACCTTAGCAACCTCAAGAACATAATGGCCAAATTCAGGGTGCTTCCTAAGACAATTGCGGACATCATGCGATTCTTCTAAATATGAGTTGTTTGTTAATCCTGCTACCTGTCATAAGGAATTGCAGTATTAACAGATATGCTCCATATAACTTGTACAGTCATGTGATAAGTCTCATGGAAGTAATTTGCTTGGAACTGGAAGTGGCCACAAAAGTAACCTTATAAAGAAATATGGAGCACAATCGATTAACAAAATGGGAATTGAAAGCAAACATAAACACAGAATGAAGAAGTACTTAAGCAACAAAAAGTGGAAACTACATCACAGGATAAAAGTAGGATAAGATCACCATAGCACCTTCATGGTCATAGGAGGGTTGAAACGCAAATGATATTTACATTGAATGTTACTGATGCCAATACAAGATGTCCAAAGACAACTAAAAAACACAAACTAAATGAGTAAAAAATATCATTTAAAAATAAAGGTAATGATCATCATCCTCGATTGTCATTACAAGCCTATGACCAACTTATTTGGGTCAGTAGATGGTATGAAGAAAATGAACATGAGGACACATTTTTCACAAGTAAAAATACACATGTTGGCCTTTTTAGTTGTGTTAGCCATGAAGCATTCACTGTTAACACAAGAAACAATGAAAGAGTTCAGCCAAACATCAAATGCACCAGTAGCATATCCTCTTTTTTTTGTTTGTTTGTTTGGCTTGGCACAGGAACCTTCATGTCAAAGCCAATTTAATAGCGTGAATTAATATTTAAACTTGTAATCTGTTAAGAATAAAGAAAGAGCACATGAACATTAATTTTGCAAGAGCAGACAGGTATTGTTGGCTTTTAGACATTCAGTATTAACTCAAGTAAACAACGAAAGAATCATAACTAAATATCATAATGCTACTAGCAACAATGTACTATGGCACCTGAAAAGTTGCTCCGTTGTGAATAATCTCATGAGCTATTGGGTCATTAATGAACTCTTGTAAGGGCATGACCATCTCTTCCATGTCATATGGATTATTCGTCTCCTCAGTCTTTCTAAGTCTTCCAAGTTCTCTAGCATGCCTCTGCACAAAACATTGAGAATAAAGTGGTGAGATAAATATATCAAACAAAAAAGAATGAGAAAGCAAAACTTCCATAAAGCTAATTAGTAATTCAATTATTATCTGGCAGATTCATGATTTTTCAATGTCATTGGTGAAACAACCTATAATGTAACTATCAGATCTAGGTTTTGGTGGTCAATTTGAATTTTCTCCACTGGCTGACTGTTTTAACTAATTTTCCATATCAATAAGGATGTCTCAGGTTATAGCATTTAATAGGATTATGACTGATAAAGACAACATGGTGAAAATGTAGGGCGAGTCAAAAGATCAAAGGATTCAATAAATATGTAGAGGTGGGAGAAAGATGTGAAAGAGAGATAAGGTAATTTACTGGATGCTATCTCCATAACTTTAAAGGCTGAATAATCATATCAAATTAGATATCAAGGCATACCCAACAATTAGAGGCAAGGTTTAAAAAGACAGCTTAAGCAGTAGGTGAACAGACCACTACCTAGCACTCAGGCAATAGGGGGAGCCTAGGTGGTCACATTAAAAAACTATTAAATTAAATTAGATATACATTCTCAATAAAAATTGCTAACATACATATCTAACAAAGTGTACTAAATAATCAAAACAAATTTACGATCGAGTAAACAAGTCAAGTCATAATTGATAAAAAAACACCTAACAACACCAAACCACATCATATATCATATTGCAATGAAGAAAACATAAATGTATAAAAGACAATAAAACATAAAATCATAGATCCATATAGGCACATTGAAAGAAAATGCAAAACAATATGTCATAACAACCAAGTTCATAATTAGCATATTAAAATATGGACAACTAGTGTTATGGTATAATCAAATAAGTTCATCAAAGTCAAGTCAAGTCCGCTCTTGTAAAAGTCATTAATTTTTTCATCATCATCACTCACACTTTCTTCCTCAGGATTAGAGCCGTCAATTTGGGTTGACCTGTTGGGTTGACCTGCCCCGCCAAACAATTTAAGCGGATTGGATTGAAATTTTATCAACCCAAGCCCGCCGTGGGCCGACCCGCCTAGGCCCGCGAGGGTCGGCCCGCGATGGGCTTAGGTTGACCCGCGGGTTGAGAAACACATGTAAACTAAGTTTTATGCCAATTTATTATCTTTCTTTGTTATAATTTTAAAATAAAAATAGTACTTTTCATCCCACATAAGTACTTATTTGTGTCCATTTATATTTAAAATGCATAGATACATTTGATTGATGAAATCTTTTCGAAGTAAAACGTTGAAGATATGAAATATTTTTTTATTTTTTTAAAAAAATAATTGATGGGCCCGCGGGCTGGCCAGCCAAACCCGTAACCCGCCTTGGATTGAGTTGGGTTGGAAATTTGCCAACCCGCCAAGTTGATGGGTCGGCCCGCCCTGTCTCGCCAAATGATTGGCCTGCCACGGGCCAACCCGTCTTACCATGGGTTAGCCCATCTGACAGCTCTACTCAGGATCAACTGTTTTTTCATTAATTTCTCCACTTGTTGAGGGACTACTAGCCTAGAGCTCCCCCTTCCATGAAAAATCTCATTAGCTTATAAGGCTTCTGCAACTAGATCCCATGTCAAGCCTGGTCTAGGAACTAATTCATCTTCATTCACAAATAGTTTAATCCTCTTTTAAATCTCCATTCATCCATTCTCTATGACTTTTGACTCCAGCGGCTGTCTTTCCTTTTCATTTTGTAATTCTTTAAATTTGCATTAAATTAGACAAATAGGATCATTCATCTTCTTTACAAGTAGTTTTGTAGTATCCGAAAACCAATGGTTAATTAAGAGGATTCATTCAATTTAATTAAAAATTTATTAATGTAGATAGATTTAAATTAATTAAGTTAGCCTACAATTATGGGATTTGGATTAATCAATTATATTAAGAAAATAGTAGGAGATAAATATATAAAAATTTATAAAGACTTATTATTTATATAACCTATGTATATAAATTTTTATATAAAATTTATATGACTTAGTAAATGTATAAAAATTTATATAACCTATGTGAATAAATTTTTATATAAATGACTTATTAAATATATAAAAATTTATATAACCCAGGTGAATAAATTTTTATATAAAGTTATAAGACTTAGTATGTAGATAAAAATTTATATAACATATGAAAATAAATTTTTATGACTTAGTATAATAAAAGTTATATGACTTAGTGGATAAAATTTAGACAAAGTCCTAAGCTCCATCTCTTTAAAACCCCTACCTCCAAAAGCTCCATCCCCTTGATGTGCCGCCGGCCCTAAGGAGCTCCTCTCCTCCCCATTGTTCTCCACCGGTTCTAGAGCCCCAAGGGAAACAAGAAGAGGGAGTTAGTAGCTAAAGATTGAAGGCATGCTCCCTACTTGCATTATGTTGTAGTTAGTTGCTATAATTAGTGAACTTCGGGTTTATAGATTGATTTTTATGGCTGTTTGTTTTAAGAATGATTCCCTAGTTTATGTTCCTGTTCTAAGCTTCAAATGGTTTGCATGAATTGAGGATTTCGGATTTCTTGAAGGGATAGTTTCCTCACTAAATTTTAAAGGTTGTCCATCATGCTTCTACTTTACAAGTTGTGCATGTTCTTTGTCTTCTAGGTGCTTTAAATCTTTCTTATAATATGTAAAATTAAGGGACATGTATAGAGAACGTTTAGGTAAATTAAACTGAATTTAACACCATTTAACTAATGGTGAAAACATTAGGATACATCATACTTCATGAAATCAAACCATTGTTTGTAGTTTTAACATTTCATGTAGTTTCTCCATTCTTTTAATGCATACAATGACCCTTAAAATTAGGGAACTCGTGGTGAAGGTATGGAGAACATTTTTGGTGAATTAATCTGAATTTAATGCCATTTAATTACTGGAGAAAATGCTAGGATTCTTCATACCTCAAGAAATCGGACCATTGTTTGTAGTTTTAACATTTCATGCAGTTTTTTCATTCTTTTGATGCATACAATGGCCCTTAAAATTAAGGAACTCGTGGTGAAGGTATGGAGAACATTTTTGGTGAATTATCATTTAATTACCGGTGAAAACGTTAGGATTCTTCATACCTCATGAAATCATACCACTGTTTGCAGTTTTAGCATTTCATATAGTTTCTTCATTCTTTTGATGCATACAATGACCCTTAAAATTAGGGAACTTATGGTGAAGGTATGGAGAACATTTTTGGTGAATTAATCTGAATTTAATGTCATTTAATTACCGGTGAAAACATTAGGATTCTTCATACCTCATGAAATCGGACCATTGGTTGTAGTTTTAATATTTCATGTAGTTTCTTCATTCTTTTGATGCATACAATGACCCATAAAATTAGGGAATTTGTGGTGAAGGTATGGAGAACATTTTTGGTGAGTTAATCTGAATTTAATGCCATTTAATTACTGGTGAAAACGTTTAGGATTCTTGTCAATTCATGAAATCGGATCATTGTGCGTGGTTTTAATATTTCATGTAGTTTATTCACTTTATTGTGCATACAATGACCACTAAAATTAGGGAACTCGTGGTTAAGGTATATCGAACATTTTAAGATGTTTTATTAGAATTTAGGGTCATTTAAATACTGTAAAAATATTTGGGGATCTCTATGTTTCGTGTAGTAGGACCATTGAAATGATGTGTTGATATGCTAGTTTGTTTGATATCACATGCTATAGATTAGTTTTTGGATCTTTAGGGCTTAACATGCTAGGAAAATAATCATGTTTGATAACCTTGCAAGTATATGTAAAGTTCAGTTCTTTAGGTTCAACATACTATAACGGTGATGATGTTTGATAACCATGTAGCATAGGTAAGTTTCAGATTCTTAGGTTGATAAGCTATAACCGTAATCATGCTTCTGATAATGAAAATTACTTAATGAGAATACAATGAGGGAAAAGACCCCAGAGGAATCCGTTTACGGGAAACTTATGTACATGTATGTTATGCAAGTACATAGCATGTACATTTATGTTATGCAAGTATGCTTATGTCTATGCTTATGTACATGCTTATGTACATGCTCATGATTATGTTTATTTTATGCTTAGTTTATTTACATGCTTATACTTATGTTTCTGCTCATCCTTAGTATGTACATGCTTATGTATGATATCCATAGCATGTACATTTATGTTATGCAAGTATGCTTATGTCTATGCTTATGTACATGCTTATGTACATGCTCATGATTATGTTTATTTACATGCTTAGTTTATTTACATGCTTATACTTATGTTTCTGCTCATCCTTAGTATGTACGTTTATGTCATGCAAGTATGCTTATGTCTATGCTTATATATACATGCTCATAATTATGTCTATTTCATATTTAGTCTATTTACATGCATATGCGTATGTTTATGCTCGTATGTGTATGTTGACGCATATGCTTCCATAATATGTCAGTATGTAGGTCCTAAGTTACCTAGCCTGGATATCCCTTAATACACTAGATTATGGGCGCTACCTATTGCATAACACGGTTTTGAATATGCCGAGTCTCTCGAGTCACAGATTATAGCCTTTTTTAAGGAATTGAGACGAATGAGGCAGGAGGCAATAACTAGTGAGCCAGCTTGGGACAATGACAGTATAACTCAAAGACCTTCCAGTTTAGTTTTCGCATTAGTTAGGTGTATCCATTGAAGAAAAAATTTTGAACTGCAGGTCGCTAGTAATTTATGTTTTAAAAGTTGTCTATGTATCTTAGTTGAATTGAGAATCCATTATGGAAGTATGTGCAAGTGAAATCCGCAACTATATATATGTATAAATTAAATGAAAAAAAAAAGAGAAGAAAAAAAACTAGGGATGTCACAAGTTTATTCCTTTTCTTTGTATGAATCTATAGGAAATAACCGTCTACTAGTAACTAATTTATATCCAACAAAAATATTACCATATAGACAATTTGAGGTTGTCAAGGTTCAACTTATCTTTTTAAATGCACTCCTATTTGTGTCACACCCAAAGGAGCTACATGTTAGGTTAAGAATCCTAATTGTCATTTTTTAGGAATGAAGAGTACATGATCAAAACAATAAACACCCTTTGTGCTATCAATTTAAGTAATAGACAATATTAGTAGAATTTGAAAATAATAATATTAATTTACTGACACAAGGGCTAAAATTTTCATTATTGTTTGAACTTTCACTCATAGCTAATTGCCTTTCAAAAAGGTTGGTTGACTCTTCATATGCCTTGAATTCCACACATCACATTAGCTTAGAAGGAAGGATAAGGAAAGAAACTCCCTACTCAAATGAGTATATAATCCACATTAGTATGTGGGATTGAGTTAATAAACAATAATATTAAGAGCATTATCTATTTTCCCATTTGTATATTTGACAATGGGATTCACATGTCTGTAAGAAAAACTCTGCATTCTTGAAAAGGTCATTTTGTCCACACTCTTACCTTTAATTAACTTTCAGAGCATTGCATTCACTTATCTGAAGAGAACATGATCCTCAAATTTGCTTGGGCATTTATAAAAATTTGCAATGAAAAAAAAGAAATTGCAATCCTTATGATTTTCTATCATGAATAATATACTCACTTGTACTTCTATAGGGGCATTTCTTTCCCAATTCTACCATTTAAAGATAATATGATAGTGTGGAATTGTTGGCATAGAATGATGCATCCAACTCTTTGGAAAGCAATTAGTTTTGAATCAAAAAATATAAGAAAAATGAAGATTTCAGCGCAAGTATTGTCGAATAACACAATCATTCTGAATAAGTTCTAGATTCTACTAATATTGTTGACCCCTTAATGTGATAGAGCATTGGAGTTCAATGTGTGGATTGGGTATTGACCATTTGCAAATGATGGTTATCAAGATTCTTAACGTAACATATAGCTCCCCTCATACTCCTCTTAGTGTGAGAGGAATTGGAGTGCATTTGAAAGGGTAAGTTGAACAATGACCTTAACAAACGCAAATTGTTTATATCTTGAATATTTTTTGTTATACATAAATTGTCAATCATTAAACGAATATTTCTTCGTACAAAGAAAAAGAATATACTAGTAAAGAAGATAAAGAATAAATCTATGTCGAATTTAATGGAAATCATGGTTTGAAACCTCATATTGTGTCAAGCAACACGATCAAAACATATCATTCCAATAAATTACCAAAACTCAATACTACTCAATAATCTATCATGCATCGTGTCAATCATTTTGTATTGTTGCCTTAGTTATGTCGATGAGTATCATGTTATACTGTCATTCATTGCCCCTTGGCATGCTACAAAACACTTCAATATAAATTGTATTGCGTCATACTGTACCATTTCAGATGGGACGCATTCCAAAGCTACGCACATAGTTGTGTTCTAGCTCGGCAGACTGCTTACTTGTCTACGATGGGCTACTTACTTTTCTATGGCAGGCTGGTCGGCACATGCACATCTTAAGTGAATGAAGCGAGAGGTCCATTTTAGGCCAAGCTCCTCTGGTAGGGAAGCAGAGGCCTAGGCAAGGGTTTGATTCTCCACTCTGGGCTAGGAGAGAGAAGGTGTGAATTATAAGCTCATAGCATGGGATTTGGGATTAGGAATGTGGCGTGGAAGGAGCCCACGTCTCAGATTGATCAATGAATCTCATCCCCAAGTCTATCATTCTATTTTTCACCTCATTCCTGCTCCCACCAATTCTGATCTGGCACCATACGTCAAAACATTGGTATGATACCAACACAACATCGTTTCAATCAAAAATTGAAACTTGAAACTCCGCCACAGCTCGAGATTTTGAAGCTTAATGCACAAGTAAAGAATCATAAAAATGAATGGGCAAGAAATCCCTTAAGTAAAAAGTGTTTTTAAGAATAGATAAATGGAGATTTAAAAGAGCAATTAGTTCTGAGGCTTCACAAAAGATATAGTTGCAAATGCATTATGAGCTAATGAGCTTTCTAAGACAAAGGGGGGCTTTAGGCTAGTTGGTCCCTCAACAAGATCGATGAAGAAACCATTGATTTAAAGGGATACTATGTAGAGAGTGGCGATGATGAGGAATTTGATTAGGATTTCTTCTTTTATAATTTTCTCCTACTAGAGGAGTAGACTTGAATGTTATACTCTTAATTGTTGTATGACACTAATTATTTATGTTTTGATATTTTAGCATGAGACGTTGTTTATTATGATATATTGTTATTTTTGCAATGTGCTTATATGAAATGAATTTTTTATTTTGTTATATTTTATACCTTTTAAGTTTTCTTCATTACAACATAAAATATGATGTATTTTATTGTCATTATGTGTTTACTTATCAATTATGTTACTTTTATGGTAACATTATTGTGGAAACCATATTTTAAAACAGTGCATAAATTGATTTTGAAATCCAACCCTTGAAACATTTGGGATGGAAATTATAAAATAGAATATATAGCGCGAAGAAGTGTTCAAGGTGTGTTTTAATAAGAAAATAAGAGTAGAGCACGTTTCAATATAAAAGAAAATAAAAAACAATAAGAAGAAAGAAGAGAATCAATGCAACACAAGAAAGTGAAGATCATAAACAAACAAATAATATACAGCAGGCAGCACAGAGAAGAAAAGCATACCCTTACAAATAAGTCCTGCCTCATCCAAGGAACTAAATACTTCCATGGCCAGATATCCAGTCCAATCCGTCTAAACATTTGGGTTGTTGAAGTTAAATTTGGATGCACAAGAAATTCAGCTGCAACTTCGACAGAGGTTTCATATGTGCTGAACACACGATCAATTGGATGCCTTAAAATTGTTACAACTGACGTTTTATGCTTTGGTAATTTAGATATCAAGCTATAGTCATCATGGGAAACCATCAATCTGCAATTTGGTTTGCTAGACCACCAAATTCAACTTATAAGTGTCAAGTATCACATAAGAGTAATAATATAAATCTGTTTTTTTTTTTATTTATACAAAGGTTGAGTGCTAGCCCAGTGCACAAAGAAAACTTATGTATTAGCAAAAGCAACAACGTGCATCTAAGCCATATTATTATTCTAATGCTATCAATACTTGGTAAAGCATAAGAGAACTTGGAAAGGCATTAGATAAAGAGACAACAGGGGTCTAAGCAAAATTTTGAACCAAGGATACGGTTTCCCTTGTCTTAGGCGATAACTTCTAGAATACTGAATAACTCTAAAGAAACTTCAAAATAAACAGAAAATCTAATTGTAAAATAAAGAATTTATCTTACACTTGTTACTCAGTTTTTCCAGTTTTTTTCATTGCATCAAATTTAATAAAAATCAATATAACAGTTAATGCAGCACTAACATGGTGACAAACTCTTCTTCCAAAATTATCATTTGTTTGTCATAACTTCTGTAGTGTAAATGTGTTAACCACTACTGCACATGATAATACCACAATGAATAACTCACAATATATACATGCTTGGCCTACCATCCAATTGCCGGCTACCTTTGCTTTGAGAATGTTGAAAAAGTAAAACAAATATATAAATTAATGAATTAAATTTCAGTATAAAATAATTCAGGAGAAACGTGTAAGAACGATAACTTTTACACAAGCTGGACTAATTTTTCTGCCTAGTTTTTATGCAGTTTCATTTCTCCTTTGGCCACAGAAGCAACACTTGTACCAATTCTAAATCAAACTATAAGGCTCACTGATTAAACAGAGGACAGCAAGTTGCATACAGTGGCAAAAGCATCATAATAACATTTTTGCTGCAGACTTCAAGTCACGAATATAGAATAAAAACTAAACATGATAGCCAATGAAAACCAAAAATCACCTTGGATCCAATCGTAATTTGTCATAGGAAAATGGACACTTCTGAGGACTCGTGTAAAGCTTTCTCAAAAGGCTGCCAGTAATTGATTTCATAACCAGCAAACCAACTCAGCTGAAGAAAGATATATGTGATCTGACTTGATACACATCAACAACAAAAATACTCACCAATGGAAGTATGTTCGGCCCCCAGTTCTTGGAACATGCAGAAAAAACAATAGATCCTTTAGTATCAGCTCATCTGTATGGACTTCTGTTTCCATGGAAGAATCGACCCAGTTTCTCATGATACTTTCACAGTGTAAATAATCATCGCCACTAGAAGACACCGTTAATAAGGTCGATACTGCCACAAGTGAGTATTACAAATCATTTGTCAGCGCAGAGGCGCACCACAGGTCATCGGACAAAAAGTTAAAATTCTTGTGGTTTAAAATAAAATATCTGTGCAAGCAATATCAAATATGTTAATTTGTATGCTACTGTCCATAGTAAATTAATTGAACCATGAATAAAAAATTGCAACGTGCGTAATAAGCCCATTCTAGAGTAACTGACCTCAATGATAAGTACACCTATAAAAACCATAGCATCCTCTTTAAAATATGATTGTAAATTGGTTGTTTTATTTTTTATATCAATACTTATTCCTCTATGCTAGTAAATTAATTTTTATTACATTAGTTTATGTATAATTATAATTTTTCATAAGTAGGTTTTGGGTTTTGGATAAAATTCATTTAAATATAGATGAGGATATAATAGGATATTGAACCCAATAACGTAGGAGGATCCATATATCCGACCCTACTTAGTGATTGTTGTTGTTGAGGTTTTTGATGTATTTTTATCGTAAATGGATGTGATAAATATGAAACTAGACCAAGTAATTGGGCATCTGACCAATTAGCTAGTCAAGATCTACCAATGAACAGATGACCCACATTTTCTCTGCTTTGATTTCCAGTTCAGTTGTTATAACTATGAAGAGAGGAATGGGACAACCATATCTCTAGATGCTCTCCTTTAAAAAGGAAAAGTTCTTCCCAAATTAAAGAAATAAATCTGATTAAATTTGCACATGGAACTCATTCAAACAATCCAAATATAGATCAAGTGTACACATTTGGTTTCTAGCAACATCCAGAATAATTTGCAAAAACTAGAATAATAAAAAAAAACATTTACTGTCCATTCAACTTCATGAAACACAGAGCAATGAAGAGGAGAAAGCAGAACGAATATGCTAGTCAAACTAATCTATTGCTTGACAAATAGATAATACATAAGAGTATATCAATGTTGTATGGCAAAAGCAACTTAAGGAGTCTATAAATCATGAACAAAAGTGGCCATACCTAAATAAATAAAGATCAATAAATCACATATGAATATGTGTGACATTACTTTACATCTCGGTGTCATGATGCCTGCAGAAGAATATGAATCAATGAAGCAACAACGAATATCCAAGCAAGGATGATAAGACATACTAGAAAGAACAGAAACCACAGTTAGCCATATCCATCAAAGCTTTTTGCATTAAATAGAAAAGATATAGAGCATAATCACTTATTATTTGGAAACCATATATCAGATAAGAAGTATTTGATCGGTATTTGGCAGATATTCTTTCAGACTTTGATTTAGATACACAATTGGTGGTTGATATGGACAGGTGGTTAGACAAATGGGAAACCAAAGAGATCTTCAACTAACTCACAACAAAGTTGAGTTAACCATTTGTGCACGTCAACAAGAAAAGGGATACTGTTTGCAAGATGCACATTGCAAATAAAGGAAAAACTAAACAAAGTCTTCTAGACAACAAAAAAACATTTGAATTAACCACTTTGGGGGAAGCACAAACTTTATTAAACATGGCTGGTACAAGGTCAAAATTTTAATCTCCATACCAAAGCAATTAAGTGGTTCAATTGATCCTATGACTCTTGCCCTGTAATCAAGGAAAAATTATTGTATCATAAATTGTAACTTTAAACATTAATGTAGCACCGCTTTTAGAATTTTTTCAAATCTAACACATTTTTTTCATTTTTTTTTCAAAACTAGCATAACATCCACAAGACATATTAAGAACTAGCACCCATTAATTTTCCATCCATCTGTTATTAAAATGCTAACATGGTATCGTGCCAACTCAGCAAAATGCTAAAGTGCATGCTAGCATAAATCTATTATTTAATGGCAGCAATCATCTTTTTGGTTGATGATCGGCTGCTAACGTGCAACAACATCATCATCTTTCTTACTGCACCAACTGTCATCATTAATACATTCTGGCATCCACGTCAGCATTTATTGAGTTGGCATGATGTCATGCAAATACCACATCAATGTTTTAACAACAGATAAATAAAAAGTTAACAATGCTAGATTCTAGCATAAATCGTAGGTGTTTATGTTAGAATTGAGGAAAAGGATGTAAGATATGCTAGATTTGGGAAAACAACTATAAGTTGTGTGCAGTATATATGGAATTTCTATCCTATTTAATTTTTTTTATTATAATTAGATTTTGAGTTTGGCAACTAATTGAACTAAACTGAATCTATAATGTAGCTTTTGGAGATCGGTTTGATGTCAAATTAGATTTAGTTGAATGCATTGGTAGGTGTAGTGTTTAGGGTCAAGGGAGCATAAACTAAGCTTGATTTGGACATATTTTAATTAGTTTAGGGCTAAACCAAGTTTATGCTCGGATAAACCAATTCAGTCATGTTTGTTGGATTAATGAAGTTGTTGGGTCACTTAAAATTATTTAAATCTTTTTTCTCTCAGACACATTACCCGTTCCTGAGCATTCTCCCCTCGTCCCCTCATTTGTGATACCATCGTCTTGAGTCTCTCTCCAAGCAATCCATGCAAGGGCACAAGACGCTAACCAAAGCCTTGTGAAAGGCAAAGCTTTTATAGTGTTGGATCTTTATCCACAATCTGCCGGAGGGATAGGGATTTCTTATCTGTCAAGATGGCTTCAGCTGATTATCTCAAGTTGTCAGCCTGGCCGAGTAGGCCAATCGGCGACTTCGTCTGGAGCTGCGAGAATTTATCGAGTCATCAATTCGCCGATTCGCCAAGTTGCCGAGTCGACGAGTGCTTCGAGTGCCAAGTCGATGAAGCTGATGCCAAAGGCTCGAGAAGGACGTCGAACAAACCCATAGACGAAGTCCGAGTTGGGTGAGAAGCGTCGCTCGAGCAACAAAAACACCGAGTCCTACAGCGAGGCGGTCTCCTTAAAACAGATTCGTCCACTCCGACGATGATATGATATCATGCTTGGACATATGTTTCCCAAATAAAACGGTGAGACCACGAACACAACATAGCACAGGTTGTCATGGCGAACTGAGCATATACCTAAATGCTATCATGGGTGTCTGTTGAGCGAAGAATTGCATGACAGAACGAACGAGGAAGAAATGAGGGAATCTGATGGAATTCTCTTTTATTTTTCCTTCGATTAGAATTCTTCACAGAATTCTTTCTATCTTTTTTTTCTCTTATTCTCCATTGCTTGTTTTGTACCAACTTATTTATAAGAAGCTCTCAACCATGACCGAGCAACTTTCAAACATGCATCACAATAACTGGCATGCATGCATGCAAGGCATGTGTAGAAGCAAAATACACATGGCATGCAAAGCATGTGCATGCAAAACAAAGCAAAGTATTCAAAAGAGAATTATGACAAACATTGATTGATTCATGCGGACACATTGTGCCCCGACCGCGGTCCACTGCGTGCAATCGCGTTCACACAAGAATCTTTTGGGTTAGTGCAATCCGGACCTTGGATTCACACCCCCCCTCCTGTATTTTATTCCGGCCTTAATGCTACAACTTCCAATGTAGGACTAATAACCCACAAGTCGTGTTTCCATTCACATTTTTCCAAAAATCCTCCACATGAATGAAAATAAGGTATGTGATTCGACAGTTGAGTCGTGTATATGATACGAAGATACTAGCTGATCAGTAGACACGATATCTTTGAACTATTCTGTCGTTTGTGTAAGTATGGACATATCTCACCCAGAACACTCTTTGATATAGCTCAAGTCTCATGAGTGTGTTCATTCTTGGCAACATGCCTGACTATGTGAGAAGTGCTAAGAATTGTACCTCCAATTTTCTTTGAAGCAACCCCGCTTCTTTCTCACAAAAGTGATCTCTCGAGAGAATTTGTCATGACTCCACTGCGATTATTAAAAGCAAGAATGCTTACATGGCTCTGTGTCCGACCAATTACCGATTAACTATCCCAATATATGTAAATTGTCGACATAGGTTTCGGTCATCTAGGAACATCTTCTAAGAATTGTTATAACTATTCAGCCTCTTCTCCACATTTGTTAAGAGCTACAAACTCTAACTCCATCGTGGATCTGGTTATTATGGTTTACTTAGAAGATTTCCATGAAATGAATGTACTTCCCAAAGTGAATACATATCCACTTATGGACTTAAAATCTTTCATGTCCGATATCTAATTCGCATCGCTGAATACTTCGATCACAACAAGATATCTCGTGTAGTGCAGTCTATAATCATGAGTATACCGTAAGTACCTCAATACTCTTGTTTTCCCTTTCGAGCGTGTATCTACTTAGTTTACTTACTGGGTAGGCTAAGTCGGGTCATGTATAGCTCATTAACTACATCAAACTTTCAATCACCCTAGAGTACTCATCTGAAAGATACTCTCATCTTGATTTTTCGATAGATGTTGACTCATATCTATTGGAATTCATGCCAACGTAGTATTACCCTTGTTGAATTTCTCAAGAACTTTATCCAATAATGAAAGTCCTATTGTTTTAAGAATTTTAAGTCCTAGAATCACATCATCTAAGTTCATGTCTTTCATGTCAAATCTTGAGTTCAACATAGCTTTTGTGGCTTTAATTATCTTATCATTACCACCAACGATAAGTATGTAATCTATATAAAGACATATCATGACATAGTCATTTCCTGTGTCTTTCATGTAGATACATTTATCACATTCATTGATTTTAAATCCACTTTCATTCATGACAGTATCAAATTTTTTATGTCATTGTTTCGAAGCTTATTTCGAGTCATATATTGACTTTACTAATCTATAAACTTTGTTTTTCTACCCTGACACAGAAAACCATTCAGGTTGCTCCATGTAGATTTCCTCTTCTAAATCCTCATTTAGAAAAGCAGTCTTTACATCCATTTGATATATTTCCAACTTCCATAGAGCAGTGATAGCCAACAATACTCTGATGGAAGTTATTCTCAATACCGAAGAATACGTATCAAAGTAATCAAGGTCTTCTTGTTGTACATGGTTGACTCCAAATCAGTGATCAATCAAGCCTTATCATCTTGTCATTAACCTTTAATTACAATCTAGTCTTGTACTTATCAATCGCGTCATCTTATTTAATTTTCTTCTTGAATATCCACTTGCAACCGAGTGGTTTATTTCCTAGAGAAAGAGACACAAATTCCCAAGTGTGGTTGTGCAAGATAGAGTCAATTTCTGATACAATTGACTCTTTCCATTGAGGTCCCTCAGAACTGCTTCTGAATAACTTTGAGGATCACTTTCTAAATGAAAGTGATAAAATCTGTTCTGAAGAATTTTTCCACCCGAGCTCTTGTGCTTCGTTTGAGCTCAACCTCAACAGGTTCATCAGCTTCTTTTTCTTATGGCTTCAATGCTCGTTTGGAAGAACTCGTTTCCTCTCGGGTCTTATATGGAAATATATGTTCGAAGAAAAGGCATTTGTCGATTCAATAATCGAGTTCTTGTGTATCCGATATTTGAGATTCAAACACAAGGAACCTGTAGGCACTATTATTATCAGCATATACAAGAAATATGCAATCAACAGTCTTTGGTCCTATCTTAATCCTTTTCAGATTAGGAATCAACACTTTGGCAAGACACCCCCACACTCGCAAGTATTTGTGGGATGGTTGTTTGCTAGTCCACAACTTATAAGGACTCTTTTCTATTTTCTTTCAGGGGCACCTAATTTAAAAGGTGAGATTCAAACACAAGGAAACTTGTAGGCACTGCTTGGTCCTATCTTAATCCTCTTCAGATTAAGAACCAACACTTTAGCAAGGATTTGTAGGATGGTTGTCTTTCGGTCCACAACTCATAAGGGCTTTTTTCTATTTTCTTTTAGGACACCTTATTTAAAAGGTAATTAGCCGTTAGCACAGATTCCCCCGACATTTTCTCTGGCAGTTCAGAACTCTTTTAGAGTATGATTCTTTTGCTCAACAATACCATTTTGCTGAGAAGAATAGGGAGATGTTGTTTCGTGTCTAATCTCGTGTTCAGCACACAACTTAACGAACAGTGATACATATTCACCGCCTCGGTCACTTCTAACCACTTTAATTTTCTTATTAAGTTGGTTTTCAACTTCATTTTTATAGATTAATTTCTCCATAACTTCATCCTTATTTTGGAGAAGATACACATAACTATATTTTGTGTAATCATCTACAAAAGTGATAAAGTACTTATTCCCACCACGTATCGGTGTACTTTTAAGGTTGCACAAGTCGATGTGAGTTAAGATGAGTAATTTAGTACTTTTTTCAACATATTGAAAGGATGATCTTGTCATTTTTTATTCAACACAAATCTCACACTTGTGTTTCGGATCAAGGTGGAATATAGGTATGCTTTGCATGTTAACTAATCTACGCAATGCATCGTAGTTAACATATCCTAGTCTGCCATGCCACAAACTGAAAGACTCGAGCAAATACACAGAAGAGTTTTCGACTTTATTTATCTTAGGCCGAATGGACATTACATTGAGCTTAAACAGTCCATTATTCACATAGCCTCTTCCTATAAACATTCTACGTTTGGACAACATAGCCTTGTCTGACTCAAACACAATCTGGAACCCATGCTTGCTGAGAAGCAATTCGGATACTAAATTATTTCGAATCTCTAGAACATACAGCACCTTATTCAGAATCGGCTCTTTACCCAATGTTATCTTCAGCACCACTTTCCCTTAGTCCATTATGTCTAGAGTTTCTGAATTCCCCATGAACAACTTGTCCCCATCTTTGACTTCTTCAAAGTTGTGGAGCAGTTCCTTGCTGCGGCAGACCTGTATGGTGGCACCAATATCAATCTACCATTATCGCGGATTGGAACCTATCAATTTCACGTCAGAGACAATGGCACAAAGGTCCATATTTGGTTCCTCATTCAAGTTGGCCTCTGCTTCTTCTTTGGCTTTTTGTACTCCGAAGCTTTGTGACCAACTCGATCACTAACACTTCCTAGAGAATTTTTTCTTCTTGAAACTAGCTCCTCTGGGTGTCATCTTGGAAGATTTGGCGTTCTTCTGTTTCAAGATTTGACCATGCTCGACTACGTTGACTTTCACAGTAGCATGAGAGAACCGTTTTCTCTCTGAACTCTTGCTGTCTTCCTCAATGCAAAGTCTAACAATGAATTTTTCCACATTCATCTCCTTTCATTTGTGTTTCAGGTAATTTTTGAAGTCTTTCCAACCGTAAAGCAACTTCTCAATGATTGCTGCCACCTGAAAGGTTTCACTCAACATCATGCCTTTTGAGTGAGTCTCCTGCAAGATCACTTGAAGCTCATGGACTTAACTGATCACCGATTTGGAGTCAACCATATTGTAGTTTAGAAAGCGTCCAACAATGAACTTTTGGGCCCCAGGATCCTCCAATTTGTATTTCTTATCCAAGGACTCCCACAGCTCCTTTGTCATTTTCTTCTCACTGTACAGAACGTACAATGAATTGGTAAGACAATTAAGGATATAGTTTCGATATAGGAATTCAGATTGGTTCCATTTCTCCACTGTAGTGATGATTTTCATATCACTTACACCCTCAGCAAACTTAAGAGGTTCCTCGATCAAGATCCGTGTCAGATTCAGCATAGTCAAGAACATCTTCTGCTACTACCGATTGAAGTTTAACCCAGTGAACTTCTTTAGCTTTTCCTCATGATTGATTGGAACATTTCCAATCGGGGCAGAGGAGGCCGACACATGTTGAGTCTATTGCATCTCAACATCTTCTATCGCCATCTCAATAGAATGAATCTATTTTAAGATTGTTGGATCTTTATCCACAATCTGCCAAAGGGATAAGGATTTTTTATAAGTCAAGATGACTTGAACTGATTATCTTAAGTTGTTGGCCTGACTGAGTTGGTTGATTGCCGACTTCGCCTAAGCTGCCCCAGTCCAAGTGGGAGTGGGAATTTATCGAGTCGTCGATTTGCCAAGGTACCGAGTCTGCGAGTGCTTCGAGTGTTGAATCGATGAAGCTGATGTGGAAGGCTCGAGATGAACGTTGACCAAATCCGGAACCTGAGTCTGAGTTGCATGAGGGGCATCACCCGAGGAACAAAGACGTCCAGTCCTGCAGCGAGACAATCTCTTTAAAATAGATTCGTCCCCTACAACAATGCTACGAGATCACGATTGAACATCTGTTTTCCAAAATAAAACAATGAGACCATGAACACAACTTAACACAGATTGTCATGACGAATCGTGCATATACCTAAATACTATCACGGATGTCTACCAAATGAAGAATTGCACAACAGAAAAAAACCAAGAAGAAATGAGGGAATCTAATAGAATTCTCTTTTTCTTTTCCTTCTATTAGAATTCTTCAAAGAATTCTTTCTAGTTTTTTGTTCCCTCTTATTCTCCGTTGCTTGTTCTGTACAAGCTTATTTATAAGAAGCTCCCAATCATGATCGAGCAACTTTCAAACATGCAAGCAAGACATGTGTAGAAGTAAATACATGTGGCATGCAAAGCATGTGTCACGCAAAACAAAGCAAATCCATGTGACACGTGCAGTCACGTATTCAAAAGAGAATTAGAACAAGCATTCACTGATTCATATGGACACACTGCAATCAGAGACGGATCTATTCAAGGGCTATACTGGGCTATAGCCCAGCCCTATCAGCCCCCCAAAAAAAATAGGTATAATATAATATCTTATTTTGACTTGCTCATCCGCTCCCATCTCCAACACACGCGCGACGCGCTCCGTCCGACAACCGGTGACACAGTGAAGGCGCACCGCGGCACCGACACCGTCTAACATCGAAACAACTCCACTGCATCGGTACTACCACACTGGCCCTCGCACGCAACATATGAGCATCCAGACTCTGGACACGGGAGGACCGAGGACAGGTAACCCTAAATGACAAAATCCCTAATATTTTCTTCTCCTCCTTTCTACTATATGTTTGCAATCGCCTCCGACTTCATTGTCGTGGGCACCATTAAACAGCGAGAGCATGTCGTGGCTTGCTGCCGACTTCGCTGCCAAAGCATCGCACATTCTAATGGCGTTGGTCGCGTTGCCGACTTGCCGTGTTGGTTTTGGCATTTTGCTAAAGCCGACTTCAGTTTCACAAATCACAATATTGGTGTCGTGTTGATTTAAAATTTGTTTTTTTTTTATGGATTGTCATTAGTCATTAGAAGTCGGATTGCTGTTTAATGGATTGTCATCACAAAAATCTTTGATGACTAACTAATCAACATGGCACCAATATTTAAATCCGATATTGTGATTTGTTTTTTTTATGGTCGTGGCTTGTTTTTTTTTATGGATTTTCAAGCTCGGATTGCAAGGGCATCCAAGCTTGAAAATCTTTGATCAGTATGGTCTTATGTAGGGATGTAAATGAACCAAACGGTTCGCGAGCTATTCGGAGCTCGATTCGGTAAAAAGCTTGTTCAAGTTCGTTCGTTTATCTTATCGAGCCGAGCTCGAGCTCGATTTCGAGCTCGACAGTTTTATCGAGCCGAGCTCGAACATAAGGATATTTGGCTTGTGAGCTCGCGAACATGTTCGTTTATAGGCTTGCGAGCCAAAAAAACAAGCCTTAAAACAAGCCTTAAACCGAGCCAAAAAATGAGCTTTAAAACGAGCTAAAAAACAAGCTCTAAAACGAGCCTTAAAATGAGCTTTAAAATGAGCAAAAAAATGAACTCTAAAACGAGCCCGAAAACGAGCCCGAGCTCGCTTAACGAGTTAGGCTCGTTAACTTTGATAATTGAGCTAATAACGAGCCGAGCTCAAACTGTTCGCGAGCTTGATAATTCTAAAACGAGCCGAGCTCGAGCCTTGTGATAAAAGCTCGATTCGAGCTCGAGCCGAGCTCAAGCCTAATACTGTTCGGCTCGGTTCGGCTCATTTACATCCCTAGTCTTATGGACTTCTATAGTTCTATTATGAATTGTCATATGGTGTTGAAATTTAAACG
Organism: Zingiber officinale; assembly: GCF_018446385.1. Classification (NCBI taxonomy): domain Eukaryota; kingdom Viridiplantae; phylum Streptophyta; class Magnoliopsida; order Zingiberales; family Zingiberaceae; genus Zingiber; species Zingiber officinale. The sequence goes on along the minus strand of NC_055998.1, from coordinate 138,299,041 downwards.
TCTTTTTGAACTTACAATTGATTTTATCAATATTTTCAATTGGCTTTAGCTTTCAGTATTTTATTTTAAAATAAGATAATAATTTACATTTTATCTCAAGTTATATAACTATTTCCCTACCTAATTCATTATACTTTAAGCCATTAGTAACCTATTGCTTGTTTATTTAGGGATTCAATTTTAACTATTTCAAGATGGATCATCAATCTACTACAAAGAAAGGAAAGTCATTAATATCATCTTTCTTTAAAAAGAGAGATCGTGAAACTAGTGAAAGAACTTCAATTCCTACTACAATGGAAAATCAATCTAGTGAAGGTCTTCTCATTCCTAGTGTCCAAATTTCTTCAATTTCTTCTCCTAGCAAAGACCATCAATCATCGTCTGCTTGTATTGAACGAGATCCGGGAAAAAGAAAACAAATATGTGAATATCATGTTAATATACGAGATGAGATACGACGTTCATATCTAAGGATGGGGCCTTATCAACTAGATATGTTGGAGTATCCGGCTACAAAATTTGGAAATCAAAATCGTCGATTTCAGAAAAAATGGTTTCAGAAATTTCATTGGTTAGAGTATTCACCTTCAACAAATAAGGCATATTGTTTTTATTGTTTTCTTTTTCTGAATGATATTAATTCATCTAATATCTCGGCACTAGTCAGTGAAGGATTTGACAATTGGAAAAGGGTAAACCAAGGAAAAACATGTGCATTTCTTGCCCATATTGGTTCTGCAGCTTCTTCGCCTCATACTATGTCTGAGAGAAGGGCTGAAAATTTGATGAGACCCTCTCAGCATATTGATAATGTGATGTATGTTCAAGCTAAAGAAGAAAAGGAGAAAAATCGTTTACGTTTGAAGACCTCAATTGTTACTGTTCGATGGCTAGCACTTCAAGGTTGTGCCTTTAGAGGTAACGATGAATCTCTATCTTCATCTAATCGTGGGAATTTCCCTGAATTGGTGAAGGCTTTTGCAAAAATGAGTACGGAAATTAATGAAGTTGCACTTGAGAATGCTCCAAAAAATGCCCAATATATTGCTCCAGAAATTCAGAAAGATATTTTACATATTATGGCCAATAGAGTACGACAGATGGTTCGTGAAGAAGTTGGAGATAACTTCTTCTGTATTCTTGTTGATGAAGCACGAGATATATCTAAACGGGAGCAAATGGCCATTATCTTGAGGTTTGCGAACAATCATGGGATTTTGACAGAAAGATTTTTTGCTATCAAAAGTATTAGTGATACTACCTCATTGAATTTGAAAAAAAAGAAATATCAAATGTTCTTATTCATCATGATCTACAAGTTAAGAAAATCAGAGGCCAAGGATATGATGGTGCTAGCAATATGCGTGGCGCGTGGAATGGACTCCAGGCATTATTTCTCAGAGATTGTCCTTATGCATACTATGTTCACTGTTTTGCTCATCGATTACAATTAATATTGGTTTCTGCCGCTAAGGATGTCAGTGTTATTTGGGAATTCTTTTCTCATTTGGATAATATTGTCAATATTGTTACTTTTTCTACTAAGCGCATTACTGAGTTACATACTGCATAAAGAAATGAAATTGAACATATGTTGGCAATTGGAGAACGTGATTCTGGAAGTGGGGCCAATCAGATTGGTAATTTGCAGCGGGCAGGAGCTACTCGTTGGAATTCTCACTATGACTTAGTAAAAAGCTTGATATGTATGTACGCTGCAACTTGCAAAGTTTTTGAAGTTCTTAGTGACTATTCTCCAAATGGAAGAGCTAAGGCTGAAGTTCAGGGAATTTACAGAAACATGGCAAGCTTTGAATTTGTTCTAAAATTCGCTAGGCGCTAGTCGGGCAGCAGACCAGCGCCTAGCGCCTAGGCAGCCTAGGCGGGGACTAGGCGCCGCTAGGCAGATTCCTTGGTATCCCTTGTTTCATGTGGACTGTGGACAATGTCATATGCAACTCTAAATGTTGTCTTAAACAATTTCATAGCAATGAAGATCTAACTATGTATGCTTAAATAAATACATCTTTCCAATACCAAAAAATGAAAAACTATAAAAGAAAACTAATAGTTTTGTGCAAAGGAAATATACTAGGCTTAGTAAATATGAGTAAAAGAAACAGTTAAACAATAGAACATGCAGTAAGTTATCATAATCATATAGTAAACAGTAGAACATTGGAAATAGTAGTTGATCCTGTCCGAACGCTGAATCAACGGACGCTGGGCACGTGGCGCTCTCCGAATTGCTGACGTAGATCTCCGACCGGTCGTATGGAGCTTCGGCGAACCTGCAAAGAAGTTGGGCCGGGAAGGGGTTCCCGGCGATGACCCTCCGACGCTCAAGTCAGACAAGGGGAAGATAAGAAAGTGGCTCTGAATATATGAGAATGCCTACCTCCAGTGAGGAATGAGGACCCTTATATAGAGCCAGGAAGAGGCTTATGCACACATACCGAGGCGAATACGTGTCCTCTTACCATACCTCAGTATGGGCTTGTCAGAGGAGCTTACCTGACACCATACTGCTACAGTCCGAGCACCTCTCTGATGGGACAGCGGAACCCTCTGTCGTGAGATCCTGCGTATGGCCTGGTCGTTGAACATACCCGCTGTCAGAAGATGTTCCCTTGTCCTTTTGTCTCTTCCTACCCAATACCGAGCGTCTAGCCGGTCGGCAGTCCCCTCACGTCCGGCCGGTCGTAGGTATTGGTCATCTCGGGAAGCTCCCGGTCGCGTGCTCTGCGGACTGTTCACTGTACTGCTGCTTTCTACCTTGGCCGAGCGGGCTGACCGATCGGCCAGGCGACCCTGTTCCTCATGGGCGTCGGAGACCCGACTTCCCCGTCGGGTTCTTTGATTCTGCTTGGACCTCGTTCGACCGACCGGTCCCCCCTTCTCCGGTCGGCCGTTTGACCTCTCGACTTCCACGTGGCGTTGACTCCCTCAAAAAAGGGGTCCCTCGTCCTTACCGCCGGATCACTTGCCTCCCTTTCAAGTCTAGTCGAAGGAGGCGATTAGTCCGACTGACTGGACCATCAGTTGCGCCGAATGGCGTCCATATACAACTAGCCTCCGCTCGGATCCGAGGGGGTAGCCGTAACGTCAGTCAACGCCGACATTCCCCGGATCTTTTCGAAGTCTGTGCCAATCTCCTTCATTAAGGCCGAGCACGCATTCATTAAATGCGCTCCAGTAGCTGAATGCCACATGGCATTGCTGCCGTCATCGTACGGCGACGGCGCCACGGGTGATGAGACCGAGGCGGTTCGAAATCAAGGGCACGATGCACGCTCCGGTTCTCGCGACCTGAATCCAACGGTGGAGGTCGCTCAGGCTCAGCCCTATAAAACCTTCGCTTTCTCCCCTCTTCGCCGCATTTGCGTCTGCGCGAGTCCAACAGCTGCCTTTGGTGTTTCGGTGCACCGGCGATCCTGTTGCTGCTTCTTCCGGCGACTCCTTGTTCTTCTTTAATCTCTATTCTTCTCTGTAAGGCCCTTCTTCTTTTCTATCTCTGGTTTTCTTTGCATTTCTTTCCCGAGTTTTGGTCCTCGGGTCGCTATACCATTGCCATCTTCTTCCGTTTATCCTCTTTTGTTTTATTTTGCTTTTGTCCGTTCGGACAATGGCCTATTCTTCTCAATCCCAAGACCAAACCCTCGGCCCGTGGTACGTTACCATGGAGTCACGCTTCGATCGGCGTGACGCCGATATCCTGATAGACAGTTTTGAGATTCCCTCCGACCTTGAAATCATCCTACCCACAGACTCCGCTCGGCCACACAAACCGCCGCGCGGAGCTTTCTGTGTTTTCCGCGACCAGTTTGTAGCCAGTCTGCGATTTCCGATCCATCCCTTCTTCGTAGAAGTTTGCAACTTTTTCGGCATTCCGCTCGGAAGCCTAGTCCCCAATACTTTCCGCCTTCTATGCGGCGTTGTCGTCCTATTCAAAATCCATAACATTCCCCTCCGACCGGAGGTCTTCTACTATTTCTATTACCCTAAACAGTCCGAGCCGGGCACTTACATGTTCCAGGCTCGGCCCGGTTTAGTTTTCTTCAATAAACTTCCTTCTTCCAATAAGCATTGGAAAGACTACTACTTCTATATTCGTCTTCCCGAGCGGGCCGCTTTCAAAACCCAATGGCAGATCGGACCGCCCACCTCCCCTGAGTTAAGAAGGTTCAAGACCCGACCGGATTATCTTCACGCCGCCAACATGTTAGCCGGTCTGAAGGTCGATATCAACAAGTTTCTTCCAAAGGGGGTGATGTACATATTTGGCTTAAGTCCGATCAGAACCCCTCTCCCGAGCGGCTTCGGTAAGAATTTTACTTATATATTTGCCTTGATTGCTAACTGATTTTCTCCTTTTTCCTTTGCAGCGAACATTGTCATGGAGTCGGTGATGGCTGGAATTTTGAAAAGGAAGGCGACGGCGCTCGAGGCCGCGGCGGCCAAAGAGATGGAGACGCTTGGCATCCAGCCGGTCGGCTCTAATGAAGGGGAGAGCGAGACAAATGCTGGGGAGTCAGCCGCTCAGGCTTCTATCCCGGAGCCAACGGCTAGCACAACTGCTAGTCGGGAGCCTTCCGTCCGGGAGGAAGGCTCGGCTCAAGAGGGAGAGCGACCCCCCCACAAAAGCGGCGCCGCACGGAGACACCACTCCGCTTGGCTACATCTGCGGTCCATCCTTCCGAGCGGGCCACCGCTGATTCTCGAGGCAAAGCTCCAGCGGTAGAGGCGATATCGTCCGATCGGACCCCATCGCAATTGGACGCGTCGGCGGACCCTCTCGAGGCCGTTCCAGTCAGCGTCCTTTCGCCCACTCCCCGCCAAGTCCGTCGTTCAACAATTTTGTCCCAGTTCTCAGCGCCGGCTTCCGCTCCTTCTCCGGCTTCTGCCCAGACGACCCCCGGTCGGCACTGCACTGTCCGGGTCACACTTCACCTCCCGACCGAAGAATTGCTGCCCGAGGTCGATCGACCAACCGCGCCCGAGCACATGATCACACTGAAGGGGCCCTTAGCCGAAATGTGGGCCGACGCTCGGGCGCGTGTGGCGATGATTCCACTCAGCAACTTGGCCAATAGCCACATGCAACAGGCCACCGGGGTAAGTGCATTTTCTTTAAGTCCTTTACACACTATTTCTGATTGGCTACTAATAATTTTTCTTTTGTTAGAGATGGGTGGAGGAGATTGCCGTCTCCAATCGGCTCGCCATGGTGGACGAGGAGCTCAAAAGGCTACGGAGCTCGGGCGGCGCTCCTTCCCAAAGCCCTTCATATGCCGAGCTCCAGAAGGAGCTCAGAAAGACCCAAGCTTTGCTGGCGGCGGAGCAAAAGAAAACGGCCGACCAGGCGCATACTTTGTCTGAGCTTGATCGACAGGTCAAATCACTTGACCGAAAAATAAGCCTGGCGACGGCCATTGCCGACCTAGAGAAGAAGAATGCTGAGGCTCGTGGCCTGGAGCAGAAGGTCAAGGAGCTGCTGGATCAAATGACCGATGAGAAGGCTGCCCTATCGGATGATGTGGCGAAGCTCGAGGCGGCTTTACAAGAACACAAGGCAGCCGCCGATACTTCCCGAGCGGCCTTTAAAGAATACCAGGAGGCCGAACCAGGCCGGGTCGCTGCCCTGAGACAAAATTACATCCGATCGGTCGAATTTTCGGAGAACTTTTGCGAGTGGATGTACATGGCCTTCGAGCTTGCCATTAATGCTACAACAGAATACTTAAAGTCCAAAGGGCAACTTTCCGAGTCCTTCGTCATCCCAGCTCAGGACCAGGCGATGCTTCTCAACGACATTCCGGCGAATCTTTACGAGTATTTAGAATAGAAGTTTACATGAAATCTGACCGCTCGGCTAAAAACTATCACCTTTTGTAATTCGGTCGTTCGGCCTTGATTTCTCTAATGATATGCTATCCCCTTGCTTGCTTTTTTCTTTTACTACCCAATCTGCATGCCATCCGCTCGGTTCACTAACAACCGTCGTTTATGTTCCCTTACTTCTCCTCGCCCTTCGCCTTTTCTCCCACCCCTCTTATGTTCGAAAGGGATTTTTTGCGAAGTATTTTGCATAGCTAGTCCGCTCGGCTAAATATATCCTGTTTCGTAAACGTCCTTTTCGTCAGACGTTCACGAAGTACTTGTGATTAATTGGTCATTCGGCAAAACGACTCTTTACTAACTTTTTCTGGCCGGAGGGTTTATAGTCGCCGGCGCGACTCTCGATATTTAACGTCGGAGCTCGACCGTCTTCCTCTCGGAGTGTTTATAGTCGCCGGCTCGACTCTCGATTTTTAACGTCGGAGCTCGACGGTCTTCCGCTCGGAGTGTTTATAGTCGTCGGCTCGACTCTCGATATTTAACGTCGGAGCTCGACGGTCTTCCGCTCGGAGTGTTTATAGTCGCCGGCTCGACTCTCGATTTTTAACGTCGAAGCTCGACGGTCTTCCGCTCGGAGTGTTTATAGTGGCCGGCTCGACTCTCAATTTTTAACGTCGGAGCTCGACGGTCTTCCGCTCGGAGTGTTTATAGTCGCCGGCTTGACTCTCGATATTTAACGTCGGAGCTCGACGATCTTCCGCTCGGAGTGTTTATAGTCGCTGGCTCGACTCTCGATTTTTAACGTCGGAGCTCGACGGTCTTCCGCTCGGAGTGTTTATAGTCGCCGGCTCGACTCTCGATATTTAACGTCGGAGCTCGACGGTCTTCCGCTCGGAGTGTTTATAGTCGCCGGCTCGACTCTCGATTTTTAACGTCGGAGCTCGACGGTCTTCCGCTCGGAGTGTTTATAGTCGCCGGCTTGACTCTCGATATTTAACGTCGGAGCTCGACGGTCTTCCGCTCGGAGTGTTTATAGTCGCAGGCTCGACTCTCGATTTTTAACGTCGGAGCTCGACGTTCTCTAAGGCTAATTTTAACACAGCCGCTCGGCGAAGATTGCCAAATGCGTTATCATTTTGCTTCCTGCATTAAGAGAACACAGGCAACCAAGAGATACACAAAATGAATTACATCAGCGCACCTCTCACCCAGCTCGGTACGGCTGGAGATGATTTGCGCTCCATGGTCGATCCATTCGCCCTCTGTCTTCATCTTCCAAATAATAAGCCCCCGAGCGAAGTTTTTTGATGACTTTGAAGGGACCCACCCAAGGAGCCTCCAGCTTGCCAACGTCACCGACCGGCTTTACTTTCTTCCAGACCAGGTCGCCTACTTGGAACGCTCTAGGGATCACGCGTCGATTGTAGTTTTGCTTCATTCTCTGCCTGTACGCCATCAGCCGGACGGATGCCTTGGCTCGCTCTTCATCGATCAAGTCCAACTCCAGGTTCCTCCGCTCGGCGTTGTCATCATCATAATTCTGGATCCGAACGGACTCTACTCCGACTTCAACTGGGATGACTGCCTCGCCACCGTACACTAAATGGAACGGCGTAACTCCCGTTCCCTCCTTTGGTGTCATGCGGATAGCCCATAAAACGCCTGGCAGCTCGTCCACCCAGCTTCCTCCCATGTGGTCGAGCCGAGCCCAAAGAATGCGAAGAATCTCCCGGTTGGCTACTTCCGCTTGGCCGTTGCTCTGGGGATACGCCACGGAAGTAAAGTGTTGTTCGATGCCATAACTGTTGCACCATTCTTCGAGCTGCTTCCCTACGAACTGTCGTCCGTTATTAGATACGAGCCGGCGAGAAATGCCGAACCGACAGATTATATGCTGCCAGATGAACTTTTTGACCATTTGCTCGGTGATCTTCGCCAGCGGCTCGGCTTCCACCCATTTGGAAAAATAGTCGACCGCTACTAGAAGAAACTTCCGCTGATCGGTCGCCATAGGGAACGGACCCACAATATCCATTCCCCACTGATCAAACGGACAGGAGACTGTAGATGCTTTCATTTCCTCCGCCGGTCGATGGGAGACGTTGTGGTACTTCTGGCAGGAGAGGCACGTCGCGACAATCCGAGCGGCGTCTTCTTGCAAGGTCGGCTAAAATTACCCGGCCAGCAGGATCTTCCTAGCCAGTGATCGTCCGCCCGGATGTCCGCCGCACGATCCTTGGTGCACTTCCCGAAGAATGTATTCCGCGTCTTCCGAGCTCACACACTTCAAAAGCGGGCGGGAGAAGGCCTTCTTGTAAAGTTGGTCTCCAATGAGTGTGAACCAACCGGCTCCCCTCCTCAACAGCTGGGCTTCCTCCTGATTGGACGGTGTCATACCTGAGCGCAGAAACTCCATGATGGATGTCCTCCAGTCGCTCGGAAAGGCGAGGCCCTGCATCCGATCAATGTGCGCCACCAAGGATACTTGTTCAATTGGCTGCTGTATGACGACCGGTGATATTGAACTTGCAAGCTTGGCCAACTCATCTGCCGCCTGGTTCTCCGCTCGGGGTATCTTCTGGATAATAACCTCTCTGAAGTTGGCCTTGAGTTTTTCTAAGGCTTGAGCGTAGAGCTTGAGCCGAGCATTGTTGATCTCAAAAGTGCCTGATAGTTGCTGAGCAGCCAACTGGGAGTCCGAATGGATTGTCACCCGACCGGCCCCTACATGGCGGGCTGCCTGCAAGCCGGCTATGAGGGCTTCATACTCCGCTTCGTTGTTTGTGGCTCTATGTTCCAGCCGGACGGATAGATGCATCCGTTCTTCTTGTGGAGAGAGCAATAGTACCTCAATTCCGCTTCCGTGCCGAGTAGACGATCCATCTACAAATATTTTCCACATAGCTTCGGGCTCGGGATTTTGCACTTCGATAACAAAATCTACCAAGGACTGCGCCTTTATAGCCGCCCGAGGTTGATACTGAATGTCAAATTCGCTTAACTCTGTTGTCCATTTGATGAGCCGTCCGGACGCTTCTGGGTTCAACAGCACTCTTCCCAATAGGCTATTTGTCCGGACGATGATTGTATGTGCCAAGAAATAAGGACGAAGTCTCCGAGCGGTGAGGACCAGGGCAAATGCCAACTTTTCGAGCCCAGTGTAGCGAGATTCAGCATCTTTTAAAATATGGCTTAGGAAATACACGGGTTCTTCTCCGCTCGCCCTCACCAACGCCGAGCCTACTGCCTGCTCGGTTGAAGATAAATAGATACAGAGCGGCTCACCTACAGCTGGCTTGGCTAGCACGGGCAAAGAGTTCAAATATGTCTTCAGTTCTTCAAACGCCCGATCAAATTCTTCATCTCACTGGAACTTAGTAGCTTTGCGCAAGATTTTGAAAAACGGGAGGCTCCGATTGGCCGTCTTCGAGATGAATCTGGACAATGCTGTTATCCGACCGGTCAAGCGCTGTACTTCCCTCAGATTTCTTGGGGGCGACATATCTTGTAATGTTTTTACCTTGCTGGGATTTGCCTCGATGCCCCGCTCGGTCACTATATAGCCCAAAAAACGCCTGCCTTTTTCTCCGAACAGACACTTCTGAGGATTCAGCTTAACTCCATACTTCCTCAGCGTTCTGAAAGTCTCCTCCATGTCTTTAAAGAGGTCGGCCACTCGGACTGACTTGATGAGAATATCATCCACGTACACCTCCAAATTTCGTCCGATTTGCTCCTTGAACACTTTGTTCATCAAGCGCTGGTAAGTTGCTCCCGCGTTCTTCAGTCCGAACGGCATCACATTGTAGCAGTAAGTGTCGTCGGCTGTAACGAAGCTGACCTTCTCTTGATCTTCTCGAGCGACCGGCACTTGATGGTAGCCCTGATAGGCGTCGAGCATGCATATCAACTCACAGCCGGCTGTGGAGTCCACCAGTTGATCGATCCGGGGCAGAGGATAAAAATCCTTTGGGCATGCTTTGTTGAGATCCCGGAAATCGATGCAAACTCTCCACTTGTTGCCCTGCTTGGAAACTAGTACCACGTTCACCAGCCAGCTTGGGAACTGGACCTCACGTATGTGGCCGGCCTCCAGGAGCTTCTCGACCTCCGCTCGGATGATGGCATTTTGTTCGGCGCTAAAGTCCTTCTTCCTTTGTTTCACCGGCCGAGCGTCCGGTCGGACGTGGAGCTTATGCTGCGCTATACTTGGCGAAATTCCTGGCAGTTCATGCGTCGACCAAACGAAGACATCACAGTTTCTCTGGAGATATTTGATCACTTCCTCTTTCTGGCTTGCCTCCAGATCGGCTCGATCCATGGCGCCTTCCGAGCGGAACTAGTTTCAGCTCGGACCATCTCGACGTAGCATCGCCGAGCCGTCAGCTGATCTCCTCGTACTTCTCCCACTTTATCCTCCACCGGGAACTTGATTTTCTGGTGGAAGGTGGAGACGGCCGCTCGGAACTCATTGAGCGCCGGTTTCCCCAGGATGACATTATATGCTGAGGGAGAGTCAACTACGATGAAGTTGACAGTCCTCGTCCTTCTGAGCGGCTCCTCTCCCAGCGAAATAGCCAATCGGACCTATCCGGCCGGCAGAACTTCATTGCCCGTAAACCCGTAGAGGGGGGTTGTCATGGGCAGCAGCTCGGATCGATCAATTTACAGTTGGTCGAAGGCCTTTTTGAATATAATATTGACCGAGCTTCCTGTATCGATGAAAACGCAGTGAATAGTATAGTTAGCTATTACCGCTTTGATGAGGAGAGCGTTGTCATGTGACACTTCGACTCCCTCCAAGTCCCTGGGCTCGAAGCTGATTTCGGGTTCGTTTGCTCATTCTTGGCTGCAGCCGACCGCGTGAATCTGGAGCTGCCTAACACTTGCCTTCCGTGCTCTGTTGGAGTCACCTCCGGTCGGCCCGCCAGCAATGATGTTGATTTCGCCGCGAGACGTGTTGCTTCTATTTTCTTCCTCCCGGGCGGATGGCCTAGGCCGCTCCTTAGATACCCGAGGATTGTCCTCGTGCCTTTGAGGATGATACCGCTCGGAAGACTGCCTTAGATCGGCTTCGCGATGTCCTTGTCGCCTGTCGGATGATGGCGATAGACAGTGGCCACCCCGGGGCACGGGGTGGGCGATCAAGGGAAGACTCCGGCAATCTCTTGTATTATGCGTGTCCGTCTGGTGGAATGAACAAAACATTGGGGTCCATACCTTCTTTTTTAGTTTGGGCCGCTCGGCAGATACCTCTTGAATGACGTGGGATCTTGCATGTTGCTGAGGGCGGCCTGTTTCGACCCTCGGTCCTCGGGGCGGCTCCTGGCGAGTGACAGCCTTTCGCTCGGCAGGGGATGACCGATCAGTTGAAACTTCTTTTCTTCGGGCCGCCTGGGCTTCCTCCACATTGATGTATTCATTTGCCCGATGTAACATATGATCGTAGTCTCAAGGCGGCTTCCTAATGAGCGAACGGTAGAAGTCACCGTCCACGAGGCCTTGAGTGAGCGCATTCATCATCGTTTCTGAGGTGGCTGTTGGAATATCCATGGCCACTCGATTGAACCGTTGGATGTAAGCTCTAAGCGGCTCCCTGGGCTCTTGCTTAATGGCGAATAGGCTGACGCTGGTCTTCTGGTAGCGCCGACTGCTCGCAAAGTGGTGGAGGAAGGTCATGCGGAAGTCCTTGAAACTTGTGATGGATCCGTCCGGCAGCCTCCAAAACCACCGTTGCGCCGATCTCGAGAGAGTGGTAAGGAATACCCGACACTTTACTCCATCTGTGTATTGATGTAGGGTAGATGTGTTATCGAACTTACCCAAATGATCGTTCGGGTCGGTCGTTCCGTTGTATTCACCGACCACCGGGGGCACATAGTGCTTTGGTAAAGGATCCCGCAGGATGGCTTATGAAAATTGACAGTTGATCCTCTCAGGGGAGGCGTCCGTTCGGGGGGTCTTGCCTTTTCTGTTGTCTCTCACAAGCGCCTCATCAGATGAAGATCCCCGATCACGATTAACTGTTGCAACTTCAGGAGGTGTACGGAATAGGGCCCGATGAAATGGAACTATGACCGGTGGTGCTTCCGCTCGGCCTCCTGATGCTGAAGTCGCTTGTTGCTCCATCTGCTCGGATTGCGACTTCTGCTTCTGTTGTTCCACAAGCTTGGCTGCCCTCGCCTTGATCAGGGCGTCGAGCTCCTCCGTGGAGATCATCACTGTGTGCGGTCTTCCAGCTTCATCCATTGCTTCTGCTCGGATTTAGGTGCGTTCCCATAGACGGCGCCAAATTGATCCTGTCCGAACACTGAATCAACGGATGCTGGGCACATGGCGCTCTCCGAATTGCTGACGTAGATCTCCGACCGGTCGTATGGAGCTTCGGCGAACCTGCAAAGAAGTCAAGCCGGGAAAGGGTTCCCGGTGACGACCCTTCGACGCTCAAGTCAGACAAGGGGAAGACAAGAAAGTGGCTCTGAATATATGAGAATACCTACCTCCGGTGAGGAATGAGGACCCTTATATAGAGCCAGGAAGAGGCTTATGCACACATACTGAGGTGAATACGTGTCCTCTTACCATACCTCAGTATGGGCTTATCAGAGAAGCTTGCCTGACACCATACTGCTACAATCCGAGCACCTCTATGATGAGACAGCGGAATCCTCTGTCGTGAGATCCTGCGTATGGCCTGGTCGTTGAACATACCCGCTGTCAGAAGATGTTCCCTTGTCCTTTTGTCTCTTCCTACCCAATACCGAGTGTCTAGCCGGTCGGCAGTCCCCTCACATCCGGCCGGTCGTAGGTATTGGTCCGCTCGGGAAGCTCCCGGTCGCGTGCTCTGCGGACTGTTCACCGTACTGCTGCTTTCTACCTTGGCCGAGCAGGCTGACCGATCGGCCAGGCGACCCTGTTCCTCATGGGCGTCGGAGACCCAACTTCCCCGTCGGGTTCTTTGATTCTGCTTGGACCCCGTTCGACCGACCGGTCCCCCCTTCTCCGATCGACCGTTTGACCTCTCGACTTCCATGTGGCGTTGACTCCCTCAAAAAAGGGGTCCCTCGTCCTTACCGCTGGATCAATAGTAATAGTTCAATTCAAGATTACAATGCATTGTGAACTAGTAACCACTAAGCAAAATATAATTGTTAAATAACATAAATCATGTCTTAACAAAATGAGTTCAAAATTACACAACTAATAATATCTCATAGACTCATATTTATTCTGCTTCTTCTTCTCCATAATTTTCAATAACTTGTTCTTCATCGGACACAAACTCAATATCATTATTGTGATCCTCGTCTTCTTCTTCGGATTCAAAATCATCTTCATGAAGTTCTCTCACTCTAGAGCTTCTTCGGGGTTGTAAATTTTCATCTGCTCCACTTGCTTCATCAACTATTTGTCAAGTGAGTCCGGAACCTAGTTCAACTTCATCATCTTCCCCACCATCCACAATCCAACCTTGTGCATTTGAAGCATCTTTTGCAAGAAGGACATCAACATTTCTTTCTTTTTCTCTTTTTTGTTTGTTCAACAATCTAGCATTAAATTGGACAAATACTAGATTGTTCAACCTATTGGCATCCAACCTATTTCTTTTCTGTGTGTGAATCTAAAAAAAATAGAGAAAGTAAATACTATAGTTAGTACCTGAATATAGAGTATAGACATTAAAAATTATAACTATTTTAATTAAAGAGTAGGCTGAAAGTTTAAAACTTACTCCTTCAAATGTACTCCAATTTCTTTCACACCCAGATGAACTTGTAGTTAATGAAAGTATCCTCAATGCCACCCTTAGCAAGTTAGGTGTGTGAGCACCGTATGTACTCCACCATGCACATGGATCAAATGTATCATCATTTTTTTCACATGCTTTTGCTGCCAATGTTTTTCTAAATAACCTAGTCTTATTTCTATATTTTGGAAATTCCTTGTTAATAATTGTATCTTGTAGATCTAACTCATTGGCATACAAAGTTTCCATGCATTCAAAAATCTCCATCGCGACCTCCTCATAAAGAGCAATAGAACTATCTTTGTAGTAAAAATAAGGATTCAACAAAAATCCAGTGGTATGCAATGATGTATCAAGTCTATCCTTCATTTTTGACTCAATAATGACTATGATAGGCTGATAATTTGATTCCACGTTATTCAGAGCCACCTTGATATCTTCTTTAGCTTGAAGAAGCTCCCCATATAGAAACCCCATCGATGGCTTTCTATCTCCATCTACCAATCGAAGAACTCTTACCAAAGGAGCAAATATTTTCAAACAAAGTGTCACACCATTCCAAAAACTCATGCTCATCACTGTAGAGTAAGCCAATTTTCCTTTGTTTGTTTTTGACCATTTACATTTCTCCCACATATCACTTGTAAACATGGCCCTTAAACTAGCTTTTTTTTCAATCAAACTTTGCAATGTGAGGAAATTTGATGCAAACCTGGTAACTCCTGGTCGGACTATATCTCTCTTCTTCGTGAAACTTCTCATCAATGATAAAGTCTTATGGTGAGCATAGATGAAAATGGTAAAAGCCTTGGATTGCTCAATCACCTTTTTATATCGTGGAAGTTTGCCAATACTTTCAAGCATGAGATTAATAGTGTGAGTTGCACATGAACTCCAAAAGATCCCGGGTCATTTTTCTCTCATCAATTTAGCTACAACCATATTGTTGGTGACATTATCTGTAACAATCTGAACAATATTCTGAGCTCCTACTTGTTCAACACACTTGTCAACATACTCAAAAATAAGTTCAGCTGTATGCGCCTCCTCTGAAGACTCCTTAGACTCTAAAAATGTAGTACCCTCCTTGCAATTAACACACAAATTTAAGATGCTTCTTCTTTTTCTATCACTGCATGCATCTGTCATGATCGAACATCCATTCTTTGCACATTCTTCTTCATGTTTCTTCAGCAATTGTTTTGTTCTTTCAACTTCGACTTTCAATAGTGGCTCCCTAAGTTGATATTGAGTTGGAGGCTTGAATCCTGGTCCAAATTGACCCACTGCCTGCATTAGTTGCTTGAAGCTATCATTATCGACAACATTGAATGAGATTTCATTTCCATAAACCCATCTCCCAACATATTGTTGTACTTGTTGAGTTCTCTCTTTGAAAAGAACCTCATTTATATTTTTTTGGCGAAGCACTTTACTTCCACTGGAGCCTGCATTTTCTGGAGCAATTGCCGATGCATATCTATCCATGGGGTCAAGTGGAAGAGGTTTTTTAACTCCATCCATCCCTTCAATTTCAAGACCTTTTTCTTCATCTAGGGAAATAGCCACTTCTACTCTACAACTTTGTTCTTCCATTATTTTGTTCTTCTTTTTGTTCCTCCCTTCTAAAACAGCCTGTTTGCACTTATTTTTGTCTTCTTGAGATGCTTTTCGACAACCCGATACATTTCCAGGTATATGTCCAATGTGCTCCTTTATCCTATACACTCCTCCTAACATTGCTTTTCCACATAACTTATATTTAATTTTATCGAGGTTCATAGGATCAATCAATATCCCAAACTCCCATGCGATGTCATTTGATTTTCTTCTAAGAATTCCGGATTCGGATTGAGTGACAGATGCTGTCAAAGATGGATTGCTTGCCATTGATAACAGATAATCTGAAGGAAAAAAAATTATATATAACAAGACATAATATGATAATAAAATTTAATTATACCATACAAATATACAATACAAAATAATGAAAATATGAAATATAACATTAAGTCAATAATAAGTTTGAGAATATTTTTTTATATATCTTAATCTAATTAATAAAATTTATTAGATATTTGTTTAAATAAATTTAATTTTAAATTTAATTTTTATATAATTAAATCTGTTATATACTTATATATAAATTAATAATATTTATTAGAATTTTTAAAATTTTAATTTAATTTTCATATTTTTAAAACTGATTTATATAAATTAATAATATTTATTAGAATTTTAAAAATTTTAATATAATTTTAATAATTAATATTTATAAATCCGATTAATATACATTTATAATATATAAAATTTATAAATATGATTTATATAAATTAATAATACTTATTAAAAATTTTAAAATTTTAATATAATTTTAATTTGTATAAATCCGATTAATATAAATTTATAATATATAAAATTTATAATTTATAAATAATTAAATATGATTTATTAATTTATTAATATGTATTATATGTTTTTTAATTTTAAATATTTTTATATTTTCAAATCTGATAAAGTGATAAATGATAATATTTATTATAATTTTTTAAATATGTTAATATATAAATTAATATTTAATATTATTTATTTAAAAAATAAATATATTATTTATATATTTAAATATGATTATATAAATTAATAATGGTTATTAGAATTTTATATATAATTTTATATATTTAAATTTGTTTTATATAAATTAATAATATTTATTATAAAAAAGATAAATTTTAAATATATTTAATTGGGATCTTAATTTTATTAAGGTTTATGAACTCAACCTTATTATTAAAATTATCTTCGTTAGGAGTTAGGAATTGTTTTAATTTATTAAATCTAAAAAAAATTAAAAAAAGAAAAAAAAACGCGTCTCTGTCGCGAGTCTCGTGACTCGCGCGACGGCGCGGACGCGGGAGGGCTCCGGCGCTGCCGGAAGCTTCGCCGGACGAGTCCAATGCGTCCGGCGAAGTCCGGCGTTGCTTCCAGCGGCGCCGATAGCGTCGCGCGGAAAGCTTTTGGCACAGCCAGAAGCATCGCAACTCTACCGGCGTTGCTCGAAGCAACACCGGACTTCGCCGGACGCGTACGACGCGTCCGGCGAAGCTTCCGGCAGCGTCTGACACCTGCGATGCGTCCGATGTTGCCGCGACGAAGATTTGAGAAACAAAAAAAGTGCGATGAAACAAAAATGAATAGAAACAAAAACTTACCGGAAGCAACGCGATCAGGGAGCGTTCAGGGAAGACGAACAGTCGGGGCGATGAAACAGACGAACGCCTGGCAAATACCTAAAAATCGGGTTTAACATGCCTTAAAAAGCTTGGCCCGCCGAGCCCGCCGTACCCGCCGAAGCCCGCGGAGGACCGCCGAGGACCGCCTAAGCGGCCTAGCCGCCTAGGGCTTCTGCCTCGCTAGTTTCCGGCACGACATCCTGCCACACAGCGCCTAGGCGGCCGCCTAGGGCGCAATTGGCCGCCTAGGGCGCAATTTCGAACACTGGTGTTCATTTTGCACTTGATGCATAAAATTATGAGAACAACAGATACTCTTTGTCAAATTCTTCAAAGAAAATCACAAGACATTTTGACTACTATTACATTTGTCTCTACTACCGAAACCATCCTTAAAGAACTTAGAGAATGCGGGTGGGAAGAATTTCTTCATGAAGTGAAAGTTTTTTGTTCGAGAAATGATATTGATGTGCCTGACCTTGATTGCCTATATAAGATTGGTCGTTCTCGTCAGCAAACTACAATGGAGCATCATTATCACTTTGATGTTTTTAATGTAGCAATAGATTTCATTTTGATGGAGTTAAATACTCAGTTCAATGAGTCATCAGTGGAACTTCTTTCTCTTAGTACAGCTTTAGATCCGAAAAATTTATTTGATTCAATTAATAGTGATGATATTTGCAAACTTGCAAAGAAGTTTTATCCTGAAGATTTCACAAATCAAGACATCCTTGTTTTGGAATATGAATTGGTACATTATAAACTTGATGGGATGTAAAATTTGAAGGCTTCTACACTTGTTGAGTTGTGTCAGCAATTGACTGAGAGTGGGCGGTCAAAGGTTTACATTATGTTAACTAGATTGATTCATCTCGTTTTGACATTACCTGTTTCTACCGCCACTACTGAGCGAGCCTTTTCAGCAATGAAGCATGTGAAGACGGCACTTCGCAATAAAATGGAGGATGATTTTCTTGAAGATTGTTTGACACTCTATATTGAACGAGATTTAGCTAAAGATATAGATATAGATTCTATTATAGATGAATTTTATGTTTCAAAATCTCGTAGGGCACAACTTTGTTGAACGATATAATATAATAACTTTTTTTTGTTATATATCTATATAATTTATTATATTAAGTTCAAGCCCCCCCCCCCCCCCCCCCCTACTCTAATTCCTGGATCCGTCCCTGACTACAATCACGTTCATACATAAATCCTTTGATTCAGTATAAATCCTAAATTCGCACCCCCTCTATATTTTATACCAGTCTTAATGTCACAATTTCTGATGTGAGACTAATAACCCACAAATCTGTGTTTTCATTCACATTTTTTCAACATATAGCACGTTAGCAGCAAGATTTCCTTGGATGCATGAATATAAAGAATCAGAACAATAACAATCAAGCAGCCACAGTCTGATGGGAGGAGTCAAAGCTGAATTAAAAAACTTATAAAAGAAAAAACAAAGACAAACGTTCTGATACCTGCAATTTCCGTGAGGGAAAAACGATAAAGAAGAAGAAGAGCAAAATGTGATCAAGCTACGTAAGGCAAATCCAGGAAAGACGCCACCCACCCACCACGAGAGGAAAGAGATACTCTTCAGCTTTCCTTTCCAGAAGGGGCGGGCGGACGGTGCAGCTTCGGCCACTGCCGCCGCTTCGTCGCCGCCGATCAGCAAAGAATTGGGGTCTGTTTGTAAGGAAGTGCGGCAAGGGGAGGCAAGAGTCTGTTGGGGACAATGGGGAGGAAGTGAGGCCAGAGAAGATAAGGGTAGATAAAGGGAGGGGGAGGGTAAATAAAGGGAGGGACAATTTGAACTGCGTTCGAACGAGTTAAAGAAAGGAAAGGAAGATTTTTTTATATAGGGATACTAAAAGATTTTCTTTCCTTTCCAATTTTATACTCATTTTAAAATATTAATTCTCATCTAATTAAAAGTATTTTTATAATTTTATATATATATATATATATATATATATATATATATATATATATATATATATATAGGATAACACTTTACTTTTCTCTCTCCCAAAAAACAGAAACATAACTACTTTAACCTTTCCTTCACCCTGACTTTCAATAAATAAATAATTGGCTTATTATAATAACAGCTGAAAATTAAAAATCACATATATATTTAAATTAATCGTGTAATAACTATTTAACATTTTCAAAGTATTTCCTCAATTAGATAAAGATTAAAAATCATTTTACACCTCATTATTTACCTCTCATAATTTAATAAAATAAAAATAAGACACCCTCTCAAATATAAAACTAGTCTATCTATCAACTAATTTACATTTTAAAAAATAAAAAGAAGTACCAAAAAATAGAAAATAAATTCTACCATAAAATTTTAAAAACATATTACATGAATTTTAAAAATACAATTTAAAATATATATGATTTTAAAAAATATCACTTGAAATCTAAATGGATCGACACAACCCGGACTCGCTTCTTCTCCGGAACCCGAATCCGATTCAGGTGGCGGATAGACGAGAGCAGCTCTTTGCCTGCCGAATGGCGTAGGGAACCTGTCGTCGTCCTTCTGTTCCCTTTGGCCTCACCATCCTCGACCTTCTCCTCCGGAGCTAACATGTTGTTGTCTCCCTCTCCCCAACTCGCTTGTCGCTACTCCTTCTCGGTCGATGGCGGACCGTTGCTTAGGCCGGTGGCGTCTCCCGCCGTCTCTCGCCTGCGGTCATTTCTCCTCATCCATCGCTCCCCTGCGAGGTTTTTTTCTTGATTTCGTCTGTTTCAACAATGATGATTCTTAGCGACTAATAGCCTTAGGGCTGAAAGGTTGTACCTTTGGCCTCTCTCTAATTTGATGCCTTGCACCATTCTTTAGGGCTCGAGATAGTCTATTCCTTCAATTAAATGTCAAATATTGGATGTTTCTTCTGAAAGCAATAGCGATACATTGAAAACAATCCTCAATGATGCATTAATTATCTTTGAGGCAATATTGAAAATCGAAACGGATACAACGGCAAACTGAATGCTGACCTGAGTTTATAGCTAGTGTCATTGTACCTCTTACTTGTCGTTGGAGTTTTTAAAAGCGTGGAATGATCTTCTATAAGAGTGGGCAGTAATCCGTAATCCTTCTCAATGGGGAAGAGAGGAGGAAGATGAAAAAGCTCAATTGAATCAAAGATTCAAGATATCCAAATCAATGAGTTTCTTCCCTTATATACATTGGCTTATCCTATAGGGGCCTTCCACATAAAAGTTCATTCATCATTAACAATCCATTAATATTAATGAACTAGGTTAACGGATCTATACATTGAATCTACATCTAATATCTTAAACCTCCTTCATGTATAAAGCGTTAGTTCACTTAATTGGAATTTAATTTCCTTAATAGCAATTAGTCGTGTGTGTGTGTTAATCAAGTGTATACCTACATTATGGAGATTTAAGCCCACTAATATGGACTTAATCCTTCAATCTCCCACTTGGGCCTTCAATCTCCCACTTAAATTATACTTGATCCCTTGTACACCACACAATTCCCTAGTTGAGCTCAACATGCCAACCTTTATGAGTTAAATAACTATTTAAATAATTTGTTCCATTAAATCAATTAGTATAGAACTAAAAAGTTAGAGTTACTATAACTATAACAAGCCGAGTTAAAATCATATTTATCAAAACCTTATATTAAACTACAGTAGTAAATCATGGATCAACCTTATGACTCAAAATTGAATCCTACATTACATTTACAAATATCATATGCAAATCTATAATAGTAAATCGTGATGTCTAGAGTTAAACCTCATACACATATAAAACTTTAGTACGTATAATAAGTCAAAAATACATGTGTGCATTAATATAGAACATCACACAAAATACAAATTCCTACCAAATTGGTACTTCATTAAAAGGAAGAATCTCATATAATGCTGATAAAATACCTTGAGTGACAAGTCCTTCCTACTAAGTTAATCAAAAACTTTCTTAGAATATACGTGATAATTTTTTAATTTGACCCTTATGATATCTAAAATCTCAATTAAGTTTGTGATGATATTTAAAAAAAAAATTTGGTGCATGCAAAAAATTTAAGCATGAATTATCTTTTCCTAGCATTTTTATTTTAGCTTTTAATTTTGTATTATCATCTATTAATTTTTTAAATTATTCTTTTATGCATGCATATTCTTTCTTTAAATTTACATATTCTGTTCTCTTTTTATATAAGGATTTACTTAGCATTTGCACAATTTCATATAATTACTCTGAAGAAAGCTTACTTATCTGAATTACCATATCATATTCGGCAATATATGCTCCCCCTTCATTGTTGATTTCTTCTGCAATGTCTCCCCCTTCATCGATGTTCGTCTCCGAGGTGCTTTCGTCGTCTTCAGGTAGGTACTCGGCAATCAGTGTTGTTCCGACAATTTTCTCAATCTCGGATTTTTCTGACAATGACTCAGTGTCCATCGAAGAGTTGGATTTGGCTTCTTTTTGTTCTTCATAGAGCTTCAAGAACTTTTCCCAAAGTTCTTTTGCACTCTTGTAGTTGTCAATTCTGTCGAGATCCTGGGCAAGTAGAACACTCAGAAGATGGAACTCAATCTTTCATTAGCTATAAAATCGTTGTGCTACTTTTCAGTCGATCGATGCTTCTCAAGTTATGTTCCTTCTTCGCTTTTGGGCATATCAAAATCATACTTAATCGTTAGTAAAATATTAAAATTGGTTTTAAAGTATACCTCCATTCGATGTCTCTAAAACACGAACTCGCCCTCAAACACTAGTGGGTAGATGCTAGCTCCGGTCATTTCTTGTGCTTCGGTCGACAGTTAGTCCTTCTAAAGCGGTTGAGCTCTGATACCAATTGTTGGTCCCTTGGCGGCCAGCTAGAAAGGGTGAATAGCCCTGTAATGTAAATTTATACTTTCTTTTGCTTTCCGAATTTAACAAAGACACACTCACATTAGTTAGATAAAAACAACAACATAAATAAGAGACAAAAGGAATTTTACTTGGTTACAACCTAGGTGATTGTTAATCTAAGACGATGAAAAATTCCACTACTGTTCTCCTTTCCAGTAGACGGAGTAGCTTCTTACAATCGTTGAAAGCACGAACACTTAAAACAAGAGTTAGAAAGTAATACAGAGTGCGTTGTTTTTAGCTACTGAAACCAGAGCTGTATTTACAGCCTTGCTCTGGGCGCCTGGAAGGATTCCGAGCACCTAGGAATAGATTAAACTTTATCCACATCGCAATGGATCACAACAGTTTAATCTAGATAAAACATCTCTGGTCTAAGCGCATGGAACAACTCTGGGCGCTTAGACCCTTGTTGACTTTTATCCGCATCGTCACCAAGTCGAGGCACCCCCGGGTTGCCCCGGGGGTCTGGACGCTTGGACCATATCCAGATGGTCCGAGAGCCGTGACGGTCTGGGCGTCCGGATGGTCCGAGCGGTCGGACGGTCCGGGCATCCGGATGGTCCGAGCGGTTGGACGGTCCGGGCGCTTGGATCAATCAGCTTCAGCTAATTGGTTTGGTTTTGGTTCCTTTCGCTTGGGTAATTTCAACCATCCGAAATAGGACTCATCCGGATCCATCTTCCGACCTTCTCGTGCAGTCTTCCGCTCCGACTTCTCACCCCTCGGAAGCTCCATGCACTTCCTTCTTGTCTGCTAGCGTACTCTTTCGTAGCACCTTATCGATCAGATGCACCGAGTCCGCCGACTCTCTCCCGCGCTGTCCTTCTCACTAGCTGCGTCTTTCGCTCGACTTTCTGTGCTCCTAAGTTCCTGCACACTTAGATATAAGATATCAAAAAAATAACATGACCTAACTTGACTTGGTTGATCATAACAAAAATTACCACGGGATACTTATAAAATATTGCCAGATAAATTGGAACAAGAGGCCAGTCATCATATCTATGGAGAGACATTTTCAGACTCAAGGATTTTATTTCTGTCAACATTAATACAATATATAGTTCAAGATAGGTAGAGCACCTATTTGTGGCTGTCTTACAAGTCTTTTATAGAATTTGCAAATCCCTGATGCCGGTATCTGTTAGTGTTATGATTAAGATCTTTTCCCTACTAAATATGAGTGTTGTTCTTTTGAGCATGTTTTGGATGTCAAATTGGAAATAAGGCTTTCCAGGACATGGATCCAATTAGAGGTCGTTTAAAGGTTGAGTTGGGATTGGCTAGATTAAAACCTGAGTTGTTTTGACCTTTTCTCGATCAAGTTTAGTTTAAGTTCAAGGGATTTGTGTGTTTCAATAATAAAGTTAAATATATGAATTTAAGTTTAATAGTGGTAGATATAGTAAGACAATTATTATACGAGATGACAAGTTAAGTGTCTATTTTCATTTTTATAAAATGGTAGAAAAGTTGATAGAAATTTACATTTGATATAAACAAGATGATTAACATGAAAGAGAGAGCAAGATTTTTTTGTGATCGACCATACGAGAGCGAAAGATGAGGATTATAAAGATGAAGATGTTAAAATAAATATGTTAGTATACGATGATGGATAGAATAAATAAAATTATGATGATGTATATTGAAAGAAAATTTTAAAAGACACATTTAAAATAATATAAATATGTATGTTTAGGCAACCAATAAACACCTCAATTAGGTTATACAAGACTATGATGTTAACCGAGGATTCTTTTTTTTAAAAAAATATATATATATTAACAAATACCCATTCCATGTTTTTCGAAACCCTAGCCAAATAATTAAGAGTCGCCCAAGAGCTTACAAACTTTGGCAACAAATACCTGCCACCCTTGCTATGACAACAACTAGTGATGCCCCTCAATCATTCAAAAAAAGAAAAAAACAAATCGAAGACGGACGAAATTTGGTAGAGATCCAAACGGATGCCTCAAGCGTTTGTAATTACTGAATGCATGCACATATCGTTGTCCAAGGAGACATCATGTCTGATGTGAACAATAGGAGCACTGTTCCTCCACATGCCCTCACTCTGCGTCTCTCTCAAACCACGCACTCACATGCTTTTCCTTTGCCTGAAATGGAGATACCCTGCGATGCTCTGTACTGTTTCTCACTGAATGATCGTTCACAAACGACGAGGGAATTTTCTGTAGATATTCTCCTCCAATGTTCACCTTTCAAATGCCTTGAAATTGATCTAACCATAGTTCGTATGCCGGATTAAAAGGATCAGTTAAAAAATCTTAAAATTCTAGTTACATGCTTAATAATAAACAATATCTAAAAAATTATTTATATAAACAATACATTAATAATTTTGCATATTTATACTGCATACTCAGACAAATATTGCCGCAGTTCACAAGATGATAGTATTTAAAGACCAATAAAGTAGTCCAACAAAAAATGCATGAAATCAATTATCGATCATGCTCCCGATTACGATTCTGCAAGACAGGATCCTAATAACTTACAGGTTTGTCCATGGTGGAAGTTCAGTGCGGGTGGAACTTGCTGTGCTCCGGCCACACCCAGAAGGCGGACTGCCCGTCTAGCATGCTGCACAGGTCTCCGTCTTCGCGGTGCGAGGGGCCGCGGCCGCCGGCGCCGTGGAAGAGAAATTCCGGGGCCGTGGCCGGCCTGCCGCAGCAGTACTCCTGCGCCTCCTTGTTGAGGTTGATGGGCTCGCAGGCGGTTTCCTTCCCTTTGAGCGCCAGAAGCTGAAAGATCATGAATTGACGTCGTCGATGATTGCGTCGCTGACAATTCGATCGATCGGATTTCGTTTACCTCGGCGAGGAGCCTCTGGTTTTCCTCTTCCAGCTCCGCGTTCTCCTCTCGGATGGCCGCGAGCTGCCGCTTGAGCTCGTCGAACTCCTCCTCCGTCCGCTTGTTCTTCCAGCGCGCCCGCCGGTTCTGGAACCAGATCGCGACCTGCCGCGGCGGCAGCCCGAGGGCCCCGGCCAGCTCCGCCTTCCTCTCGGGCTCCAGCTTCCTCCCCATTTCGAAGCTCTTCTCCAGGACCATGATTTGCTCCAATCTCAGCCGTTTCTTTCTCTCCCCCGCCGCCATTAATCCGGTGTCGGAGAGGCCGGTCTCCTCCAGGCTGCCCTCGGCCGCTCTCTTCTTCCCCTGATCCATCTCCACCCCCGCATCCACATGGGGCTGCAACAGCAGGTTGGCTGCAGGGAAGAAGGGGAGCATTCCACGGTAAGTAGTCATGGAGGATGAACAAGAAGCTACAAGCGCGCGAGTGAGATTGGAGAGGGATCGGCGGAGTTCTTTATATGGAAAGAAAGATTGTGTGCGGTACTGCAACTGTTGTGGATATGGACAAGTAGCGAGCTAGGCGAAGAATGAGGTGAGAGTCCAATTAGTCCAATTAGTCGCGCTTTAAGTTAATACGGAAGGAGTAAATTACGGATGATCACTAACCAATGTAGATCCTCAAGATAAAAGAAAAGACATGCTAAAATGCGTCTAATTTTAATTCCAAAATTTCATACAGAATCACCACATGTTTTAACCATCTTTATGTTCCGAGAGGACAGAGTCATTAGTTACAGAGAGAGAGGATGGGTGCCACATGAAATTGACAGTCGGTTCACCATGGCCATGATGATCATGGTGGTGGATCTCCAATGGCGCGCGATCGCCACGCATTTCAAGGATATATCCGAGGTGTAGTTATCCAAACTCTGTGTATCGTATCGTACTATTTACGTATGTCAGAGTAGAAGAGGAGGACGACGAGCATAGAAAACATGCATGATCGGTTGGTCTTTGAGATTAATTAGCAGGTCAGTGCCTCGATTTGGATTCTGCATTCACTTAGATGCATGCTCTGTGTTTTACTCCGATGTGTGTGGATCTACGGAGGAAAAGATCAGTTACGAGAGGTTATTTTTGCGATTCAAATATGCGACTTTAGGTCACATTAACAATTTTACCGTGTTAATTACATTAAGGTGGCATTTGGTTCTCTCCTAGGAATCGGAATAGGAATGGATATCATAGTATAGTGGAATGGAAATGAGTATGAGCTTGGGTACATTCTTAAAATTAATGTTTGATTATTTGAATATTTTCGATCGGAATGAACTTAAATTTTCTTTTTTACCCTTAGAGGAAAATAAGAGAAAAAATTAGATGGAAGAGAAAGTTGAATGTGAGAGAAACATATGATGAGAGAGAAAATGTGATGAGAGAAAAAGTATGATCAGAAAAATGAAGAGAGAGAGCGTGATAGGAGAAATTGAGAAGAGAAAAAGTATAATGACAGAGAAAGTGTGTTGAGAGAGAGTGATAGGAAAAAATGAAGAGAGAGAAAATGAGAGATTGAGGGGAGAAAGTATGATAAGAAAATATAATGAGAGAGAAAGTGTGATGGGAAAAAATGAAGAGAGGGAAAGTGTGATGAGAGAAAATGAGGAGAGAGAGTGTGTGATGGAAGAGAATGAAGAGAGAGAAAGTGTGATGAGAGAGAATACAAAGAGAAAATAGTAGAGAATTTGTGATGAGAGAGAGTGACGGAAGAGAATGCAAAGAGAGAAAGTGTGATGAGAAGAAATATGGAGAGAGAGCATGGTAAGAGAGATTGAGGAGAGAGAAAGTATGATGAAAAAATGAGGAGAGAGAAAATGGTAGAGAATGTATGATGAGAGAGAATGAGGAGAGAGAAAGTATGTTGAGAGAGGAAATATGATGATAGAATGAGGAGAGAAAAAGTATGATGAGAGAGAATAAAGAGAGAAAGTGAAATGAAAGAAAAATTGAACAAATATACTAATCAACCAAACTTAATTCTTATTTCATTCCATCAAAATCCAAGGGAGGAGATATGTTTCATCCATACCCAAATTTTTAAGATTCATTCCAAAATCTTAATTTCATTCCCTTCAACCAAACATAAAATTTGGGAATGAATTCATTCCCCCATTCCCAAACCCCTAAACCAAATTAAATGCCACCTAAGTTCCCTTTCATAAGATGAAGCAAAAATCCTTAAAAACAAAAAAGGAGGGGGTTCATCTGACTTCGGTGAGTTTACGGTGGATTTGACGCGAGCAACCTCACGACCGGCTTGTAGAATCTCACTTTCTGTAAGATTAATTTAGAATCTCACAAATCACCACATATATATATCTATATATATATCTATATGGACTGATTTGTGAATTGTGATGGATAAATAGAGGAAAATAACTTAATTTCTATACAATTATCTTATTTTTCGTTTATATACAAGGTAAATAGGATATTAGGGCTGAAAAAAATTTATTTAACCTTATTTATCTATTAGTTAGACAAGAAACAATCAACCAAAAGCTAAGTGGCTCCTCTAAAACCATTTCAGCATAGCTATCTTCTGAGAGGGACGTATCAGGAATAAGTTTAGATGAATTTAAAAGCCATGAATTTTAATGGGCTATGTAAAAAAAAATACATATATATATTTTTATCAATAATTAAGAGATGTTTTTTTATAGAATATAAGTGGATGATTGAAAATGGAGAATAACGTGAGATGTTCTATAAAATGATAATTAAATTTATTATGTTATATGAAATTGAATATTGAACTATAACTTGAGTATATAAGTAGAAAATGAGAATTATACAGATAAAAATATTAAGATGGATGTATGGATATACGATGATAAATAAGATAATAAATAAAAATATTAGAGAGAAAGTACTCGAAATTGTAACGAAAATCCGAGAAATATATTTAAGAATGTATGCACATATACTTAGACGATAATAAGTGTGTTCAATTAAATAATGTGAAACTATGATAAATATATCTATTAAACGAGGAAGATTTTTTTTTTAAAAAAAGTCAATTTAAATATAGACGATGATATAATTGAGGATAGAGTCCAAAGATATAAAATGATCCATATAACCAACCCATCTAAAGAGATAATATTTAGTTGTTATTGTTGTTAATTAGAAAGTCTAAAAATTAATTTTTTTAAAAAATAATATTTTTAAAGATAAAATATGTGTATATATATATATATATATATGAAATTGTTGGTGTAATATCCCTGGGTCAAGGTTAACCAGGTTAACTGAGCTTGAGTTGGCTCAAGTTTGAGTTTTGATGTTTAGGTTTTGATATTTAACAATATATGGAGATTGCAAGAACAATCGTCCGATTGGGGAGATTGTTGGAGCAATTCCCCTC
This sequence comes from Zingiber officinale, assembly GCF_018446385.1. NCBI lineage: Eukaryota > Viridiplantae > Streptophyta > Magnoliopsida > Zingiberales > Zingiberaceae > Zingiber > Zingiber officinale. The sequence goes on along the minus strand of NC_055998.1, from coordinate 138,271,035 downwards.
TGGTCAAGGTTTGACTAGTCTGATATGAAGAAGAGTCAATTAGGTCAAAAGGTTGACCGGATACTTAACTGGGAAAGTCCTAACTGGAGGTTAGGCGGTTGGAAATCCTGGTGAGTGAAGCCAGGTGAAAGACCTAGTGAGTGAAGCTAGACAGTTGGAAAATCCTGATGAGTGAAGCCAGGTGAAAGACCTAGTGAGTGAAGCTAGGCAGGTGAAAGTCTCGGTGAGTAAAGTCGGGTAGTGGAAAAATCCTAGTGAGTGAAGCTAGCTGAAAGTCCTGGTGAGTGAAGCCAGGCAAATGAAAAGTCTTGGTGAGTGAAGCCAAGCAGATGGAAATTCTGAGTGAGTGAAGTTAGGCAGATGGAAAAACCTAGTGAGTGAAGTCAGACACGAAGAAATCCAGATTGGTCAAGGGTGACTGGACATCTGGTAGAAGTCCAAGTGGGTCATGGAGGACCGGACACTTGGCACAAGATTGTAAGTCCAAGTGAGTCAAGGTTAACCAGACACTTAGCACAAAGAGAAAAGTCTAAGTGGGTTAAAGAATTGATCGAACACTTGGTGAAGAAATCCTGGCAAGTCAAGGTTGACTAGATGCTAGGCATGATGAGTTCTAACTGTAATGACCCGACCTCTCGGCCCCTTGGGCGACCCAACTGGTAGCCCATTTGGCGGTCCCTTGGGCGGCCCAACTAGCGGCCCAACTGGCGACCCCTTATGTCGTCGACCGACGACTCTCGACCGTGTCGTTACTCACTAGGACTTCCCACCCCTGGCAGTGGATCTTTGCCTTCCCCAGGATTCGAACTCTAGACCTCTAGGCTCTCACTTGGCTACCAGGATTCATAAACTCTAGTACTTAGCCTGGAGTTCTAGAGTTCAAATCCTTGGGAAGGCAAATATCTACTGGCCAGGGGTGGGAAGACCTAGTGAGTAACGACATGGCCAAGGGTCGTCGGTCGACGACATAAGGGATTGCCAGTTGGGCTGCCAGTTAGACCGCCCAAGGGGCCAAGGGGTCGGGTCGTTACAATAAAAGGCACCTTTTTATTGTAATGACCCAGCCCCTCGGCCCCTTGGGCGGCCCCTTGGTGGTCCCTTGGGCAGCTCACGACCCTCGGCCGTGCCGTTACTCACTAGGTCTTCCCCCCTGGCCAGTGGATTTTTGCCTTCCCCAGGATTCGAACTGTAGACCTCCAGGTTAAGTTCTAAAGTTTATGAATTCTGGTAGCCAAGTGAGTGGCGGTGGGAAGACCTAGTGAGTAACCGCACGGCCGAGGGTCGTCGGTCGACGACATAAGGGGTCGTCAGTTGGGCCGCCAATTGAGCCGCCCAAGGGACCGCCAAGGGGCTGCCAAATGGGCCGCCGGTTGGGCCACCCAAGGGGCCGAGGGGCCGGGTCGTTACACTTACAAGTCACCGTTGACCGGATGTTGGAATTGGGGGCCCTTAAGCTTGAATTAATCAAGTCAAGGGTGGTCAATCGATCAGCCGATCGATTGAACCGAAGCCCAATCGATCAGCCAATCGATTGGGAGAGTGTTGCGATAAACAGCAGCTCAATCGATCGGTCGATCGATTGGGAGCTTATATCGCACAAACAGAATGCTTCCTAATCGATTAGCCGATTGATTGGGGGTTGAAAATCGCGTGTGACACGAGAAAGCTGAATCGATCGGTCTATCGATTCAGACTTTTCCAGCAAACATCACAGAGGCGCTCTGAATCGATCAACCGATCGATTCAAGTCTCCCCAATTGATTGGGATACGACTATTGCGTAGGATGCATATTTGGACGACTGAGATCGTTGGGATTTGACTTGGCAATCGATTGGGAGGAGCCCCAATTGAAGCGCAGATATAAAGGCGATGAAGTGTTCAAACGCGACAATCCTTCTTCCGATCTTCACGCGATCTTCTCCGACACTCCTTGCCAGTTCTTGGAAGCTATTAGGGACAAGTGTTGCTACACTTCCAAGGTTCAAGAGGCAATCAACTACAACAAGGTCAAGGAAGAAGAGGTTTTTCCTTTGTGTACTTGTATTTTTCTTCTTGCGTTCTGTTGTATGTTGTGTGAGTATTGTACGAGGTTTCTCCACCTCCGGTAGTTACCGAGAAGGAGTATTTCTTTCTTAGGGGAGAGTGCTCACGTGTGTGGATCCTTGGATTAGTTATATCATCTTGAGATGGATACCAAGTAAATCCTTCGTGTTAGCATTGTAAATATGTTTCATATTTCATTCAGTTGTATTTCTTCTTCTTCTATATAAAAAATGCTTCGCTTAACATGAACATAAGAGTTATCCTAGGATGGACTAAAGCCTAGGACAGTTCCCTCATCTTTAAGGCCTCCTTAGCTGACACATTAATTATTGCCACTCAACTCAATGCTGCTACTGCTATACTATATATAGAAGGCTTTGAGTTGCTACTACTATAGTATAGAAGGCTTGTCATATTATGATTTATCTTCCTCTTGTAATTTAGGGACGGATTATGAAGAGTGCTTAAATGAACGTAATCATTTTTTACTATAATTAAAAAACTCATCATATTGAATTTAAAACTATAGTATATGAATATATCAAATCGTAGTACATATATTAGGGCTTTATCGAACCACACATCTATTAATGGTTTAGGAACAATGTATACCTAATAGCATGTGTATATTGGGTATAAGAGGACAGGAGATTAGTAATTATACAGTGATATGCAATTCTCATCTTCATCTATTCAAGAACTTGATAGAAAGTCAACTATGAACCGATGGATAACCTTTTAATGTAGCAATTTGGAAAAAAAAAAAGAAAGGTTTATCTTCAAAGATATTGATCAGTTGCTATCCTTGGACCACTAGACTTTGCATCCAATCTTCTTATTCATGGCGGCATCTCCTTTTCTATTGTTTTTTTTTTCTTTATTTTTGTTACGGCTTTTTTCTCTCAGTGCTTCCGAGTCACTTCGACACTCAAATTAATATTAAATTGAAGGAGGATGAAATGCAAATTAGCCCTGGTTTAGTATGACTTTTGGGCATGCTCCTAAGTCCTCATGAGTTATCAGATCTCGGGTCTGATCTATATGGACTGGATCGGCTGGATTAACGGGAAGGGGAGAGATATTTTAAAAAATCACAAAAAGAAAAAGGAACTCCCCTTATTATGATGCCGTCAAAAGACATTTTATTTTAAACAAAAATTAAAATTAAAACAATGTCTCATTATATTTTTCATCTAAAAATATCCTTATTTCAATATTTTAACTTAATAAAAAACATTTTATAAATATTATAGTAGCTACTGAAAAATATAATGAGACGTTATTTTTGATTTTTTTATATATATAAGTGATCCTGTCCGAAAGCTGAATCAATGGACGCTGGGCACGTGGCGCTCTCTGAGTCGTTGACGTAGATCTTCGACTGCTTGTACGAACCTCCGGCGAACCTGCACAGAAGTCGGGCCGGGAAGGGGTTCCCGGCGGCGACCCTCCGACGCTCAAGTCAGGTAAGCGAACGAAGAAGAAGTGACTCCAAAAATTATAGAACGCGTACCTTCGGCGAAGTATAAGACTCCTTATATAGAGCGGTGAAAGAGCTCTCGCACGCCTACCGAGGTAAATACGTGTCCTTAGCCCATACCTCGGTATGCGTTTGTCAGAAAGCTTACCTGACACCATACTGCTACAGTCCAGGCACGTCTCCGATGGGATAGCAGAACATCTCGTCGCCAGATTTAGAGTATGGCCTAGTCATAGAGCATGACAGCTGTCAGAAGATGTTCCTTGTCCTTCTCTCCCCGCTCCATGTCGGGGCGTCCGGCCGGCCGGCACTCACCTCACGTCTGGCCCTCCATATGCACTGGTATGCTTAGGAGATCCTTGGTAGTGTGCTATGTGGGGATTGTTCACAGTATGCCACCTTATGTCTTCGACCGAGCGTGCCCTCCGCTCGGCCCTATGATCCTTTTTCAGCGAGCGTCGGAACCCCGACTTCCGCCGGGGCACCTTTTGCCATCAGTCAGACACCGGTCGGCCGGCCGGGCGGTCGGCCCCCCTTTTCCGATCGGCCTACCGCTCCCACCTTTTCTCGATCGTCCGGTCGGTCCCTCCTTATCCGATTGGCCATCTGGCCTTCTGACTTCCACGCGACGTTGACTCCTCGGAAAGGGGGTCCCCCGTTCTCACCGCCAGATCACTCGCCTCCCCCTCAAGTCTAGTTGAAGGAGGCGAAGTCCGACTGACTGGACTGCCGATCTGACTGAGTAACGACCGCTATACTAGTCCGCTCGGCTTGGCTTAGGGATGCTCATCCGCTCGGCTCACGCTCTTCGTTACACCCGTTCGGCGGTTTCTTGCCCGTGCCTTGTATTCCCTTGGAATCCATACCGAATCTTCTCCTTTACTGCCAAGCACGTGCACTGCACGCAGTAAGGGGCGTTCATTAAATGTGACCCGTATCCTGCTGACACATGGCGATCTCGCTTTTGTCAGTGTATGGCGGTGGCGTTACCTCCGATGGGACATCCGCCGTTTGAAATGAACGGTTTGATGATAGCTTCATTTTTTGCAACCTGAATCCAACGGCTAGGGCTATCAGAGGCCAACGCTATAAAGCTTTCGATTTCTTCTCTCCGCCGCCTTCCTGCTCCATCGCATTTCGACGCACTGCTGCCTCCTTCTGCACCGACGACTCCGTTTCTCAGCTCTCCGACGACCTCATAACCCCTTTCGATCACCCTTTTACTCGTAAGTCCTTCCTTTCTTCACTTCCTCCTTCCTTTACGCTTTCTGTTAGCTGCCCTTGTCATTCTGCCACCTTTCTTCCCCGCTTGATTTCCCTTTCTTTTTGTCCTGCCTTTCTTTTTTATTTTCGCTCATGACTAGCACTTCCCAACCTACCGTCGGCGCTCCTGGTCTTTGGTACACGACCATGGAGAGCCGGTTTGACGAGGAGGACGCACTGCGCCTCGCTCGGACCTATGAACTCCCCGCCGACCACCACATAGTATTAGCCATACCCACCGACCGGCCTAATGAACCGCCGCCCGACACCATTCTCTTTTTCCGAGACCAATTTCTGGCCGGGTTGTGATTTCCTCCACATCGATTCTTCTTACAAGTGTGCAACTACTTCCGCATCCCGCTCGGCCAGCTAGTTCCGAACTCCATTAGGCTGCTGAACGGGGTGGTAATTCTCTTTAAATTGAACAACATCCCCTTGGACCTCAAAATTTTCCACTACTTCTAATATCCTAAGCAAGCCGAGTGGGGTACCTTCGTTTTCCAATCTAGGATAGGTTTTGTTCTTTTCGATAATATGCCGACCTCCAACAAACACTGGAAGGAGCATTTTTTCTATATGTGTTTCCCCGAGCCACCGACTTTCCGTATCAAATGGCAGACGGCGATGCCAGCACAACCGGAGCTCGGCAAGTTTAGGGGTGATCCGGCCTATCTTCATGCAGCCGACCGGCTGGTCGGCCAACGCTACCACATCGACAAGCTGCTCCTTCCGGGAGTGTTGTATATATTCGGCTTGTCCCTAGTCCCAGCCGACTTGCCTTGCAGCATGAGTAAGTGCTCTTATCGTCCTCTTTCTTTTGTTCTAACTGATTTATTCTTTGCTTCTGCAGCCGAAGTTACCGAGCGGCTAAAGTTGAGAGCTGCTGAGATCGAGGCGGCGAAGAATAAGGAGGTCGCCGAACGAGGATTGGTCCTAGCTGGCTCAGCAGCTGGAGGGGGTGAGGGGCCTCAGATGGTCCCCGAAGTCGTAACCGCTTCTGTCTCTCTAGACGAGGCTGGAGGCGATATCGCGTCCTCTGCTCAAGCCGAGGTAGAGGGCCGCTCGGCAGATGAGGTTCCTCTAGAGACTCAGAAACACAGACGGCAAGAGCAAGCCTCTCAGCCGACCCCATCCGATGAGCAGCGTTCCGAGCGAGGTGATGACGCTCCCTTGATCTCCGGAGCGGTTTCCACGGAGAGCACCCCTACGCCGCTCGGCTCCCCCCGGGCTGTTTCCGAGGTGCCGCCTACTAGTCCTCCTCGGACCCTGCGTCGCCTAAGACGATTGGGCGACCATCCTTCCACAATTGGCGAGCCGTCTGGCACAGCAACTGCACCCCACGATGATCCGAGCGACCCGCGGTTGATAAAAACTGTTCTGCGATTTCCGTCGGAGGAATATTTATTGGCTGCCGATCGGCCAGCGGTTCCCGAACAGCAAATCACCCTTACAGGTCCTCTGGCCAAAGCTTGGGAGGACGCTCGGCTTCGCATCGCTCTTATGACTCCCAGCCAACTAGGAGACAGCAATTTGCAGCAGGCGACTGGGGTATATCCTTTGTCTTGTTGGCTAATTTGGTTTAGCTTCTAACTTGATCGCATCCGTCCACAGAACTGGGTGGAGCAGATCGCAATCAGCAACCGCCTGGCCAAGTTGGAGGACGAGCTGAAAAAGCTCAAAGCTTCGAACGAAAGCAGAGGACAATCCACGGCTGCTTTGGAGAAGGCCAAGAAGCTCTTGGAAGCCGAGCGGAATAGATCCTCTGACTTGGCAGGTGAAGTAACTCGGCTCAACGCCCTGGTCAAGCAATGCGATAAAGAAATAAAGCTCGCGACCACCCGGAAGCTCAAGGCCATCAAAGATATGGACTTGATGAAGGTGGAAAACCGCGGGCTAGAACAGCGCGTGAAGGACTTGGACGCCTTGCTGGCCACCGAACGAGAGAGCCGCTCGGCTGATGGGGCTTTGAAAGATCTTCAAGTTGCCCTTGACGCTTCCCAAGTCACGCTCAAAGAATATCAAGATGGGGAGCCCGGTCGGTCGGCGGAAGTGCGCAAAGCCTTCGTCCGCTCGGATGAATTTGGCGAAAAGTTCAGCGACAAGCTGTCCTTAACTTTTGAAGAGGCGATCAAAGTGGCAGTCGAATATCTGAAGACCAAGGGCCACATACCCACCGAGCTGTCGATCCCCCCGAAGATCTGGCGGTCATGATGGGCTCCATCCCTGATTCTCTCTTTGATTTTGATGATAGTGCATGAAGGGTTTATAAACTTTCTTTAAGTGTTTGCTGTCTTTTGTAAGCTGGTCGTTCGGGGCGAATACTATTATAAATTTTGTCTTTCCTCTGTTCGGCACAAATGAATTCTCTTATGTTGTTATTTGTTTGTTCGACTAGCATCCAATCTTTAACTTTTGCCTCGGTCCTAATTTTCTTGCGCCAAGTATATTTTATGAGGGATCCGCTCGGCCACACGTTGCCTTTATTCTAGCATTATTGGCAGGCCCGATCATGAGTCGGCCTTTACAGCCGAGGATCACGCAGAACGTTACCCGTCCGGCGACGTTACAGACTCTGGTTGCCCGCCTCTTAACGTAGATCTTTACCGTTTGAGCTCGACGATCTACCGATAGGAAGGTTTATAGACGCCGACGCGTCTCTCGATTTTTAACGTCGGAGCTCAACGGTCTTCCGCTCGGCAGGTTTATAGACTCTGGCTCGTCTCTCGATATTTAACGTCAGATCTCGACGGTCTTCCGCTCGGCGGGTTTATAGACGCCGGCTCGTCTCTCGATTTTTAACGTCGGAGCTCGACGGTCTTCCGCTCGGCGGGTTTATAGACGCCGGCTCGTCTCTCGATATTTAACGTCGGAGCTCGACGGCCTTCCGCTCGGAGGGTTTATAGACGCCGGCTCGTCTCTCGATATTTAACGTCGGAGCTCGACGGCCTTCCGCTCGGCGGGTTTATAGACGCCGGCTCGTCTCTCGATATTTAACGTCGGAGCTCGACGGTCTTCCGCTCGGCGGGTTTATAGACGCCGGCTCGTCTCTCGATTTTTAACGTCAGAGCTCGGCGGTCTTCCGCTCAGCGGGTTTATAGACGCCAGCTCGTCTCTCGATTTTTAACGTCGGAGCTCGACGGTCTTCCGCTCGGCGGGTTTATAGACGCCGGCTCGTCTCTCGATTTTTAACGTCGAAGCTCGACGGTCTTCCGCTCGGCGGGTTTATAGACGCCGGCTCGTCTCTCGATTTTTAACGTCGGAGCTCGACGGTCTTCCGCTCGGAGGGTTTATAGACGCCGGCTCGTTTCACGATTTTTAACGTCGGAGCTCGACGGTCTTCCGCTCGGCTGGTTTATAGACGCCGGCTCGTCTCTCGATTTTTAACGTCGGAGCTCGACGGTCTTCCGCTCGGAGGGTTTATAGACGCTGGCTCGTCTCTCGATTTTTAACGTCGGAGCTCGACGGCCTTTAAGGCTAACTTGACACAGCCGTTCGGCGAAGCTATTTGCCATCCTTCAATTATTTTGGCTTCCTGCATTACAGGTACATGGGCAACCGAAACGTATACGAAATTACATCAGCGCACCTCTTACCCATCTCGGTACGGCTGAAGATGATTCACGCTCCACGGCCGATCCAGCTGCCGCCCGTCTTCGTCTTCCAAATAATAAGCGCCCGAGCGGAGCTTTTCGATGATTTTGAAGGGGCCCACCCAAGGAGCTTCTAGCTTGCCGACGTCGCCGACCGACTTCACTTTCTTCCAGACAAGGTCGCCGACCTGGAATGATCTGGGGATGACGCGCCGGTTGTAGTTTTGCTTCATCTGTTGTCGGTACGCCATCAGCCGGACGGACGCCTTGGTTCGCTCCTCATCAACCAAATCTAGCTCCATGTTCCTCCGCTCGGCGTTGCCATCATCATAATTCTGGATCCGGGCGTTCTCGACGCCGACTTCAACAGGAATCACCGCTTCGCCGCCGTACACCAGATGGAAAGGCGTGACGCCTGTTCCTTCCTTTGGGGTCGTTCGGATGGCCCACAGAACGCCCGACACTTCATCCACCCAACTTCCTCCCAGATGGTCGAGCCGAGCGCGCAAAATGCGAAGAATTTCCCGATTGGCTACTTCAGCTTGACCATTGCTTTGGGGGTACGCCACGGACGTGAAGTGCTGTTCGATGCCATAACTTTTGCACCAATTTTCGAGCAACTTTCCTGTGAATTGCCGACCGTTGTCTGAAACAAGTCGACGGGGGATGCCGAACCGGCAGATGATATGTTGTCAGATAAATTTCTTGACCATCTGCTCGGATTATGACATTCTATTCGGCACTGAAATCCCTCTTTCTCTGCTTCACTAGCCGAGCGTCCGGTCGGACATGGAGCTCATGTTGTGCTATACTTGGTGAAATTCCGGGCAACTCATGCATCGACCAGACGAAGACATCATGGTTTTTCTGGAGGCATTGGATCACCTCCTCCTTCTGGCTCGCCTCCAGATCGGAGGCGATGAATGTCGTGGCCTCCGATCTGGTCGGGTGAATTTGCACTTCCTCTTTTTCTTCATAAATCAAAGAGGGTGGCTTTTCAGTGATAGCGTTCACCTCGATCTGGGGCGTCTTCCGAGCGGCATTGGCCTCTGCTCGGACCATCTCGACGTAACATCGCCGAGTTGCCAGTTGATCCCCTCGTACTTCTCCCACTTTGTCCTCGACGGGGAACTTGATCTTCTGGTGGAAGGTGGAAACGGCCGCTCGGAATTCACTGAGCGCTGGTCGCCCCAATATGGCGTTGTATGCCGACGGAGAGTCCACCACGACGAAGTTTGCAGTACGCGTCCTTCTGAGCGGCTCCTCTCCCAGCGATATGGCCAGCCGGATCTGTCCGACCGGCTGAACTTCATTGCCCGTAAACTCGTAAAGGGGGGTTGTCATGGGCAGCAGCTCGACTCGATCAATTTGCAGTTGATCGAATGTCTTTTTGAATATGATATTGACCGAGCTTCCTGTGTCAATAAAAACGCGGTGAATAGTGTAATTGGCTATTACCGCTTTGATGAGAAGAGCGTCGTCGTGGGAAACTTCAACCCCTTCCAAGTCCCTAGGCCCGAAACTAATTTCGGGTCCGTTCGCCCGTTCCTGGCTGCAGCCGACCGCATGGATCTGGAGCTGCCGGACGCTCGCCTTCCTTGCTCGGTTGGAATCTCCTCCGGTCGGACCACCAGCTATGATGTTGATCTCGCCTCGGGAAGTATTACTTCTATTTTCTTCTTCCCGAGCGGACGGTCGGGGCCGTTCTCTAGACATCCGAAGATTCTCCCGCCTCGGAGAGCGATGCCGATCGGGAGTCTGTTGTTGTCGCCTGTCAGCTTACGTCCGATCGGCTTCATGAGTTCTCTGTCGCCTGTCGGATGATGGCGATTGACGACCGTCACTCCGGGGAACGGGATGAGCGATCAAGGGAAGACTTCGACAATCCCTTGTGTTGTGCGTGTCCGTCCGGTGGAAGGAGCAGAACATTGGGGTCCATTTCTTCTTTGGCTTGGGCCGCGCGGCAGCTACCTCTTGCACGTGGGACCTAGCATGGGGGGAGCGGATTGCTTCGGCCCTCGGTCCTCTGGGTGGCTGATGAGCAGCGTGCGGCTTTCGTTCGGCAGGAGGAGCCCGCTCGGTTGGAGTTTCTTTTTTCCGGGCCGCTTGGGCTTCCTCCACGTTGATGTATTCGTTGGCCCGGTGTAGCATGTGGTTGTAGTCTCGGGGCGGCTTCCGAATGAGTGATCGGAAGAAATCCCCATCCACGAGGCCTTGTGTGAAGGCATTCATCATGGTCTCCGAGGTGGCCGTTGGAATATCCATGGCCACTCTGTTGAACCGCTGGATGTAGGCTCGAAGTGATTCGCGGGCTTCCTGTTTGATGGCAAACAGGCTGACACTAGTCTTCTGATAGCGCCGACTGCTTGCGAAGTGGTGGAGGAAAGCCGTTCGGAAGTCTTTGAAACTTGAGATAGATCCGTCCGGCAGTCTCCGAAACCACCGTTGAGCCAATCCAGAGAGGGTGGTGAGGAAAACCCGACACTTCACCCATCTGTGTATTGATGCAGGGTTGCCGTGTTATCAAACTTACCCAAATGATCATCCGGGTCGGTGGTTCCATTATATTCACCGATCGCCGGGGGCACATAGTGCTTTGGCAGAGGGTCTTGTAGAATAGCCTCTGAGAATTGACGGTTGATCCGTTCGGGAGAGGCGTCCGCTCGAGGGGCTTTGCCTTTTCTACTGCCTCGTCTTGGTACTTCATCTGAGGATGATCCTCGATCACGATTAGCTGCTGCGGCTTCAGGAGTGCGGAATAGAGCCCGATGGAATGGAACTGTGGCTGGGGGTGCTTCCGCTCGGCCACCAGATGCTGATGTTACTTGCTGCTCAGGCCGCTCGGCTGGTGCCTTCTGTTTTTGTTCCACAAGCTTGGCGGGCCTCAACTCGATCAGAGCGTCGAGTTCCTCCGTGGAAAGCGTCACCGTGTGCTATCGTCCAGCTTCGTCCATTGCTTCCGTTCGGATGCAGGAGCGTTCCCACAGACGGCGCCAAATTGATCCTGTCCGAAAGCTGAATCAATGGACGCTGGGAACGTGGCGCTCTCCGAGTCGCTGACGTAGATCTTCGACTGGTCATACAAACCTCCGGCGAACCTGCACAGAAGTCGGGCCTGGAAGGGGTTCCCGGCGTCGACCCTCCGACGCTCAAGTCAGGTAAGCGAACGAAGAAGAAGTGACTCCAAAAATTATAGAACGCGTACCTTCGGCGAAGTATAAGGCTCCTTATATAGAGCGGTGAAAGAGCTCTCATACACCTACCGAGGTAAATACGTGTCCTTAGCCCATACCTCGGTATGCGTTTGTCAGAAAGCTTACCTGACACCATACTGCTACAGTCGAGGCACGTCTCCGATGGGACAGCAGAACACCTCGTTGCCAGATTTGGAGTATGACCTAGTCATAGAGCATGACAGCTGTCAGAAGATGTTCCTTGTCCTTCTCTCCCCGCTCCATGCCGGGGTGTCCGGCCGGCCGGCACTCACCTCACGTCTGGCCCTCCATATGCACTGGTATGCTTGGGAGATCCTCGGTAGTGTGCTATGTGGGGACTGTTCACAGTATGTCACCTTATGTCTTCGACCGAGCGTGCCCTCCGCTCGGCCCTATGATCCTGTTCAGCGAGCGTCGGAACCCCGACTTCCGCCGGGGCACCTTTTGCCATCAGTCAGACACCGGTCGGCCGGCCGGGCGGTCGGCCCCCCTTTTCCGGTCGGCCTACCGCTCCTACCTTTTCTCGATCGTCCGGTCGGTCCCTCCTTATCCGATTGGCCATCTGACCTTCTGACTTCCATGTGACGTTGACTCCTCGGAAAGGGGTCCCCCGTTCTCACCGCCGGATCAATAAGAAAAAAAAATTATCCTTATAATTTTTGCTCAAAAAACATCAAAATAATATTTCATCCTAAAAAAAGTGAACTGTTTTTTAATCAAAATTATTCCAAATACTTTTGATTAGTCTAAATTATTCTATGTTACAATAGTTTAAGTCAAAATTTTGACTAAAACTATTATTATAATAATAGTAATATATTTAAAGCCAAAAATATTATAACAGTGTATTTTTAAAATAAAAAAAAAGTGAAATATCCCTTTCGAAAATATTATAATAATGTATTTTAAATATAAAACTAAGGGCGAACTATCCTTTTTGATATTTTATATTCAATGTATACCGCCCTTGAAATAATAATGATTTTTTTTTTTCACTTTTGCCCAAATTACACCATATCTTTTTTATATGAACCTTTTAAACTATTAATTTCTTCTTTAAAAAAAACTACTATTTAAGGTAAATTTAATAATTGGACTTCCCCCGTAAATGACGGGGCAACCTTAATTCCACAAATAGAACAGAATATAAAGACAAAGATTGAAGCAGCCGTCGAGAGACGAGAGAGGAGAGGAGAGGATTTCAGGAAGGTCAAAAGGAAGTCCACTGAAGATCGACGATGGCCAACGGATTCCCGTATCTTCTTCCATCAATTTCTCCATCGATCTGATCTTCTTTCTTGTGCCCCAATTCCTTGCCGATTGATTGAATTCCCAGTCGACTTTGGAGTTGTTCTGCTTCTGGATTTCCTTCTTTTGCCCTCCCATGGCGGAACGGTACGGAAGGAGCGGCGCTTCCCTACTTCCAGCTCGATTGATTCCTTCTTAATTTGAATTCTTTATGGATTCTGATCAAATTGACGCCTTTGGGGATCAAAATTCGATCTTGATTTCGCCGGTCGCGTAAAGTTTGCATTTTTTTTTCCGGTGACGTGGAGTTCGAAATCGCCGGCGGAGGCTACCCCTGTCAAGAGTTGCCATGGGTTGTATTGGCTCGAGGATGGACGGCCGTGGCGGCCCGAGGCGGTCCGGTGGCTGTTGTTCTGTCCGCTTACATTCAGGCTACCGACGACGCCGGAACTCGGAACGGAATTCCGCCGCCGCCGCTCTCGATATGCTCTTGCTCGACCGGGATCTTGGCTTCGACGGCGAGGTGATGATGAAGTGCGACAATGACGACGCCCCCTTCTTCGCAGCGGGGACAGCGACCAGGAAGGAGTACGGCCAAGTGAAGACGCGGCCGGAGAATAGAACTCAGGGAAGCTCTAGAACCCCGATTTCGACGCCGCAGAACGAACCCGAGGTGATCGACGCCTGGGAAATCATGGCGGGGCTCGAAAATGCCAGCCCTCTCAATCTCCGACGAACCACCGACGTCTCCGACGAGAAAGGCCCGAACGAGAAATCCTCTTCCGGAAGCGGCGGCGGGGATTGGAGCGCCGCCGGCATCGTGGAGGCTAGGGTTAAAGAGTTCCAGCGCAAAATCGACGCGAAGAGATCGGCAGCTGCCGCCGCCGCCGCCGCCGAAGCTAATCGGAAACGATCCCCGCCCGACAGCGCGGGGAAGGTGGTGCTCTACTTCACCAGCCTCCGCGGCGTGCGGCGGACCTTCGAGGACAGCTGGGCGGCGAGGATGATCCTCAAGGGCTACGACGTCCGCGTGGACGAGCGAGACCTGTCGCTGCACACGGCGTACAAGGCGGAGCTACTGGGCGCGCTCGGGCCGGGATGCGGCCTCCCGAGGGTCTTCTCGAACGGGGAGTACGTGGGCGGCGTGGAGGAGCTGAGGCATCTGCACGAGGCGGGGAAGCTGCGGAAGGTGCTGGAGGCGTGCCAGAGGGCGGCGGGATGCAGCGCGGCCTGCGAGGGATGCGGAGACGTGCGATTCGTGCCCTGCGGCACCTGCTCCGGCAGCCGCAAGGTGTACTGCGATGCGGCACTGCAGGCGACGGAGGTGGCGGCGGAATTGGGGGGGTTCCGGATGTGCCCGGCTTGCAACGAGAATGGCCTCGTTAGATGCCCGCTCTGTAGCTGCTAAATCGTTCCACCAAATTTTATTTTTGCGCTATTTTTTTTTTGTTTGTAAAAATTGAAAAAAAAAACTTTTTTCTTTTCATTACAATTAGATTTTATAAAGACAACTTGTTTAAAAAATATATTAAAAATCATTATTACTGCAGTTTTGAGTAGGGATGTAAATGAGTCAAGTCGCTCGTGAGCTATTCGAAGCTCGATTCGATAAAAGTTCGTTTGAGTTCGTTTAATGAGGCTCGTTAAGATAAATAAATTAAGCTCAAGCTTCATAATATTCGGCTTGTTAGCTCGTGAACACGTTCGTTAAGCTCATAAATTAATTTTTAAATAAAAATAATAATAGTTTGAATATTGAATTTATAAAATTTACACTATACTTATCAAAAACATAGACAAATATATTAAATTTATTTATTAGAATAAAATTATAAATTTTAACAAGAATATTATACTTTTTAAAAATATATAATTTAATTTTTAATGAATATTTAAATTTATAATTTATATTTATTAAGCTCGTTTAGGCTCGATAAAAACTCGGATAAACTAGTGAGCCATGAATATATTTGTTAAATTAAACTCGAACTCGGTTCGATTATAAACGAGTCAAACTCAAACATCCAAGAATTCGGCTCGGCTCGGCTCGATTACACCTCTAATTTTGAGTCAAAAAATAACTTGATTAAAATTAACTCAATATTAATTAAGATTGCTTTTTTTTAAAAAAAATTTATCAATAATAAAATAATTTTGATCCGTGTTAAAATAATTTTAATTAATATTTATTAATATAAAATGATATTTTTATAGATAATAAGAATAAAGGGCACTAATTTAATTTTAATTTTGTCTATATCTACTTAGAAAGGTAACGAGTACGAGTAGTCTAAAATAAACTAAATTGTTAAAACGATTGTAAAAGTTTTGTTTGTTTATATTTTTGTTAGTTTGAATTTAATTTGATTAGATGTTATCGAATTTTTAATTAAATTTTTATATTTTTAAGCTAGTATGCTTGATTAATGACCTTGATATTATAAGTTTATTTGTTGGGAGTTTTATTTATTTATTTATAAGTTTAATAAGAACTTTTATTTATAAATATATTTTATAAACTTTATTTGTGGATATTAATTAGAAATATTATTCATGATTATTAAGAAGCTGCTCAATAAGTTGTTTAAATTTATTAGAAATATATATATACAAAATCGTTCCGCTGCGGAATAATTCTTGCGGACTGCGGACGTGGCAGCTGCCACGTCATATTTGTAAACGTTCTTTTTTTCCCCGCAGCGACTTTTGTGAAGCATTCTTTGCCCTAACCCTTCTCACGATTTTTTTCCGCCGCGAGAAGATCTGCTCGCCTCCCGCAGCCAAGGGTTCCTCCCTTCTCACGTCGTGGAAAGCTAATCCGTAGCCCTCCTTCTCGCGTCCGCCGTGGGAAGATTTGACGCCTCCCGCCGACCTCGGCTTCCTTCTTCTTGCATCCGCCGTCACCTGACTCATCGTCGTGCCCTCGTTCCCTCTTTCTCGCGTCCCTTGCCACCAGCAGCTCGGCCTCCCTCCCTCCCTCGCAAGCTCTGCTCGTGGCCGCCGCCCTCGCGACAGACGACCTCGTGCCGCGATAAGGCTTCCGAATAGGCTGTGAGGCTCAGCGAGACGAAGCTAGGGTTCCCAAGCTCTCGACATATCTAGGGTTTCAAGCGCCTCCCTCACACGTCCACCCAATGAAATCTAGGGTTTCTCTTGTAGGTAAAACCTCGTTTGTTTCTTTCTATTTCTATTGCAGATTTGATCTTATAAGAAATCAATAGTTTAATTGATGTTTGATCGCAGTGTTTTGTTCAACTTGACAGATTTGTTTTTATACGACATATTGTTGTGGTTTTTGTTTGTTCTTCGAATTCCCTTTTAACACTTATGCAAAATGTAATAGCTCTTCGAAGTAACAACATCAGCCTCGAATCTTCGGTATTAAATCACATTATATCTATAGTAAATATACTATCAGCCCCCGGGCTGTAGCCCAGGTGGCGTCGAACTTGGCTCCGCCCTTGGTTAAAGTCAAGGTGGAGGTAGGCAAACAGACCACTTTTAACGGGGCTCAGCACCCCAGTTTTAATGGGCAAAACTCCTAGCATAAACTCGATCGACCCCAGCGTTGGTCGGACCTACAGGGCTTAGCTCTCCACTTCTCATGAGCAAGGCTCTCAGCATAAACCCGATCGGCCCCAGAGCTGGTCGGACCTATGGGACTCAGCTCTCCACTTCTCATGGACAAGACACCCAACATAAACTCAATCGGCCCCACAACCGGTTGGACCTACAGGGTTTAGCTCCCCACTTCTCATGAACTAGAATCCCAACATAAACCCGATCGGTCTTAGAGTCTGTCAGACCTACGGGGCTCAGCTCCTCACTTCTCATGGGCAAGGCTCCCAGCATAAATCCGATCAGTTGCAAAGCCGGTCGGACCTACAAGGCTTGGCTCCCCACTTTCATGAGCAAGACTTCCAACATAAACCCGATCAACCCTAGAGCTAGCCGGATCTATAGGGATCAACTTCCCACTTCTCATGGGCACGACTCCCTACATAAATCTGATCGGCTCCAAGTCACTTGGACTCTCTCTCTAAGATATAAAATTATCAGAGAATCATAATGACATGTCAAAGAATAACTGTTACTTGCTAGGAAATATTTTGCTACTCTGACAAATACATGCAATAGAACCTTCCTCTGCTTAGGGGAAGGTTGTCGTACATCTTCCACTACCCGACATATTCTAACATCAGATATTCTCTGACACCTTAATATTATGGAGGTTATAAGAAGCGATATAAAAATGGATCCTTTCCGTTGACTAAGTATGTATACATGTAAACACATTCACATTATTATTATATTATTCATCTTCTTTTCCATTTTGTTCAACTATCATTCTAACTTAGAGCATTAAAATGTTTATGCTAAAAGTCTCATCCTGATTCTCGCTCTGACATTCTAACTTGAACGTGAGAGTCTGTCTGTTCGTTTATCATCGCACAAAGTCCCGTGGAACTAAAATAGTTATGATTTGGCATATAGTCATATTTTAACCTCGGCCACTCCACACGGCTAACTCTACAATGATTTATAAAAAAAGATAAATCAGGAAATTGAATACACAAAGGATATGTCTCACAGATTATGAGGAAACTGCTAAAATAGTTATTAGATGTTTAAAGAGGTAGTTTCGATTGAAAATCACAGATGAAGTATTATTTTGATACTTAAAAAATAAATAAATTGGATGCCTTTTTCATTTTCTGTCAAAGTTAAAAATATATATATAAATAAATAAATAATAAATAACTCTGTGCTTTCCCTTATCCACCGCTGAGCTGTGAATTGCTGTCCCCTGCTCTTCGATGGCATCGTCGACGAGCTTTCCCTCTTGTCTCGTTCCTCTTCCTCCTGCCCTGCCATGGAAGAGAGCCGCCAGGCAGTTTCCGGCGACACGGGCAAAGAAAGAAGAGGCAGAAGGCGGCGGCGCCAAAGCAGAGGAGAACACCACCAGTGCCTTCTCTCTCAGCGCCGCCGCTTCCACCCTCGCAAGGCCGGCCGTCGCTGCCTTTGGACTGGGCTTCCTTGACGCAGGGTACGTAACTCAACTCCTTTAATTTTGTGTGCTCATTAGCTAGCGATCATCCTCTCAGATCAATCGCGCTTCTTTTCCAAGTAGAAATTACAGATGTTTTCTATGGAAGTGGAACCAGGTACAGTGGAGATTGGTCTCGCATTGGAGCAATCTCAAAGGAGACAGAGGAGTTCTTGAAGATAGCAGCTTATTTTGTTGTCCCATTCTGTTTCTTGCTGATATATTTCATATCTGAAGGCCAGAAAGATTCACTAAAAGATTCTCAGGAATAATCCTTGAGAAAAGTATGTATTTAATTTGTCGAAAACAATTTTTCATAATTTTTTTAGTTAAAAACATACTAATCGACGGTTTTTTATGAATCAAACTAACTAGAATATGCAATAAGTTTAAATAACTTATTAAACTAAATAAATAAACTTAAACATATATATTTAATTTTATAAATAATATTCATGTATAATTTTTTATATGTTTATTAATAAAATTTTTATGAACATATTAAATAAATAAAAATAAAATAAAATAAATAAATAAATTTAAATTATTAAATTTAATAATCAATCAAATAAATAAAAATTTAAAATAATCAAAATAAATTATTAATACTAATCGACGGTTTTTTATGAATCAAACTAACTAGAATATGCAATAAGTTTAAATAACTTTCAATATATATATATAATTTTATAAATAATATTCATGAATAATTTTATAAATTTAATTGAGAATTCGATAATATTCAAATCAATCAAATTCAAACCAAATTTGAATTACAAACTAAATAAATCAAGTTTTAATCAAATTTAAAGTAAATTCAAACTCATAAAAAAAATAAATCAAGTTAAGTTTGAACAATTAATTTTAAAAATTTAATTCATTTTAATCTCGGTTAAATTATTAACCAAGCTTCAATTCGGAGCTTGGCTTATTTACAACCACAAGCTTATTTACAACCTTAGACGCTAAATCATTCGTGAAGACCCACCTACACTTCCCAATCTTAGTGGCCAAAAATTTCCGTGAAATTGAATATTTTTGCTTTTACTGAGTGGCATAGTTCATTGTAAGATAAAAAGCAAAATATCAAAATAAATAAATAAAATATTCTTCAAAAATTAAATTAAGAAAGCATGAAACTCTAATTGCACGAATCTTCTTTTTACACAACTGCCATAGGAGACGGTCCAAGTGGGTTGATCAATCAACATAGTACAATTGGCCAAGTCGATCCAAGTGGACCGGAACACAACACCAGTAGGACATGCCATTATTTTTTTTTGTCAAAACATTCTCCAATCATACAAACAAAATTATCGACTTTCAGTTCTTCAAATCACATCTTCAATTTACCCGCTCTCCCGCGGTTCGTTACTAGTATCACAAGAACAATAACAGCAAGAAATGCAATGATCGATAAAATCTTCCATGCCGAGCAACTAAATAAGCTGCCACATCCTGATGTCTGCAGTTCCTGCAAACAAAAGATACTTTAGCATACAAAGCATTTGCTTTTGAATATAGATTTTGACATCAAATATTGAACTACAGGTTCAATGCGACAGACTAACCTCTTGGTTGTCATCATTTTGCATGACATGTTTCTCCTGCCGCCTGAATATATCTTGAGCATGTTTGTAAAGTTCCACATCAAGACTGTTCAGATATTGTATTTGATCAAGAATCGAAGCAGGAACAGAACGGCGTGCCTGAAAATACAATTTCCTTGCATGTTTAGCTCTGAGGAACTTTAATCCCATCTTTAAAGTGGAGTGAAGAATTAGCCAAAAGCAAGAAGAAAACCAAACATGTATACAATCTGATGAATAACTTTACGAGACAACCACCCTCCGGTATAGTGAAGTTATCTCGAGATATGAAGTAACTTGGAATTTCAGAAATAGTTAATGTTCAGACAGTCTAATAAGAAAAGGCGATTAAAGTAAAAGAAAATTTCGCTTGGACTTCATCACTCCAGTGTGGAGATGGATCTTCGTGTGTTGGAACGTGGCTACCATCCTAATTAGCATGTCAATGTTGCTTAAAAATGCATCAACAAAACATACATTGAACTTCGGATACCTAGAGTAGAACTTTGCTAAATTAGGAAAAGAAGATTCTGAAACCAGGTTTCTAAGCACCATTGTATCACCATGCTCTACTTTACAGAGCTGATTCAAACAATAATGGATAAATTAAGTAAATTGGTCCAATAAATTCATTGTGGCACCATCAACAATGGACTTGGTTAGCATAATTCCTATAAAATTGTAATTACTTTTGCTTAACTTTTTGATCCATTAAATTTCTACATTTAATTAGTATTTCTTACAACCCCTAAATAACATCCTCAAATCATATTTTAATCCATTAAATAAATTAATCAATCAAACAAATTTTTATCCTATCTCCCCTAATATTAATCTGAAATGTATACTAGTTGCTTCTTTTTATTAATCTAATACCTATTAATAGGTTTTTTTTAATCCCTTGCCCATATTTTAATAGGTTTTACACCAACAAGATAAAATTTATTTAAATATAAATAATGATATAATAGGGGGATAAAGTTCAATGATATACAAGAATCCATATACCCGACCCCACCTAGTAGGATAAGGTTTGGTTATTGTTGTAAGCCCATTTTCTCCCGATCGTAATTCCCACACTGCTTGCCTTCACACCACTCACCCCCCTCCCTCCCTCCTGTTCACTTGTCATCATGTCATGCAGAGCAGCAACCACTTGTAACTCCAACTACTTATGTTTCCATCAGCACTGTGCTTGCGTCTCTACTAACAGCAGTGCAGCCACTCGTCATCGTGTCAAAGATGTGTCCAGAAATTGCTTTAAATTGATTGGATCTTCTCAATTCTAATCCAACTCAATCAGGACATAGTTGGTCAGCTGAGTTGGGCAAACTATGTCATATACCCTAATAATCACGAACATAGAATTAGGCTTAAATTAGGAAACAAACTACCTATATCTGATGGCCAATTAAATTTAACAGCATTCCTTGATTGATTAATTGGCATATACCATGGGACAATTCCTATTAGTTGGAAGGGATGCCTCAAGAAGAAGATGATAAAGAAATTTGATTCCTTGGAGACTCAGACAAGATCAGAGACCATAGCACAGACAAAAGATATAACAATTCCTCTCATTGGAAGGGACAACCAATAAAGATATAATGAAGAAATGTTGTACTTGGAAGGTCAGAACAAAGATGGCAATGCAACTGCTTTGTACATTTGGAAAGCACAACCCAAGAGATGGCAGCAAAACTATTCTCCTTGGCAGAAGAACATGATGCAAAATGATAATGGATTATTTTAAATAATTGGTTTTAAAAATTATTGTGAATCATATTCTAGTTTTAATTTTTACTCTTTTTTGCAAACCAAATTTAGTTTACACCTAGTATCAGAAGACCAAGCTATTGTTAGGCCTATAAAAGAGACTCCAACCCTTCTGGTTTCATCAATTCCAGCTGCTAAAAACTATTCCAGCTCTTGTCGAGGCCCACTATGCTGTTAGGATCATTGGCAGAAGCACACAGATTTACCTTCATCCCACTAAGCTTATTTCTGACATAATAACTAGATGTCACAAGGTTAAGTAAATAAGAGGTAAAGGAGGTGAAACAAGTTTAACTAAACCAATAATTTTCATCAAATTTATAAAAAAATTTGTTAACTCACCCAGAAAGTGCAACAAATAATAAGATTAAAAAAGAAGTTAAAGAAACATACTATTCTATTTCATGACTTCCTACTATCTCTTGTCATATACCTTCTTTGAAAAATTCACAGGAGAAATCTTTTTCAGAGACATTGTGCGTCGGGTTGATTGAGATTTCCGTAAATTGGAACTGCATTTTTCATATGCCTCCATCAATTTTCCAACTGTCATCTATAAATGGCGAAGAAATGCCTGATTTAGAAGAATATAGAATGCATTCCAAGAAGAATTAGAGGATACTATTTACTAGAACAATATAACAATAGGTTTTAAATTCATAAATGAACAATAAAAGAACGAGAACTAATTAGTTAAATTACATATTAAGAGGTAATACATTTTCTCTTCCTGGTTCATCATGTGGAGAAGGAACCTCGGTTTTCTTTGGATAGCCAGCAATATCCTATCATAAATGCAGAGCAGTTTAGCACATTATTGATAGAATAATATGCATAAATAATTCTATTTTGAACTACCTCGACCTGGTTTTGTCCATCAGCAGAATCTGAAGAAGAAAAGCTAGGTTCTGCAGAGAAGATATCTACATAAGAGATGCTCCACAATTTTCATTAATTTTCAGGCCCACTTTAGCATGATATGCAAGATCTTACAACTGAGTCAATAGCATACTAATAAGAAATTATTCAACAGGATCTACAATCTAAGCTTTCATTTCTGTCATGCCTCAAAACTTAATCTGGGGTGAGTTGAAATGGAATTTATTCATCGCCCGTTGATCCTTATTGTTGCTACAAGTTTCCAACTATTTACATGCAATATTTTGCTTGTTGATTTTAGGATCTGTTTCCTAAGGCTGAAAAGGTTGGGGATGAACCAGGTACTCTGCGGCAACAACTCTGTTAGTGATGTCAAGGGAAAGGACAACAAGCAAGGGGGAGCCAAACATTACCATTGTCGAAGAAGTTGGAATCGAGGAGATTAATAAAAGGGCAGTTGACTTGGTTGTCAAAAGCATAGCAACTAGGCCAAGGGTATTTTGAGAAAAGCAGTAAACACTTTTTTAGCCAATAGTCCACGGCATTTAACTAAATATGTGGGTATTATTTAGCTAGAGAGAGAATTGAACATAATTGGCCCTATTAGTAGTTATTTTGGAATTTCAAAATTCAGATTCTCTCTGAGTGTTACTTATTCTCACAAATGATAACACTAATCTATAATATACATCAAATTTAAGTAGGTGCGTAGGTAAACATGATTGTCTGATTCTGCATGTAACAGCATGAATTAATTCGATAATGTACCAGTTTTGTTGGTTGTTTCCTGCTCAGTAGAGCTCAAGGCTTCAGACTGGGAAATAACTTGTGCTCCAACCAATTCAGCGAACAGATTAGCAGACTTCTTGTGCTCTTCAGTAAGACCAACATATAACATATGATCCAACCTATGCTGTACCATTAGAACGCTGTAATTACTAGTTAAAACAAATATTGATATGCAGCAGTTGTTAGACAATGGCATCAGTCCTTTCCAAAATGCACCTTTGCGACCTCAAGAACATAATGGCCAAATTCAGGGTACTTCCTAACACAATTGCGGACATCATGTGATTCTTCTAAATATGAGTTGTTTGTTAATCCTGCTACCTGTCATAAGAAATTGCAGTATTAACAGATATGCTCCATATTACTCGTACAGTCATGTGATAAGTCTCATGGAAGTAATTTGCTTGGGAACTGGAAGTGGCCACAAAAGTAACCTTATAGAGAAATATGGAGCACAATCGATTAACAAAATGAGAATAAACACAGCATGAAGAAGTACTTAAGCAACAAAAAGTGGAAACTACATCACAGGATAAAAGTAGGATGAGATCGCCAAAGCACCTTCATAGTCATAGGACTGTTGAAACACAAATGATATTTACATTGAATGTTACTGATGCCAATACAAAGAAGGGGGCAGGGGGCAGGGGGGTGAGTGGAGAACTGCCACTGAATGTAGATACTGAAGAGGGTAACTATTATGGAGTTATTTTTTTCTTTGATTGTTTACAAAATGTCCAAAGACAACTGAAAAACACAAACTAAATGAGTAAAAAATATTATTTAAAAATAAAGGTAATGATCATCGTTCTCGATCGTCATTACAAGCCTATGACCAACTTATTTGGGTCAGTAGATGGTATGAAGAAAATGAACATGAGAACACATTTTTCACAAGTAAAAATACCCGTGTTGGCCTTTTTAGTTGTGTTAGCCATGAAGCATTCACTGTTAACACAAGAAACAATGAAAGAGTTCAGCCAAACATCAAATGCACTAGCATATCCTCTCTTTTTTTGTATGTTTGTTTGGCTGGGCATAGGAACCTTCATGTCAAAGCCAATTTAATAGTGTGAATTAATATTTAAACTTGTAATCTGTTAAGAATAAAGAAAGAGCACATGAGCATTAATTTTGCATGGGCAGACAGATATTGTTGGCTTTTAGACATTCAGTATTAACTCAAGTAAACAACGAAAGAATCATAACTAAATATCATAATGCCACCAGCAACAATGTACTATAGCACCTGAAAAGTTGCTCCGTTGTGAATGATCTCATGAGCTATTGGGTCATTAATGAACTCTTGTAAGGGCATGGCCATCTCTTCCACGTCATATGGGTTACTCATCTCTTCAGTCTTTCTAAATCTTCCGAGTTCTCTAGCATGCCTCTGCACAAAACATTGAGAATAAAGTGGTGAGATAAATATATCAAACAAAAAAGAATGAGAAAGCAAAACTTCCATAAAGCTAATTAGTAATTCAATTATTATCTGGCAGATTCATGATTTTTCAATGTCATTGGTGAAACAACAACCTTTAATGTAACTATCAGGTCTAGGCCTTGATGGCCAATTTGAATTTTCTCCACTGACTGACTGTTTTTACTGTTTTTCCATATCAATAAAGATGTCTCCGGTTATAGCATTTAATAGGATTATGACTGATAAAGACAACATGGTGAAAATGTAGGGCAAGTCAAAAGATCAAAGGATTCAATAAATATGTACTGGCGGGAGAAAGATGTGAAAGAGAGATGAGGTGTTTTACTAGATGCTATCTCCATAACTTTAAAGGTTGAATAATCAATCATATCCAATTGGATATCAAGGCATACCCAACAATTAGAGGCAAGGTTTAAAAAGACAGCTTAAGCAGCAGGTGAACAGACCACTACCTAGCACTCAGGCGATAGGGGGAGCCTAGGTGGTCCGTGGTCACATTAGAAAACTATTAAATTAAATTAGATATGCATTCTCAATAAAAATTGCTAACATACATATCTAACAAAGTGTACTAAATAATCAAAACAAATTTACAATCGAGTAAACAAGTCAAATCATAATTGATAAATAAATATGTAACAACACCAAACCACATCATATATCATATTGCAATGAGAAAACATAAAAGTATAAAAGACAATAAAATATAAAATTCATAGATCCATATAGACACATTGAAAGAAAATGAAAAACAATATGTCATAACAACCAAGTTTATAATTAGCGTATTAAAATATGGACAACTAATGTTATGGTATAATCAAATAAGTTCATCAAAGTCAAGTCTAGTCCACTCTTGTAAAAGTCATTAAATTTTTCATCAACATCACTCTCACTTTTTTCCTCAGGATCAATTGTTTTTTCATTAATTTCTCCACTTGTTGAGGGACTAGTAAACTAGAGCTCCCCCTTCCTTGAAAAATCTCATTAGCTTATAAGGCTTCTGCAACTAAATCCCAAGCCTGGTCTAGGAACTAATTCATCTTCATTCACAAATAGTTTAATCCTCTTTTAAATCTCCATTCATCCATTCTCTATGACTTTTTGACTCCAACGGGAGTCTTTCCTTCTCATTTTGTAATTCTTTAAATTGGCATTAAATTGGACATCATTCATCGTCTTTACAATTAATTTATTCCTTTTCTTTGTATATGATGAACCAAGTAACACTGAACATGAGGTGACTGGCCCAGCCCCACGGAAGTTTCCCACCGGCTGCCAAGGTAAATCAGGAAACGCTTACGGCGAGCGGCCCTAAAGCCCAACATCACGTGGTTGCGCGTCCCATTTGGAGGAAACATGTTAGATTAAATAACCATCTACTGGTAAATAATTTATATCCAACAAAAATATTCCCATATAGACAATTTGAGGTTGTCAAGGTCATTGTTCCACTTATCTTTTCAAATGCACTCCTATTTGTGTCACACCCAAAGGAACTACATGTTAGGTTAAGAATCCTGATTGTCATTTTTTAGGAATTCAGAGTACATGATCAAAACAATAAACACCATTGTGTTATCAATTTAAGTAATAGACAATATTAGTAGAATTTGAAATGTATTCAAAATAACAATACTAATTTACTAACACAAGGGCTAAAATTTTCATTATTGTTTGAACTTTTTCTCATAGCTAATTGCCTTTCAAAAAGGTTGGTTGACTCTTCATATGCCTTCAATTCCACACATCGCATTAGCTTAGATGGTAGGGTAAGGAAAGAAATTCTCTACACAAATGAGTATATAATCCACATTAGTATGTCTCTCCATAGTCTTTATAATAGGAAAAGGGATTGAGGTAATAAACAATAATATTAAGAGCATTATCTAATTTCCCCTTTGTATATTTAACAATGGGGGAATGAGAGCATTAGAGAGAAAGTCGGAGTTGCATCTATTGAGGACAAACTCCGAGAGACACGTTTAAGATGGTACGGACATGTACTTAGATGACCAATAAATGCTTCAGTTAGACGATGTGAAACCATGATAAACATGCATATCAAACGAGGAAGAGGACGACCAAAAAAGACTTGGTTAGCAACAATAAAACAAGATAAAATTTATTTAAATATAGATGATAATATAATAGGAGATAGGGCTCAATGGCGTAAAAGGATTCATACAGCCGACCCCACCTAGTGGAAAAAGGCTTGGTGGTTGTTGTTGTATATTTAACAATGGGATTCACAAGTCTGTAAGAAAAACTCTACATTCTTCAAAAGGTCATTTTGTCTACACTCTTACCTTTAATAAACTTTTAGAGCATTGTATTCACTTATCCGAAGAGAACATGATCCTCAACTTTGCTTGGGCATTTATAAAAGTTTGCAATGAAAGAAAAGAAATTGCAATCCTTATGATTTTCTATCATGAATAATATACTCACTTGTACATCTATAGGGGCATTTCTTTCCCAATTCTACCATTTAAAGATAATATGATAGTGTGGAATTGTTGGCATAGAATGATGCATCCGAAATCTTTAGAAAGCAATTAGTTTTGAATCAAAAAATATAAGAAAAATGAAGATTTCAGCTCAGGTATTGTCGAATAACACAGTATTTGAATAAATTGTAGATTCTACTAATATTGTTGACCCCTTAATATGATAGAACATTGGTGTTCAATGTGTGGATTGGGTATTGACCACTTGTAATGATGGTTATTGATCTTGTCTAAAAGCGGAGAAAATAGCACGCCGGGTAGGTGCAGGCCCGGCTCAAGGCATAGGCCATTAAGGCCTATGCCTAGGGCCCCAATTTTATTGGGGCCCATTGATTAATTAATTAAAGATATTAAAAAAATTAAATTAGCATCATTAATATTAATTAATTATAAATGTCTTGCTAATTCATTAATGACACTTTGTCAATTAATTCATTATCGATTTCACTTCCTATTTATACCTTGTACTTATCTTTATTTCCATATTAATTGCCTACCATAATTTTATATGAGATTTTATTCTACCTTATTAATTGTCTATCATAATTTTATATGAGATTTTATTCTACCTTAAATATAATTCATTTTTAAATTGACATATTTCTTTCTTTTTTTATTATTACTCCGATTCTCATTTTATTTTACAATTAGTAATACTATTCTTATAAAACCTAATGAATTCTTTTCTCCTTAATATTTCTTAAAAATCCTAATAGTTCTCTCATCAGTGCATTGTGCCTTTTTCTTTTTTTCATCAACGATTTTGCATGTTTCTCCTTCCTCACCGATGATACTTGCAGAGAACGTCATTCTTTTCCTTTGCCGATAATATTTTTTCGTCACTCTTTTTTTTTCGATAATAATATGAATTAGAGATTTTTTTATCATAAAATACAAAGTAAAATGCATTAGCAAAAATAAATTTTTTAAAATTAAAATTAATAAAGTCTATTTGACATTCTAACTAAAAAGATTAAATAGTTTAATAATTTTATTAATAAAAAATAAAATTATTATCAAAATAGCCGTTAGAAAACTAAATTTTATATCAAAAATTAGTTTTTTTAAAAAAATAATATTTAATTCTTTTTAATAACTAATTTTAAAAATATATTTTTTAAATTATTATTTTCGGTCCAAAAACGTTAAAGAAAATTAAAAATATATTAAATTTTTTTTGTTTTTTTAATTTTGTTGCCTAGGGCCTCAAGGAAGCTTGAGACGGCCCTGGGTAGGTGGCTCTGGTGTTGACTATGCAAGACTCCAAGCTAGAAAAGATGACTTCGAACGGTCCTGCGTGTCCAAAGGAGTATTAGCAACCGTGCCAATTAGGGGGTCTCGGCGCAGGCACTCCGACGCTCAAGCCAATAGTCTGGTTGAAGGCGATGAATAAAGTGGCCATGAGTATATAAAGTGTAACGTCGCATACCTGTGCTTGTAGATGGAGACTCTCTTTTATAGTGTTATTGTTGTCTATACATGAATCTTAAAGTGTTTCCAAAAAAAAATGACAGACTATAATAATGCTCTGACACCTTTCCTAAAATGGACCCGCAACCCCTATGTTTGGCAGGGTAGAAGCTTCTAATGTACAACTTGCATATAGAATATTCTCTGTCATCCATAGCACAAAACGCCAAGAAGGAATGTTGAGCTGATGAACCATTAATATGCTATAATGATAGGCCAGCTAAGTCCCCTCCATCGTCCGATCGGACCTTGCTTTCGGTATTAGAATGTACATCGAGGACTCAACTCAGCCAAGAAGACTGATTGGCTCAGATCGACCGAGAAGAGTGGCGGATCAGCCAGGAAAAGTAGTGGTTCGGCGTTGGCGAATCGGCTAGTTGGGTCAGTAGGGAAAGATGGTCATTGACCTCCCTTGACTTTAGCACAACTCCACCTACCGAATTGACCTTCTTTGCCCTTGTGGCTGCTCTTCTTATTCTCCGTATCACAAGTCTCCCCTTCAAGTCTAGTCGAAGGAGACGTGAGTCTGACTGATTGGACTAAACCCCTCACAAGGTTGAATTGCATTCCCACTGCAGGGCCAAGGTTGAGTTGGGCCGCTTCATTTGTGATTGGATCATGCCGATCTGCTGTTTTGGGATTACTCAGTCGATTTCACCCGAAGCTGATTGGAAATTGTTTCAATGGAAGCCGATCAGATGTGGTCTTTTTGCAACTGAATGGAAAATTTTCCATTTGAATTGTCGAATGAAGCCGATCGAACTTTCCTATTTCAAATTGGCATGGAACTTGCCCATGGCTTTTACCAATCT
This sequence comes from Zingiber officinale, assembly GCF_018446385.1. NCBI lineage: Eukaryota > Viridiplantae > Streptophyta > Magnoliopsida > Zingiberales > Zingiberaceae > Zingiber > Zingiber officinale. Next base: position 138,241,876 of record NC_055998.1, on the reverse strand, counting down.
AGAGTTTGATTTGGAATTTTCATTGGAAATGCTGAATGCTTAGTGAAGCTGTCATTTGGAATTAATTGCATAACCCTATGATTGGATGAGAAGCTTCTAAATGGAAGATTTATGGTGTTGCTGATAGGTAAGAAATTTCTTAATTGGGGGACTTTTTCACTCGACTACTGAACCAATTGAAGCTGTCAGATTGTGTTAACCAATTGGACTAGTGAAATGCCGATCAGTTTGACCACTAGATCCCAATTGAAGTCGAGTGGATTTTGCCACTTGGGATTTGTGGTTTTACGGATTGCAGCCGCATGGGTGTTTCTGTTTGAAGTTGTCGATCGGCTTTGCTTGAGAATTGTCGATTGGTTAATTTGATATGTTAATTGAAATAGCCTGTCAAGTGGATTTTTTTCCAACTGCTAAGTTAAATTGGAATTTGAAAGTTGTCGATCGGAAGCTTTGTGATTGGAACTTGAGTTTGAAAATGTCAATCGCCGAGTGTTGCCGAGCGAGCGGCTGAGTGGTGCCAAGCAAGCGGCTGAGTTGTGCCGAGGGAGCGGCTGAGTTGTGCCGAGGGAGCGACTGAATCGTGCCGAGGGAGCGGTTAAATCGTGCCGAGCGAGCGGCCGAGTAGTGTCGAGCGAGCGGCTGAATATTGCTGAGCGAGCGGCCGAGTCGTGCCGAGTGAGCAACCGAGTCATGCCGAGTGAGCAGCCAAGGACCAAGAGTCTAGATTTTCTGGGCACGTGAGCAGACACGTGAGTAGGCACGCTTATAACTCAGTCGAACGACACGAGAGTCTGGAGTTGAGCGCGTGAGCAGGCACGCTTATAACTCGATCGAGCGACATTAGTTTGGGGCATAGACACATGAGCAAGCACGCTTATAACTCGACCGAGTGGCACGAGAGTCTGGGACTTGGTCGTGAGAGCAAGCTCTTTTATAACTCGACCAAACGATCCGAGAGTCTAAGGCATGGGCGCATGAGCAAGCACGCTTATAACTCGGCACACGAGAGTCTGGACTTGGTCATGAGAACGTGCTCACTTATAACTCGACCGATTGGCGCAAGAATTTGAGACTTAGCTGTGAGAGCAAGCTCACTAATAACTCAGTCGAACGAACCGAGAGTCTGGGACTTGGGCGTAAAAGCAAGCTCACTTATAACTCGACTGAACAGTCTGAGAGTCTGAGACTTGGGTGCGTGAGCAAGCATGCATATAATTCGGCGAACGACACGAGAGTCTGGGACTTGGTCGTGAGAGCAATCTGAGAGTCTGGGATTTGGTCGTGAAAGCATGCTCACTTATACCTCGGTCGAACGATCCAAGAGTCTAGGACATAGGCGCGTAAGCAAGTACGTTTATTACTCAACCGAGTGGACACAAGAGTCTGGGACTTGATCGTGAGAGCACGCTCACTTATAACTCAGCCGATCAACACGAGAATCTGGGACTTGGTCGTAAGAACAAACTCACTTATAACTCGGTCGAATAGTCCGAGAGTTTGGGACTTGGGCGTGAGAGCAAGCTCACTTATAACTCAGTCAAACGATCCAAGTCTGGAACTTGGTCGTAAGAGCAAACTCACTTATAACTCGGTCGAACGGTCCGAGAGTCTAGGACTTAGTCATGAGAGCACACTCATTTATAACTCGGTCGATCGACACGAAAGTCTGGGACTTGGAGCACTCTCACTTATTACTTGGCCAAATGGTTTGAGAGTCTAGGACTTGGTCATAAGCACGCTAACTTATAACTCGACCAATCGACGCGAGAGTTTGAGACTTGATTGTGAGAGCAAGCTCACTTATAATTTAATCGAACAGTCCAAGAGTGTGGGGCTTGGTCGTGAGAGCAAGCTCACTTATAACTCGGACGAACCTGGGACTTTGTCGTGAAAGCACGCTCACTTATAACTCGGTCGATCGACGCGAGAGTCTAGAACTTGGTCGTGAGAGCAAGCTTACTTATAACTCGTCTGAACGGTCCGAGTTTGTGACTTGGGCGTGAGAGCAACCTCACTTATAACTCGACCGAATGGTTAAGTCTCGGACTTGACCGTAAGAGCACGCTCACTTATAACTCGGTCGAATGGTCCGAGAGTCTAGGACTTGGTCGTGAGAGCACGCTCACTTATAACTCGACTAATCGGTGCGAGAGTTTGGGACTTGGTCATGAGAGCAAGCTCACTTATAACTCAACCGAACGGTCCAAGTCTGTGACTTGGGCATGCGAGCAAGCTTACTTATAACTTGGTCGAACGGTCCGAGAGTCTGGGACTTGGTCGTGAGAGCAAGCTCACTTACAACTCGGTCGAACGATCCGAGAGTCGAACATGGGTGCGTAAACAAACACACTTATAACTCGGTCTATCAACACAAGAGTCTGGAGCTTAGAGCACGCTCACTTATAACTCGGTCGATCGACGCAAGAGTCTGAGACTTGGTCATGAGACCAAGCTCACTTATAACTCGGCCAAACAGTCCAAGAGTCTGGACATGGGCGCGTGAGCAAGCAAGCTTATAACTCGGCCAAGTGGCGCGAGAGTATGGGACTTGGTCGTGAGAGCACACTCACTTATAACTCAACCGATCAATGCGAGAGTCTGGGACTTGGTCAAGATCCATAGTTCTCCAAAACCCGCATTAGCCAGTCATGGACCGGCCTCACTCTTCTTGACATAGTTCCCAAAGACGAATATGATCCTCTGACCCCCGCCCTCAACCGACTGACCCAACCGACCACTTATAGGAGGACACCCGACTTCGTCGCAATTGGGTAGAGTGGGGCGGGTCTCAAACCACTCCAAATCACGACATGAGAATAACTTGTCGTCCCAGGCAAACTGAGTCATAGGCCTCCATAGGGCACGTTGAGACCACTGTTCACCATAACCATGAACTAAATGAATAAGAAAGGTGAGCGCCGCCATCTCACAAGGTAACGAAGTTCAGATAGTCTGAGACTTGAGCGCAAGAGCAAATTCACTTATGAACAGTCCGAGAGTGTGGGACTTGATTGTGAGAGCAAGCCCACTTATAACTCGGCTGAACGGTCCGAGAGTCTAGGACTCGATCATGAGAACACGCTCACTTACAACTCGACCATACGGTCCGAGAGTCTGGACTTGGTCATGAGAGAAAACTCACTTATAATTCGGTCGAACGGTCCGAGAGTCTAAGACTTGGTCATGAGAGCATGCTTACTTATAACTCGGCTGATCAGCGCGAGAGTTTAGTGTTGGTGCAATATCCCTCAGGTCAAGGTTGACCTGGGTAACCAAGCTGAGTCTTGGTTTGGGTTTAGATGTTTGACAATAAGATATTGATTGAAGAAGAGTCAAGTAGGTCAAGGTTGACTGGATACTTGACTGGGAAGTCCTAACTGGGATGTTAGGCAAAATGAAAGACCTAGTGAGTGAAGCTAGGCGGTATGAAAGTCCTGGTGAGTGAAGTCAGGCAGAAGAAAAGTCCTGGTGAGTGAAGCCAGGCAGAAGGAAGTCCTAGTGAGTGAAGCTAGGCAGATGGAAATCCTGGTGAGTGAAGCCAGGTGAAAGTCCTAGTGTAAGTGAGTGAAAGTCCCGTGAGCTAGGCGGTGAAAGTCCTAGTGAGTGAAGCTAGGCGGATGGAAACCCTAGTGAGTGAAGCTAGGTGAAAGTCCCGTGAGTGAAGCCGGGCAGAAAATCCAGATGGATCGAGGATGATCGGACATCCGGTCTCGTGGGAAGTCCAAGTAGGTCGAAGGATTGACGGATACTTGGCATGAAAGAAAAGTCCAGTAGGTCAAAGGGTTGAGACAGAGAAAAGTCAAGTGGGTCAAAGGATTGATCGGACACTTGGTAAGGGAGTCCTAGCGGTCGAGGGTGACTAGATGCTGGCGTGGCATACCAACAGTCGAGGTTGACGGATGTTGGTTCGGGAGGTTTGGGACTTGGTTTGGACAAAATCAAGTCGGATCGATCGATGGATCGATCCACATCGATTGAAATGGTCGGATCGATCCGTGGATCGATTCAGAGGTCCCAATCGATCGATGGATCGATTGGGACGCTGTTTCGATGGCCGGATCGATCCGTGGATCGATCCAGCGCTTTCCGCAGAGCACAGAGGCGCTCTGGATCGATCCAAAGCCTCCCCGATCGATTGGGAATATTCGAATCGATCGGGATCCGACCGTTGGCGTCGTTTATAGCTGCAGGCGTGTGATGGCTGCGGCACCGCTTCTCCGATTCACTCCAGATTACTCGCCAGCTCCTCCACAGCGCTCTCAAAGATCAGATCGCCAGTTCTTGAAGGATCTTGGAAGCTTTCCAAGTCAAGAGGCGGATCAAAGGCAAGAAGAGAAGCTAGGGTTAGGGTTTTCTGTACTCATTGTAAGCTTTGCGCTTGTATTTTGTTTCCCTTTCCTTCTTGTACTGAGAGTCTTGTAGGGCTTCTCCGCCCTCGGTAGTTACCGAAAAGGAGTGTTTTCATAGTGGAGGGTGCGTGCGTGGTGTGGATCCTTGGACTAGTCACCTCTTGTGAGGTGGATACCAAGTAAACCAACCGTGTTAGCGTTGTTGCATTTGTTTCTGTATTTTCCGCTGCATATTCTTGAAGAAACAAGCAACGCCAAGCAACGCCGAGCAACGAGTGAACGCGACGAGCTATTCACCCCCCCCTCTAGCTACTTTTGGTCCTAACAAGTGGTATCAGAGCAAGGCCGCTCTTCACCGGAATCATCGCCGGAAGGGTCAAGCATAACAAGAAAAGCTAGAGGGTGAAGAAGTTGGAGCAAATTCTTCAAGTTCAAGACTTTATCAAGCTCAACTTCAAGATGCAATTCCAAGATGGGCTTGGATTTGACACAAGGGTGGCTCCACCATACACTTCTACGAGTTTCGATTCTTGGAAATCAAGAATCGAAAATTTTCTTATGATGGAGATAGAGCAATGGTTTGCTCTAATGGAAGGCTTCAAGGCTCCAAGAAATTCAAAGGGCAAAGTTCTAAAGAAAAGCAAATGGAGCCCGGAACAAGTCCAAAGGTGCGAGGCAATGACAAAGTGACCAAGCTTTGGTCAATTTATCGCCAAGCACCATTCTTTGCAAAATTGGAGAATTTGAAGATGCAAAGGAACTTTGGAGCAAATTGGCTAAGCTTCATGAAGAGATCCCCTCCACTGTACAAGATAATGAAGAATCCAGAGAGGGTGACTCTTTGGAGCAAGACCAAGAGGAGGACTCCGAGGTTGAGAGATGCTCAACCTCCGAAGAAGAGGAAATCCAAGAAGCTTCATCCTCAAGGGAATGCAACGAAGGGAACAAGGAGGGAGCATACTCCTTGTTTCATATTCAAGATGATGAAGCCTCCACCTCTAGGATTGAGGGGGAGCAATCCTTGGTGACACCGGATCAAGAAGAAGGAGAAGCTTCTACATCCGGGTCAAGAGAAGAAGAGGAGGGAGAAGCTTCTACCTCCACAAGTCAAGAAAAATCAAATGGAGGAGAATCAAGGTCCTATCAAAAGGAAGTTTCTACCTCTGGATCCAAAGAAAAAGATGCCATCCCTATACAAGAAGGTATAAATGGTTCAATTAAAAATAAAAATCATATAATATGTTTTGAGTGTAGGGAAAGTGGGCACTACAAGAGCAAATGCCCTAAATTGGCCAAGAAGAAGGGCCAAGTGGCACAAAAGGGCAAGGAGAAGCCCAAGGAGACCATCCCCGGAACAAAGAAGAGCAAGAAGCACATCGTGTGCTTCTCTTGCAATCTAAAGGGGCATTACCGAAGTCAATGCCCTAAGGGGAAGAAGGTGGTCAAGGCTCATGGAGAAAGCTCTAGTCAAGGGGGAGCCTCTAAGGTAAAAAGGAAGGTAACTTTCATTGAGCCTATTCCCTTGCAAAATGGTAAAAAGCATGCTAAGTCAAATTTTTATCATTTTAATGCGATTTACCATAAGAATAGGAAGCATGAGGGCTTTAAGGAAAAGCATGTGGCCCTACATGCCAAAACTACTATCCCTAAGGCTAGGAATGTAGGTAAAAACCTAGGCGATAACTCTAAGGATGTAAGATACAAGCCTAGAAACAAAAATGCTCATGGATCAAATACTAAGGACTTAGTGAGAGAAAATCAAGTCTTGAGGTCAAGACTTGATAAAATGGAGAAGACCCTAAAACGATGGAAAATATCCTATTAGGGCAAAGTGAGCATAACTTAGGTAGGAAAATCATAAGTCATAAAGGTTCCATCTGTAAAGAAAATAAAATTTTCATGCTCCAGAACTTATCTGCTATCGTGGTTAATTCCAACTAACAGTCATCAAACTTCAAGTGTTTATCTTTGCAATAATGTGACTTCACAAAGTTCTAGAAAGTCGCAAAAAGGTTCAGGAAGATATCCCTAGAGTTGACCTAGAAACTGTGACCAAGGCTTCTAAGAAGCCCAACAAGGTCACTAGGAAGGTATCTAGGGAAGTTATCCCTAGTGAGTACCTAGAGCATCCAAGGAGCACCAATAGGTGTTGGGTTCCTAGGAGCATCTTCTCTACCCCATAGATGGGTTAGAGAGTGTCAACTCCGATTAGAAGGGTAGTTAACCCAACTTTGAGGAAATTGACACTCAAGGAGCATTTTCAAGGTTTTAGTTAACCTTTGAAAATGAAATGGACCTATTGACTACTCCTTGAAAGAGTAAAATGTGCCTAATGGTGGAAGAATTGATTTTAATATTAAATGGCACATATTGGGAAATTCATAAGAACTATCAAGTTGGGATTTTGGTATGTTCTTAGGCAATTTAAGGCAATCCGGGCCTTAAAATTTAAAAGTGCTACTCTTGAGGAAAAATGGAATATGCCAACATTTGAGGACATGTTTACTTTCAATTGGCATACATTAAATCAAGGAAATTAGAAATGCCAATTTAGGTTTTGGCATTCTCTTGAAGCACTTTAGGGCAATCTAGGTTTAAGTTGTAAGTTTAGCTAAGATTTTAAGGATACTTAGATAGCTAATCTAGGTATATTTTATTTATGCTAAATCTTGCCATGATTGTTTGCCCATCATATGCCATGACATCATGTCTAGTTTTTGCATTCATGTTTTATTATGGAAAATCCAAAAATACCATGTCATGACATTCATACATCATGTAGTAATAGGATATTTTCTTTTGAAAAATATTTTCTGTTGATGTATGTCATAACATAATCATGCATTTAGTTTAATTCCTTGTAATTAAGGACGAATGGCATTTAACGACACTTATTAACAAGTGACATCCTGGGTGGATGTCTAATATCTCTAAAATGCCTAGATAGATATGCATGATCCCTAGAATAGGGCAAAACCAAATTTTACATTTCACAAAGACCTCTAAGGTGACTTGTATGTGTTTTAGTGCATATTATATACAAGTGAGATGTTAGGATGATGAACAAAGCTCAAGATGTTGATTTAGTGCATTCCTTTGAGTTTTAAATTCATCAAAACACATAGTTATGTGTTTTCCCATCATTGGGAAAGCTAATGTACAAGTCATGTGCATTAAGCCCAAGGAATGTGATGGGATATTGGTTTTGAAAATGTTTTTAAAATGTTTTTGGAAAACCTTGGTGAAGGCTATCTTTTGATAGTAATCACCATTGAATAGTTAGACACAAACTTGAAGAAAAATACTAAAGTTTTTGCAAGTTTTCAAGTTTGTGTCAATCTTTGAAAATATGATGTATTTTCATAGAAAACTATTTTTCCGTTATAGTAAACGCCCTAAATAATGTCTACACGAAATTTCATAATTTTTGGATTTTTGTAGAATTTTCTAGGGGTTTCTGAAGTTGACTGAAATGGAATTTCAGCAACTATCAGAGCTCCGATCGATACATGGATCGATTGGAGTTCCTGAATGGATCGATTCAAACGGCAATTCCCGCGAGCAGAAGCTCGCTGGATCGATCAGCCGATCGATCCAGGTAGTCTGAATCGATCAGTGGATCGATTCAGAAAGGTTCAATCGATTGGAACCCAACTCCAATCGATCCAAGTTGCTGATTTTGGCTGGGAAGGCTTGATTTCAGCATCTTTGAACCCCTTTGAGTCTAGGTAACCATTCCAAACCCCTTAAATACATTTGTATACATGCAAAGGGTGTTTTCATGTTGAAAACAAGGATGGATTGGTTAACGAAGACTAAGTAGAAGTTTAGGTTGAGGTTGTTTCAAATTTTGAATATTTGAACCTCAAAACTTCTAAATTTGGGTTTCCTAATGTTTTAGGGATTCCAAGTCATTGTTGGTGCAATGACAGAAGTTACCACCATGTCTTTAGGGGGAGGGACTCTTTAAAGACATGAAAATTATTTTTCATGAACCTTGGAAGGTGGTTAACCTTCTGTTGTGAACTTGCTCAAGGTTGAGCATTTAAACTTGAAATGGGGAGAAATGGGGAGTGGATATCCTCATTATTTCAAGTGGGAACTCAAGTGGTTAGATAATGCTCAAGGTTGGGTATTTGTCTACATTGAGGGAGAAGTTAAGGATAAATGAAGGGTATGGGACCTTCTTTATCGTGTTGATCACAACGAGTGATGTTGTGAACAACGATGAGCAACTCTTCAGGGGGAGAGTCTTCAACAAATGGATTTGTTGAAGTGTGCCCAATGGAGCATAGGTTGATGTGTGTCCAACGATGGGTTGATGTGTGCCAGAGGGAGAATGTATGGTTAAGTTTAGGCTTTTATTACCTATGGGAAGGTCGTAGGGGGAGAATGAAAGGACTCGTGAAAGGGAGTAAGTTAGGCTTTCATTACCTAGAGGAGTTTGCCCTCTTAGGGAGAGAATGAAGAGCTTAATTTATGCTTCATTACCTAGTGGCATGAAGAAGGAGGCTATGGGATTAGCTTAACTTACATATGGGATTGTAAGTGTTATTGTGGTATTGTCGAAACATCAAGGGGAGATTGTTGGTGCATATCCTCGGTCAAGGTTGACTGGTAACCAGTGAGTCTTGGTTTGGGTTTAGATGTTTGGATAACAAGATATTGATCAAGAAGAGTCGAATAGGTCGAGGTTGGATACTTGGTCGGAAGTCCTAGCGGGATGTTAGGCGAAATGAAGACCAGTGAGTGAAGCTGGCGGTATGAAAGTCACGTGAGTGAAGCTAGGCGGAAGAAAAGTCCCGTGAGTGAAGCCGGGCAAGGAAGTCTAGTGAGTGAAGCTGGGCGGATGGAAATCTGGTGAGTGAAGCCGGTGAAAGTCCTAGTGAGTAGGCAGGTGAAAGTCCCGTGAGTGAAGCCGGTGAAAGTCCTAGTGGTGAAGCTAGGCGGATGGAAAACCCTAGTGATGAAGCTAGGTGAAAGTCTGGTGAGTGAAGCCACAAGGAAAATCCAGATGGATCGAGGATGATCGGACATCCGGGGTTGGGGTCCAGTAGGTGAAGGATTGTTGGATACTTGGCGTGAAGAAAAGTCCAAGTAGGTCGAAGGGATTGACCGGATACTTAGGAGAAAAGTCCAGTGGGTCAAAGGATTGACCGAACACTTGGTAAGGGAGTTCTAGCAGGTCAGAGTGACTAGATGCTAGGCATGACGTACCAACAGTCGAGGTTGACCGGATGTTGGTTTGGGAGGTTTGGGACTTGGTTTTCGGCAAAAAAGTCGCGTCGTCGATCGATCGATCGATCCGTCTGAATGGTCGGATCGATCCGTGGATCGATCGAGGTCCCAATCGATCGTGGATCGATTGGGACGCCGCTGCTTAGGCCGGATCGATCCGTGGATCGATCCAGCGCTTTCGAGCGAGGCGCTGGATCGATCCGTGGATCGATCCAAAGCCTCCCGATCGATCGGGAATATTCGAATCGATCGGGACGTTGGCGTCGTTTATAGCTGCGGCATGTGATGGCTGCGGCACCGCTTCTCCGATTCACTCCAGATTACTCGCCAGCTCTCAGATCATCATCGCCGATTCTTGAAGGATCTTGGAAGCTTTCAAGTCGAGGCGGATCAAAGGCAAGAAGAGAAGCTAGGGTTAGGGTTTCTGTACTCATTGTAAGCTTTACGCTTGTATTTTGTTTCCTTTCTTCTTGTACTGAGAGTCTTGTAGGGCTTCTCCGCCCTCGGTAGTTACCGAAAAGGAGTGTTTTCATAGTGGAGGGTGCGTGCGTGGTGTGGATCCTTGGACTAGTCACCTCTTGTGAGGTGGATACCAAGTAAACCAACCGTGTTAGCGTTGTTGCATTTGTTTCTGTATTTTCCGCTGCATATTCTTGAAGAAACAAGCAACGCCAAGCAACGCCAAGCAACGAGTGAACGCGACGAGCTATTCACCCTCTAGCTACTTTTGGTCCTAACATTTAGGACTTAGTCGTGATAGAAAGCTCACTTATAACTCGGTCGAACGGTCCGAGAGTCTAGGATGACTGAGTTGGAGTTACCAATTTAACGATCGATTGGAGTTGACGATTGAGGAATACCGGCCAAGTGGCCCTTTAGAATACTTATAGACTATATAAATTGGACTCTATCTTGAATTTGCCAAGTCTTTGCCGATCGGACGTTCCTTTCATTCGCATTTGAGTGAGTGACCATTTAATACTGCCAAGCAGCTTTGGCCCTAGAATTTGATTGGCATAATTGTGAATGAATGGAAGCCGATCGGATTTTGGTTCTTGAGTTCGTCCATTGCGGCCAATTGGATTTGCCGAACGATTCAAAACCTTCAAATGGTTTTTTTTATATTAAAGTTGCCAAATTAAAGCTATTGGATGATAATTTTTCTTTTAGAGCCATTGTCTGATGCATGCGATCCAAATGGTGTTTGTCGATCGGATTTGGAGACCACGCTGATTGAATTTGTCACTCATAATTTAATTGTCGATCAGTTACTATTGATTGGATTTGCCGAATGGAATTCATCAATTGGATTTGGCAATCAATTGCCGAGTGAAGTTGACCGGTGTTAAATATTTGGTCCTTTGATTTGCCGATCGGACGCCAACCTGGAAAGTGTCGAATGGAATGAATCTTTTGCCTCATTCAAATTTAATTGCAGCCAACCAAATTTTGCATGTGATTGGAATTGGGCCACTTGGCTGTTGTCTATTATGACTTTGCCGATTCTGGACTCTCGCGCCGCTTGGCCAAGTTATAAGCTTGCTTGCTCATGCGCCCATGTCCAGACTCTCGGACTGTTCGGCCAAGTTATAAGTGAGCTTGCTCTCATGATCAAGTCTCAGACTCTTGCGTCGATAGGCCGATTTTGGACTCTCGTGCCAAATATGATCCTGTCTGAAAGTGGGGAAGATGACGTGCTAGGTAGGTAGCTCTGGTGTTGACTATGTAAAGACTCCAAGCTAGAAAAGATGACTTCGAACAGTCCTGTGTGTCCAAAGGAGCATTTGCAACTAGACCAGGGAGGGAATCCCCGGCGCAGGCACTCCGATGCTCAATTCAATGATCCGGTTAAAGGCGAGAAGCTATGAGTATGTAAAGTTGGGTAGCATCGCATACCTACGCCTGTAGATGGAAACCCCCTTTTATAGTATTACTTTTGTCTGTGCATGAATCTCAAAGTGTTTTGAAAAAAGTGCAGACCATAAAGATGCTCTACCACCTTTCCCAAAATGGACTCGCAATCCCTGCGTTTGGCAGGGTGGAAGCTTCTAATATACTGCTTGCATATAGAATATTCTGTCAACCGTAGAAGAAAACGCCAAAAAGGAGTGTTGAGTCGATGAACCATTGATAGGACGACTAAGTCCCCTCCATCGTCCAATTGGACCTTGCTTTCGGAGGGAGTCACCTCTGATAAAGGATGTAGACCACCTTGAGGATTCGGCTCGGTCAGGAAAACTGATCTACTCGGATCAGCCAGGAAGAGTGGTAGATCGGTCAGAGTGGCGGATTGGCGAGGAAGAGTGGCGAATCGACCAAAAAGATTGGCGGATTAGGCAGGAAGAGTGACGGATCGGCCAAAGTAACGAATCAGCCTGCAAAAGTAGCGGTTTGGCCTTGGAGGATTGGTTAGTCGGGTTAGTCAGGAAAAATGGTTATTGACCTCCCTTAGCTTTAGCACAACTCAACCTGCCAATTTGACCTTCTTTGCCCTCATGGCCGCTCTTCCTATTCTCCGTATCAGTTATCAAGATTCTTAAGCTAACATATAGCTCCCCTTATACTCCTCTTAGTGTAAGAGGAATTGGAGTGCATTTGAAAGGTAAGTTGAACAGTGACCTTAACAAACTCAAATTGTTTATATCTTGAATATTTTTTGTTGCACATAAATTGTCAATCATTAAACGAATATTTGTTCATACAAAGAAAAAGAATAGACTAGTAAAGAAGATAAAGAAAAATCTATGTCCAATTTAATGCAAATCATTGCTTGAAACCTTGTATTGTGTCAAGCAACACAGTCAAAACGTATAATTCCAATAAATTATCAAAACTCAATATATATATAAAAAACAAGGGCAGCCCAGTGCACGAAACTCCCGTCATGCAGGGTCCCGGGGAAGGATCCATTGTACGCAGTCTTACCCTGCTTTTTGCAAGAGGTTGTTTCCGGGATTCGAACCTGTGACCTTTTGGTCACATGGCAACAGCTTTACCGTTGCGCCAAGGCTCCCCTTCTAAATTACCAAAACTCAATACTAATCAATAATCTATCATTCAGCATGTCAATCATGTTGTGTTGTTGCCTTAGTTATGTCAATGAGTATCATGTCATACTGTCATACATCGCCCCTTGGAATGCTACAAAACACTTCAATATAAATTGTATTGTGTTAGCCTGTACCATTTCAGATGGGGCACATTCCAAAGCTACGTATATAGTTGTGTTCTCTTCTATTTTTCACCTCATTCCTGCTCCCATCAATTCTGATCTGGCACCATACGTCAAAACATCGGAACGATACCAACACAACATCATGATACCAACACAACATCGTTTCAATCAAAATTTGAAACTTCGCCACAGAATTTTGAAGTTTAATGCAAAAAATAAAGAATCAATGAATGGGAAAGAAATCCCTTACCGTGAAAAGTGTTTTTAAGAATAGATAAATGGAGATTTAAAAGAGCAAGTAGTCCTGAGGCTTCACAAGAGATATAGTTGCAAATGCATTATGAGCTAATGAGCTTTCTAAGACAAAGGGGAGCTTTAGGCTAGTTGGTCCCTCAACAAGATCGATGAAGAAGTCATTGATTTAAAGGGGTACTGTCTAGAGAGTGTCGATGATGAGAATTTGATTAGGATTTCTTCTTTTATAATTTTTCTCCTACTAAAGAGGACTAGACTTAATTGTTATACTCTTACTTGATTGTTGTATGACACTAATTATTCATGTTTTGATATTTTAGCATGAGACGTTGATTATTATGAAATATTGTTATTTTTTGCAAAGTGCTTATATGAAATGAATTTTTGATTTTGTTATATTTTATACCTTTTTAAGTTTTCTTCATTACAACCTAAAATATAATGTATTTTATTGTCATTATGTGTTTACTTATCAATTATGTTACTTTTATGGTAACATTATAGTGGAAACCATATTTTAAACATTGCATAAATTGATTTTGAAATCAAACCCATGAAACATTTGGGATGGAAATTATAAAATAGAATGTATAGCACGAAGAAATGATCAAGGTGTGTTTTAATAAGATAATAAGAGTAGAGCACGTTTCAATATAAAAGAAAATAAAAAAACATGTAAAAACAAGAAAGAAGACAATCAATGTAACACAAGAAAGTGAAGATCATAAACAAACAAATAATATACAGTAGGCAGCACAGAGAAGAAAAGCATACCCTTGCAAATAAGTCCTGCCTCATCCAAGGAACTAAATACTTCCATGGCCAGATATCCAGTGTACTAACACCATGAGATTTTGGGCGTATCCGTCTAGACATTTGGGTTGCTGAAGTTAAATTTGGATGCACAAGAAATCTAGCTGCAACTTCGACAGAGAATTCATATGTGCTGAACACACGGTCAATCGGATCCCTTAAAATTGTTACAACTGACGTTTTATGCTTTGGTAATTTGGATAGCAAGCTATAGTCATCATGGGCAACCATCAATCTGCAATTTGGTTTGCTAGACCACCAAATTCAACTTATAAATGTCAAGTATCACCTAAGAGTAATAATATAAATCTGTTTTTTTTATTTATTTATACAAAGGTCCAGTGCTACTCCAGTGATTACTGATGTTCTCAGACAATTAGTTAACACAGAAAACTTATGTATTAGCAAAAGAACAGCGTGCAACTAAGCCATATTATTATTCTAATGCTATCAATACTTGGTAAAGCATAAGAGAACTTGGTAAGACATTAGATAAAGAGACAACGAGGATTTAAGCAAAATTTTGAACCAAGGATACGGTTTCCCTTGTCCTAGGTGATAGCTTCTAGAATACTGAATAACTCTAAAGAAACATCAAAATAAACAGAAAATCTAATTGTAAAATAAAGAATTCATCTTACACTTGTTACACAGTTTTTCCTCTTTTTTTCATTGCATCAAATTTAATAAAAAACAATATAACAGTTAATGCAGCACTAACATGGTGACAAACACTTTGCTTGGCCTACCATCCCATTACTGGCTAACTTTGCTTTGAGAACGTTGAAAAAGGAAAACAAATATATAAATTAATGAATTAAATTTTAGTATAAATTAATTCAGGAGAAACTTGTAACAGCAATAACTTTTACACAAGCTGGATTAATTTTTCTGCCTAGTTTTTATGCAGTTTCATTTCTCCTTTGGCCAAAGAAGTAAGACTTGTACCAATTCTAAATCAAACTATAAGGCTCACTGATTAAACATAGGACAGCTAGTTGCATACAGTGGCAAAAGCATCATAATAACATTTTTACTGCAGACTTCAAGTCACGGATATAGAATAAAATATAAACATGATATAGCCAATGAAACCCAGAAATCACCTTGGATTGAGTCGTAATTTGTCATAGGAACGTGGACACTCCTGAGGACTCGTGTAAAGCTTTCTCAAAAGGCTGTCAGTAATTGATTTCATTACCAGCAAACCAACTCAGCTGAAGAAAGATATGATCTGACTTGATACACATCAAGAACAAAAATACTCACCATTGGAAGTATGTTCGGCCCCCAGTTCTTGGAACATGCAGGAAAAACAATAAATCCTCTAGTATCAGCTCATTTGTATGGGCTTTTGTTTCAATGGAAGAATCAACCCAGTTTCTCATGATACTTTCACAGTGTAAATAACCATCGCCACTAGAAGACACCGTTAATATGGTTGATGCTGCCACAAGTGAGTATTACAAATCAGTTGTCAGTGCAGAGGCCCATCACAGCTTATCAGACAAAAAGTCAAAACTCTTGTGGTTTAAAATAAAATATCTGTGCAAGCAATATCAAATATGATAATTTGTATGCTATTGTCCATGATAAATTAATTGAACCATGAATAAAAGTTTGCAACGTGTGTAATAAGCCCTTTCTAGAGTATATAAAAGACACTTAAAAAGAAAAGGGGGTAAAGTCTTAGTTATAAAACCCAGACCAAACAGTCAGCTGGACAGGACAAAACTGGAACCAGATAACTCTTTGGCTTGGATTAGTCGACAATTCAAATGTAAAAAAAAAAAAACAAAAATTGATTTGAACGGCCAGTTTTCACAAACCCATAAGACCAGGCCAGTTTTGGAAAACTGTGTCAATTTTGTCATTTGAAAAGTAAAAAATGTTCACTGACGATTTCCCATAATTAAATTTGTAGTAGAAACATAATTATTTTCCATAATTTAAGTGACCCCAATGATCAGTACACCTATAAAAACCATAGCATCCTCTTTAAAATATGATTGTAAATTGGTTGTTCTATTTTTTATATCAATACTTATTCCTCGCTTGCCAGTAAATTAAATTTTATTACATTAGTTTATATATAATTATAATTTTTCATAAGTAGATTTTGGGTTTTGGATAAAACTCAATTAAATATAGATGAGGATATAATGGGGTATCGAGCCCAATAACATAGGAAGATCCATATACCGACACTATTTAGTGGGATAAAGGCTTGGTTGTTGTTGTTGTTGAGGATTTTGAAAGATTTTTATGTAAATGGATGTGATAAATATGCAACTAGACCAATTAATTGGGCATCTGACCAATTAGCTAGTCAAGATCTACCAATGAACAGATGGCCCACATAATCTCTGGTTGGATTTCCAATTCACTTGTTATAACTATGAAGAGAGGAATGGAACAACCATATCTCTAGATGATCTCCTTAAAAAGGGAAAAGTTCTACCAAAACTAAAGAAATAAATCTGATTAAATTTGCACATGGAACTCATTCAAAGAATCCAAATATAGATCAAGTGTACACATTTAGTTTCTAGCAACATCCAGAATAATTTGCAAAAACTAGAATACTAAAAAAAAAACATTTATTGTCCATTCAACTTCAGGAAACACAACAATGAAGAGGAGAAAGCAGAACGAATATGCTAGTCAAACTAATCTATTGCTTGACAAATAGACAATACATAAGAGTATATCAATGTTGTATGGTAAAAGCAACTTGAGTCTATAAATCATGTACAAAGTAATAAGCGATCATACCTAAATAAATAAAGATCAATAAATCACATATGAATATTTGTGACATTCCTTTACATCTTGGTGTCATGATGCCTGCAGAAGAATATGAATCAATGAAGCAACAACGAATATCCAAACAAGGATGATAAGACATACTAGAAAGAACAGAAACCACAGTTAGCCATATCCATCAAAGCTTTTTGCATTAAATAGAAAAGATATTGAGCATAATCACTTATTATTTCAATATCATATATCAGATAAGAAGTATTTGATCGGCATTCGGCAGATACTCTTTCAGACTTGGATTTAGATTCACAATTGGTGGTTGATTTGAACAGGTGGTTAGACAAATGGAAAACCAAAGAGATCTTCAACTAATTCACAGCAAAGTTGAGTTAACCATTTGTGCACGTCAACTGGTTATTAATGACACATAAATTGCCACATGCAGTTCTCTAAAATCCAAAAGCTCATGCAATGAGAAAATTTTGAAGGCATGAAGAAAAGGGATACTGTTTGCAAGATGCACAGTGCAAATAAAGGAAAAAACTAAACAAATCTTCTAAATAACAAAAAAACATTTGAATTAATCATTTTGGGGGAAGCACAAACTTTATTAAGCATGGCTGGTACAAGCTCAAAATTTTAATCTCCGTACCAAAGCAATTAAACATTGTGGTCAATTGATCTTGTGACTCTTGCACTGTAATCAAGGAAAAATTATCATATTGTAACTTGTAACTTGTAACTTTAAACATTAATGTAGCACAGCTTTTAGAATTTTTTCAAATCTAACACATTTTTTTTTCATTTTTTGTTTTTCAAATCTAGCATAACATCCACAAGACATATTAAGAACTAGCACCCATTAATTTTCCATCCATCTGGTATTAAAATGCTAATATGGCATCATGCCAACTCAGCAAAATACTAAAGTGCATGTTAGCATAAATCTATGATTTAATGGCAGCAATCATCTTTTTGGTTGATGATCAACTGCCGACGTGCAACAGCATCATCATCTTTCTTGCTGCACCAACTGTCATCATTAATCCATTCTGGCATCCATGTCAGCATTTACTGAGTTGGCATGATGTCATGTAAATACCACATCAATGTTTTAACAGCAGATATATAAAAAGTTAGCAAATGCTAGATTCTAGCATAAATTGTAGCCATTTATGTTAGAATTGAGAAAAAGGATGTAAGATATGCTAGATTTGGGGAAACAACTATAGGTTGTGTGCGGTATATATGGAATTTCTATCCTATTTAATTTTTTTTATTGTAATTAGATTTTGAATTTGGCTACTAATTGAACTGAATTGAATCTATAATTTAGCTTTTGGAGATTGGTTTGATGTCAAATTAGATTTAGTTGGACGCATTGGTAGGTGTAGTGTTTAGGGTCAAGCAAGCATAAACTAAGCTCGATTTGGACATATTTTAATTAGTTTAGGGCTAAACAAAGTTTATGCTGGGATAAACCAACTGAGTCATGTTTGTTGGGTCAATGAAGTTTTTGGGACACTTTTTACTCTCACACATGTTACCATTCCTAAGCATTCTCCCTTCGTCCCCTCATTTGTAACACCATCGTATTGAGTCCCTCTCCAAGCGATCCATGTGAGGGCACAAGACGCCAGCCAAAGCTTTGCGAAAGGCAAAGCTTTTATAGTATTGGATCTTTATCGACAATCTGTCGGAGGGATAAGGATTTCTTATCTGTCTAGATGGTTTGAGCTAATTATCTCAAGTTGTCAGCCTAGCTGAGTAGGTTGATCGCCAACTTCGTCTCGAGCTACCCAGTTCGAGTGGGAGTGGGAATTTGTAGAGTCAAGTAGGCGAGTGCTCTGAGTGCCGAGTAGATGAAGTTGATGTCGAAGGCTCGAGATGGACGCCAAACAAACCCGGAACCTGAGTCCGAGTTGCATGAGGAGCGTCGCCCGAGGAACAAAGACATTGAGTTCTGCAGCAAATCAATCTCCTTAAAACATATTCATCCCCTCCAACGGTGCTACAAGGTCACGCTTAGACATCTATTTCCCAAGATAAAACGGCAAGACCATGAACACAATCTAACATAGGTTGTCGTGGAGAACTGAGCGTATAGCTAAACACTATCATGAGTGTCTACCGAACAAAGAATTGCAACAAAGAAGAAATGAGGAAATCTAATGGAATTCTCTTTTTCTTTTCCTTGGATTTGAATTATTCACAAAATTCTTTCTATCTTTATTTCTCTTATTCTCCATTGCTTGTTCTATACAAGCTTATTTATAAGAAGCTCCCAACTATGACCAAGCAACTTTCAAACATGCATCACGGCAAATGGCATGTGTGCAAGGCATGTGTAGAAGCAAATACATGTGGCATGCAAAGCATGTGTCATGCAAAACAAAGCAAATGCATGTGACACGTGGAGTCGTGTATTCATAAGGAAATTATGACAAACATTGGCTAATTCTTGTGCACACACGGTGCCTCGACCGCTGTCTGCTGCGTACAGTCGTGTTCACACAAGAATCCTTTGGGCTAGTGCAATCTGAGCCCTGGATTCGCAACCCCCTCCTACAATTTATACCAGTCATAATGCCACAACTTCCGATGTGGGGACTAATAACCCACCAGTCATGTTTTCATTCACATTTTTCCAACAACCCCCTAAATGAATAGAAAAAATAAGGTATGTGATAGCATTCGACAATTGAGACATGTATTGGATAAGGTAGATGTTACCCTTTAAACCTTCCCTTGTGAAAATCTATTTGCTCACTAGCTAATTAGTAGACATGATGTCTCTGAACTATTTTATCGTTTGTGTAAGCATGGACAAATCCCACCCAAAATTCTCCCTTATATAGCTCAGGTCTCATGAGTATGTTCGTTTTTTACCATGAACACGTCTAGTTATGTGAGAAGCACTAAGAATTGTGTCTCTAATTCTCTTCAAAGTGATCCCACTTTTTTCTGATATAGATGATCTCTTAAGAGTATTTGTTATTACTCCACTGCGATCATCAAAAGCAAGAATGCTTACCCTTATCTGGTCACTGATTGATCAGATCATTCTCCCACAGTGATTATCATTCAGTGCAGTTAAGTTGTCTATTTGAACATAATTCTTGAGATCTCCAATCAGCATAGGTTGGGCTTCCTTTGCACTTACAGTCAGCATCGACACTTACATCAAGCTCATTTCTTGCAATGAGCTAGCAACTAACTCTCTATTTAACCCTTTGGTTGACGGATCCGCTAGGTTATCCTTTGACTATACATAGTCAATGGTGATAACTCCTATTGAGAGTAGTTGTCTAATGATATTATGTCTACGACGTATATGTCGACTTACCATTGTACAGATGGCTCTGTGTCCAACCAATTGCCGATTAACTATTGCAATGTATGTAAATTGTCGGCATAGGTTTTGGCTATCCGGAACATCTTCTAAGAATTGCTAGGTTTCAGTCTCTTCTCCACATTTGTCAAGAGGTACAAAACTTTATAGTGGATCTAGTTATTACGGTTTACTCAGAAGATTTCCAAGAAATAGCTGCACTTCCCAAAATGAATACATATCCATTAGTGGAGTTAGAATCTTTCA
Source organism: Zingiber officinale (assembly GCF_018446385.1). Lineage (NCBI taxonomy): Eukaryota > Viridiplantae > Streptophyta > Magnoliopsida > Zingiberales > Zingiberaceae > Zingiber > Zingiber officinale. The sequence continues at coordinate 138,221,685 of NC_055998.1, read as the reverse complement.
TGTCCGATATCTCATGTAGTGCAATAAATAATTACGAGTATAGTGTAAGTACCTCAATACTTTTGATATCCCTTTCCAGTGCTCAACACCGGGATTACTCGTGTATCTACTCAGCTTGTTTACTGCGTAGACTAAGTCTGATCATGTACAAGTCATTAAGTACATCAAACTTCCAATCACCTTATAGTACTATATCTGAGAGATACTCTCATCTTGATTTTTCAATAAATGTTGACTCATATCTATCGGAGTTCATGCTAACGCAGTATCACCCTATTAAATTTATCAATAACTTTGTTCACATAATGAGACTAACTAAGAACAAGTCCTTTTGTTATTCTAAGAATTTTAATTCCTAGAATCACATCAGCTAGACTTATGCCTTTCATGTCAAATCTTGAGTTCAACGTAGTTTTTGTGGATTTAATTATCTTATCATTACTCTCAATGATAAGTATATCATCTACATAATGACATAACATGACATAATCATTTTATGTGTCTTTTATGTAGATACATTTATCACATTCATTGATTTTAAATTCACTTTCCTTAATGGCATTATTAAATTTTTCATGGCATTATTTCGGAGCTTGTTTCAAATTGTATAATGACTTTATTAATCTACAAACTTTGTTTTTCTGCCCTAGCCCAAAAACCCTACAGGTTACTCCATATAGATTTCCTCTTCTAAATCTCAATTTAGAAAAGTGGTCTTTACATCCATTTGATATGTTTTCAACTTCCATAGACTGGTAATAGCTAACAATACTCTGATGAAAGTTATTCTCGATACTGGAGAATACGTATCAAAGTAATCAAGGTATTATTGTTGTCGGTAACCTTTAATTTCCAATCTACCTTATAATTATCAATCGTGTCATCTGATTTAATTTTCTTCTTAAATATCCACCTGCAATCGAGTGGTTTATTTTTTTGGAGAAAGAGCCACAAGTTCTAAGTGTGGTTGTGAAAGATAAAGTCAATTTAAGATGCAATTGCCTTTTTTCATTGAGATCTCTTAGAACAGCTTACTGCTTCTGAATAACTTAAAGGATTACTTTCCAACATGAAAGTGATAAAATCCGTTCCAAAGAATTTTTCTACCCGAGCTCTTTTGCTTCATTTAAGCTCAACCTCAACAAGTTCATCAGCTTCTTCTTTTTCTTATGGTTCTAATGCCCATTTGGAAGAACTCGCTTTCTCTCGAATCTTATACGAAAACACATGTTCGAAAAACGAGACATTTCTCAATTAAATAATCGAGTTCTTGTGTATCTCTAGTATTTGAGATTCAAACACAAGAAACCTATAGGTACTGCTATTATGAGCATATCTAAGAAATATACAATCAATAGTCTTTGATCCTATCTTAATGCTCTTCGGATCATGAACCAACACTTTACCAAGACACCCCCGCACTCGCAAGTATTTGTAGGATGATTGTCTTTCAATCCACAACTTAGAAGGGCTCTTTTTTATTTCTTTCGAGACACCTTATTTAAAAGGTGAGATTCAAACACAAAGAACCAGTATGCACTATTATTATGAGCATATCTAAGAAATGTGCAATTAACAATCTTTGATTCTATCTTAATCCTCTTCGGATCAGGAACCTACACTTTGGCAAGGCGCTCCCACACTCACAAATATTTATAGGATGGTTGTGTTCTAGCCTACAACTCATAAAGGGTCTTTTCTATTTTCTTTTGGGGCACCTTATTTAAAAGGTAATTAGCTGTTAGCATAACTTCCCTCCACATTTACTCTGAAAATATCATTTTGCTAAGGAGAATAGGAGGTTGTTGTTTCCTATCTAATCCCGTGCTCAACACATAACTCAACGAATGGTGATACATATTCACCATCTAGATCATTTCAAACCACTTTAATTTTCTTATTAAGTTGGTTGTCAACCTTATTCTTATAGAGAATAAATTTCTCCATATCTTCATCCTTATTTTAGAGAAGATACACAATCATATTTTGTGTGATCATCTATAAAACTGATAAAGTACTTATTTCCATCACGTGTTAGTATACTTTTAAGGTTGTACACATCGATATGAATTAGGCCGAATTGTTCAATATTTCTTTCAAAATGTCAAAAGGATGACCTAGTTATTTTTGCTTCAACACAAGTCTCACACTTGTGTTTTGGATCACAGTAGAATGTAAGTATGTTTTGCATGTTAACTAATCTACACAAAACATCATAGTTAACATGTCCTAGTCTAATATGCCACAATCCGAAAAACTCAAGCAAATACATAGAAGAGCTTTCGGCTTTATTCATCTTAAGTCAAATGGTAATTACATTAAGCTTAAACAACCCATCATTTATATAGTCTCTTCCTATAAACATTCCATGTTTGGACCCTGTTTGACTCAAACACAATCCGGAACTCATGCTTACTAAGAAGCGATCTGGATACTAGATTCTTTTGAATCTCTGGAACATACAGCGCCTTGTTCAAAGTCAGCTCCTTGCCCGATGTTATCTTTAGCACCACTTTCCCTTGACCCATTATGTTTCAGTTTGCTAAAATTCCCCATGAATAGTTTGTCCCCATCTTTAACTTCTTCAAAGATGTGGAGCAGCTTCTTGTTGCAGTAGACATGTCTAGTGACACCGGTATCGATTCACCATTGCCGTGAGTTGAAACCTATTAGGTTCACTTCGGAGACCATGCCACAGAGGTCAATGTCTAGTTCCTCATTCAAGTTAGCCTCCTACTTCTTTCACTTTTTGCACTCCGAAGCTTTATGACCGACTAGATCATAGTTGTAACACTTCCCAGAGAATTTTTTTCTTGAAAATGACTCCTCTAGTTGTCATCTTAAAAGATTTGAGGTTCTTCCATTTCGAGTTTTGACCGTGCTTAACTACGTTGGCTTTCGTAGTAGCCTGAGAGAACAGTTTCTTCTCTGAACTCTTGTTGTCTTTCTCAATGCGAAGTCTAACAACGAGTTCTTCCGCATTCATCTCCTTTCATTTATGCTTTAGGTCATTCTTGTATCCTTTCTAGCCGAAAGACAACTTCTTAATGATCACTACCACCTGGAAGATTTCACTCAACATCATGCCTTCTGAGAGTGTTTCCTGTAAGATTTCCAAATGCTCCTGGACTTGACCGATCACCCTTTGGAGTCAACCATCTTACAGTCTGAAAAGCGGCCAACAATGAACTTTTTTGCCTTAGCATCCTCCGATTTGTATTTCTTATCCAAGGACTCCCACAACTCCTTCACCTTTTTCTTCTCACTGTACACAATGTACAGTGAATCGACAAGGCAATTAAGGATGTACTTTCAACATAGGAACTCGGATTGATTCTATTTGTCCACTACAGTGATAGTTTTCAGATCACTTACACCCTCAGCAAACTGAGGTTCCCCGGTCAATATCAGTGTATTCAATAGCGGCGAATAGCGCGCTACGACCAGCGAACGCTGCAGAGCGTTCGCTGAATCGCGATTGTCCCGAATAGCCCACGCTATTCGGGACAAAAGCGTCGATAGCGCACATAGCGTGCGCTATCATGCCCTAGCGCCCCATAGCGGGCGCTAAAATTACAAATTACTTACCAATAGCTAGGGCAAAGGTGAGTCGAATCGTGACTGTGGCAGAGGCGAAGGTAGGGCAGACTGCAGAGGCGACAGGCGGCGATCGGCGAGCAGCGAGCGGTGACCTGTGAGTGGTGGCGAGGGACAGCGATTGGAGATTTGGAGGTAAGCTTTTCTCCTTCCTTTCGTTTTCTTCGTTTAGGTTTTCCTTCTCGTTTTTTTTTTCTCGAAGGAGCAAAAACGATTTCGCGATTTCCAGAAGTTGGGCATTTGGATCGATCCAGCGATCGATCCAGGGTCGAACAGAAAGGATCTGGATCGATCCAGCGACCGATCCAGATCCTTTCTGTTCGAACAGTGGATCGGTCGCTGGATCGATCCAGACCCTGGATCGGTCGCTGGATCGATCCAGATCCTTCCAGGGTCGAACAGAAAGGATCTGGATCGATCCAGCGACCGATCCAGATCCTTTCTGTTCGAACAGAAAGGATCTGGATCGGTCGCTGGATCGATCCAGACCCTGGATCGATCGCTGGATCGATCCAGATCCTTTCTGTTCGACCCTGGATCGATCGCTGGATCGATCCAATTCCTTGGATCAATGCAATGATCGATCCAGATGCCCTGGATTGATTTTTTTTTTTTTTTGCTGATTTGTTTCTAATTAATTAATTATTTATTCTGATTTTTTTCTTTTGTTTTTCTAGGATTTTGATTGTCTAGTTAGAATTTGCAATGTCTACGAATTTATCAAAAAAAGATAAAAAAGATATTGGTTGGAAGTATTGTTATCAAAATGAAGGGGAAAAAGCTGTTCGGTGCAAATTTTGTCATCATATATCGAATGGAGGGATTACTCGCTTGAAGGAACATTTAGCTCAACTCAAGGGGTTGGCACCTTGTGTTAGTGTTCCGGATGATATTAAGAAAGAAATTAGAGAATCACTTGACAAAATTAGAGCATCTAAAAGTAAACAAACTGAATTGTTACGAGAGATCGGTGAAGGTCCCCAAAGTATGAGTACGCAATCATCAAAAGTTGGAAGTGTAGGGGAAAATTCAATTGGATGTTCTGGTAGTGGTGAATCAAAAGGTAAAGGTACTCTTCATGGGTTTGTTAGTTCCGAACCTCGACAAACAACCCTAAATTCGACATACAAAAAGATTTGTTGGTTGATGTGAAGCGTAGAATTGGTCGTTTTATTTACTCTGCCGCACTTCCGTTTAATGTTGTGAATGATCCTTATTGGTTGTCTATGGTTGAGGGTATTGCGGAATATGGAAGAGGGTTCAAGCCTCCTTCAATGCATGAGTTAAGAACTTGGATACTTAAGGCTGAGGTTGATGGCATCAACCTAATATATGAGGAGCATAAAAAGACATGGAAAAAATATGGATGCACTATTATGTCCAATGGTTGGACGGATGGAAAGAATAGAAGTTTGATCAATTTTTTAGTAACTAGTCTCGCCGACACTTTTTGAAATCTATTGATGCATCAGCTTCTATTAAAAATGGGATATTGATCTTTAAATATCTTAATGATGTTGTTGATGAGGTGGGAGAGGAAAATGTAATTCAAATTGTCACGGATAATGCTTCGAATTGCATTAAGGCGGGGAAAAAAATTATGGAGACTAGACATAGAATTTGGTGGACACCTTGTGCGGCGCATTGCATTGATCTAATGTTGGAGGATATTGCAAAGTTGAAGATTTTTTCTGACACAATTGAGCATGCTAAGATGGTTGTGAAGTTCCTTTATGGTCATGGGACTATACTTTCTTTGATGAGAAAGTATACAAACGGTAAAGAAATTCTCCGTCTCACTGTTACTCGCTTTGCTACTTCATTTCTCACTCTTCAGAGTATGTATAAGGTTAAAAGGCCACTTGAACAAATGTTTGCTTCCGAAGATTGGGTTAGTTCACCACTATCTCAAACAACTCAGGGGAAGGTCGTGAAGAGAATTGTTATTAATGATCCCAACTTTTGGCCACATGTTGCATTTTGTGTTAAGAGTGTTGTTCCTCTTGTAAGTGTGTTAAGGGAAGTTGATTCGGAGGAGAGATCGGCCATGGGATATATTTATGAACTTATGGATAAGGCAAAAGAGACAATAAAATTTAATTGTGGGGGAGTTGACAGAAAATACAAACCCATTTGGAAAAAAATTGATTCACGATGGACTCCACAACTTCATCATCCTCTACACGCGGTCGGGTACTATTTGAATCCGCAATTGCGTTATGAAGAAAGATTTTCTTATTGTGATGAAGTTAGAGATGGATTGTATACTTGCATGGATAGGATGTTGTCTTCTGATGATCGTCTTAAAGCGGACATCCAATTGGACTTATATAATAAAGTGAAGGAGAATTTGGAACTCCAATAGCAAAACGAACAAGAATGTTGCGAACTTCGGGTAAAATTTTCTTCTTGTAACCGTTCTTGTAAAATTATACTAGCATTCATATTTTAAAATTATATACATTCTTGTAATTTTTTTTAATGTTATTACTTATTAGTCTCGTGGTGGGAACGTTTTGGAAGTAAGACACCCGAGCTTACTACATTTGCAATTCGAGTGCTTGGTCTCACTTGTAGTGCTTCGGGATGTGAAAGAAATTGGAGCACTTTTGAATCGGTGAGTATTCTAAGTTTCTAACTCTACTTGAATTTTAATTGTTTTATAATTTTCATATCATTGTTTATTTTTATATATATATGTTTTCTTTTTTGTAATATTAGATTCATACAAAAAAGAGAAATAGGCTTGAACATGCAAAGTTGAATGCGTTGGTGTTTGTGAAATATAACTTCAAGCTTAGGGAGAGAAGTATTAGGAGGAGAGACAAGATTGATCCCATTGTAGTTGATGAAATTAATTCAGATGATGAATGGATAACTGAGAAAGAAGGTCCAGTTCTCCCCGTAACTACTAAATGGCTTGAAGATGATGAATTATTTGAAAGTGATCCTATTGTGAGTGTGCCATCTGCTACCTTTGAAAGTCTTTTCGACTCAGATAAGCGAGTCGAAGATGTTGAGGATATAGTTGAAGTTGCTCCTACGAATTCAAAAAAAAGAGTTGCTGAAAATTCAAGTAAGCACTAAGTATATGCAGATTATTTATTTATATCTACTTCACCTATAATTGATTCTTAAATGTTGTATCTCTTATATAATAGGTGGAAGCAAAGACAAACAAGCAAGGTTGAGTCTTGTTGATGTGGAAGATAATCATCTTGATGCTGAAAATTATGGAGTAATTCCAACTTTTGATAGTGGAAATTTTCCAACCATAGACACTATTGATGATGATAGTGATATAGAGTTGGATGATACTGATTATTTTTAAGTTATGTTGTTTTAATTATAAGACTTTTTAAATTGTTGGTATGGGATATTTTGACATGTAATGAATTATTATGATTAATTTTAGGTTATGTTATTTTTATTTTACTTATATAAGTATATTTTATTTTTTAAAATTTAAACATTGACGTGCACGAAAAGCTTGCGCTATACGCTACGCTATTTACGCTACGCAATGACAAGACAAAAACGCTATGAACCAACGCTACGCGATTTAAAACACTGGTCAATATCCACACTAGCATGGTTAGGTAGAAGAACATCTTCTGCTGTCACCGCTTGTTGAAACTATTTTAAGATTGTTGAATCTTTATCCACAATATGCGGGAGAGATAGGGATTTCTTATCTGTCAAGACGGCTTGAGCTAATTATCTCAAGTTGCTAGCCTGGCTGAGTAGGTCGATCACCGACTTCATCTGAGTGGGAGTGGGAATTTGTCAAGCCGTCGATTTGCCAAGTTGTCGAGTCGGCACGTGCTCCAAGTGTTGAGTAGATGAAACTGATGCCGAAGGCTCGAGACGGACGTCAAATAAACCCGAAGCCTGAGTTAGCGTTGCGTGAGGAGCGTCGTCCGATGAACAAAGACACTGAATCCTGCAACAAGACAATCTCCTAAAAACATTCATCCCCTCCAGTAATACTACGAGGACACACTTGGATGTCTATTTTTGGATAAAACAGCGAGACCTCGAATACAACCTAGCATAAATTATCATAGCAAACTAAGCGTACACCTAAACGCTATCAAGGATGATCACGGGTGTCTACCGAATGAAGAATTGCATGACATAACGAACTAGGAAGAAATGAGGGAATATGATGGAATTCTCTTTTATTTTTCCTTCTATTAAAAATTCTTCACAAAATTCTTTCCATCTTTTTTTCTTATTCTCCGTTGCTTGTTCTGTACAAGCTTATTTAACTTTCAAACATGTATCACGGCAAATGGCATGCATGCAAGCAAGGCATGTGTAGAAGCAAATACATGTGGCATGCAAAGCATGTGTCATGCAAAACAAAGCAAACGCATGTGACACGTGGAGTCAAGAATTCAAAAGAGGATTATGACAAACATTGGCTGATTCACGTGGACACGCTATGCCCCAAACACGGTCAAGAACCTCTTAGGTTAGTATAATCCAAGCCATAGCTTCGCACCCCCTCCTACATTTTATACCAGTCTTAATGCCACAAGTCGTAGTCATGTTCTATGCACATTTTTCCAACATGCAGCACGTTAGCAGCAAGATTTTCTTGGATGCATGAATATAAAGAATCAGAACAATAACAATCAAGCAGCCACAGTCTGATGGGAGGAGTCAAAGCCAAAAAAAATTATTTAAAAAAAAACAAAGACAAACGTTCTAATACCTGCAATTTCCGTGAGGGAAAAACGATAAGGAAGAAGAAGAGAGAAATGTGATCAAGCCACGCAAGGCAAATCCAGGAAAGACGCCACCCGCCCACCGCGAGAGGAAAGAGAAACTCTTCAGCTTTCCTTTCCAGAGGGGGCGGGAGGACGGTGCTTCTTCGGCCACTGCCGCCGCTTTGTCGCCGCCGATCAGCGAAGAATTAGGGCCTGTTTGGGAGGAAGTGAGGGGAGGGGGTAAATAAGGAGAGGGAAGGGGGGTGAGTAAGTAAAGGTGAAAAGGTACTTTGAAGGGAAAGGCAGAGATCGGTAAGGTTTAACCTTCTTTCCCCAATTTCTTATATCTCAATTTGGGGATAAGTAATGGGAAGTGAATCCAAAGATTTTTTTTTTTGCATTTCCAATTTTATAACTGTTTCTAAATATTCCTTCTCAATCCTTTTCAATCTCATATTTATTTTAAAATATTAATTCAATCAAATAAATATCTAATTTTGGAAGTGAGTATATTTTTATAGCTTTATATGCTTAACATTCATCCCCCCTCACTTTCCTTCCAATCTTTTTTCTTTCCTCCGTTGCGTTGCCATTAATGAATACTCTCTCTCCCAAATGAAGAAATTTGTATTTTCTATATTATTTTTTAATTTTATTTTCTAAGAAAATAAAAGATACGTTTGATTTGTATTTTTTATTTTTATTTTTCAAAAAAAGAGATTATGTTTTCTAAGAAAATAGAAAATACGGACATTTTTCAAAAAAATAAGAAAATATAGGGTGCGTTTGGTATGCACATTTTTCATTTTTATTTTCTAAAAAACACATGTTTTCTAGAAAACAGAAAACGACTTTTTATCATTTTCTATTTTTTTCTAAAAAACGCTAGTTATTTTTTTAGAAAACAAGTACGAAAAACGCAAACCAAACACTATTTTTCAAAAAATGCACGTTTTTCAGAAAATGAAAATAAAAAACACAGGTACCAAACGTACCCGTAATTTTCTGAAAATAAAAACGAAAATGCAACCAAACGCTCATTTAATTTCACATCCATTTTATTTGCTTCCCCTGCCTTCCTTTCTAGTAATAAACCTTCCTCCCATCTTATCCAAATGAATCCTAAGCCTCGGGAATTAGATCCGTCAATTTAAATTGGATTTATCGAGTTGGTTCATCCCAATAAATAATTTAAATATATTGAATTAAAATTTTATCAATCTATTTAAAGTATGTCAAGGCAAGCCGAGTCCCTTAGACCCGTAATCTACATAGGTCAATCCGCGACAAGCTTGGGTTGACTCATGAGTTAGAAAAAAAATAATGTTTTTTCTCCTAAAGTTGAAAATTTTAATAAACTCGTGGGTTTAACTCGCTTAATATGTAATTTAAACTTAATTTTTTTAATCTTTATATATATTTTTTTAATTTTTTTTTATTTTTCGATGGGTTCATAGGTTAGCTCGTCGAGTCCACAATCTGTCTTAAGTTAAATTAGATTAAGGATTTTCCAATCCACTAATATGATGGATCAGTCCTCCTCATCTCGTTCCACCAAATGATAGACTATGGGCAATGTCCACCTCACTATAACACCACTATTTTCAATAAATAAATAGTCTGTGTATTATAATAATCGTTGAAAATTAAAAATCACATATGTATTTAAATTAATGGAATAAATATTTAATTTTTTCAAAAGCATTTCCTCAATTAAATAAATTAAATAAAGATTAAAACTCATTTTGCACCTCATTATTTACCAACCTTTTACTTTACCTCTCATAATTTAATAAATAAAAATAAAACACCCTCTCAAGTACAAGACTAGTTTATCAACTAATTTACATTTAAAAATAAAAAAAATACCATATATATATATATATATATAAAAGGGGTGGCGTAGCCACCTTAAGGAGAGGAGATGCGACCGCCCCCTCTCACATTCGAGACATTGATTTATCATCATTCAATGTTGAAAATTGAAATTGATCATATATTTAAGAAGTTCATGACCTAAGTTATCCATTGATACCGCTTCTACGAGAAAATATCACGATTTAAAATGTAAAATACTGAATTTTAAAATAAAATATATAATAATAAATGGATAAACTAAATCGTAGATATAAAATAAGAAAGTTAAATTAAAATTGAATCGAATTTGAACTAAATTAAATGTGTAGATATGAAGATAAGTATTATATTAGTTCTACCATAACTTCTACTATAATTTTTTAAAAACTTATTACATGAATTTTAAAAATACAATTTAAAATGTATATGATTTTAAAAAATATCACTTGAAATCTAAATGGATCGAGACAACCCGGACTCGTTCCTTCTCCGGAACCCGAATCCGATTCAGGTGGCGGATAGACGAAGGTAGCTCTTTGCCTGCCGAATGGCGTAGGGAACCCGTCGTCGTCTGTCTCCTCTGCTCCCTTCGGCCTCACCCTCCTCGACCTTCTCCTACGGAGCTAACATGTTGCTGTCTCCCTCTCCCCAACTCGCTTGCCGCTACTCCTTCTCGGTCTCTGGCAGATCGTTGCTTCGGCCGGCGGCGTTTCCCGCCGTCTCTCGCCTGCGGTCATTTCTCCTCATCCATCGCTCCCTGCGAGGTTTTTTTTCTTGATTTCCTCTGTTTCAACAGTGAAGATTCTTAGCGAGTAATAGCCTTAGGGCTGAAAGTTTGTTCCTTTGGTCTCTCTCTAATTTGATGCCTTACACCAGTGTTTAGGGCTCGAGAGAGTCGATTCCTTTAATTAAATGTCAAATATTCGATGTTTCTTCATTCCCGCCTTTTTTCCCTTCTCAAGTTTGCATTTCGCCTTTTTTTTCTCTCGTCGAGTCGTATTGTTGCAGTAGTTTCTTGCAGAAAATTGGATCTTTCCAAATTGGTGTCGAGGAGCTCATTCAGTTAATATGCGCACTGTCTACAGTGAGAGCGGTAGCTTCCACTGAGCAAGATGTGGCAGGGTTTGATGAGATGGCTGCTGGTACTAAGAGAAAATACTACATGCTTGGGGGTAAAGGGGGTGTAGGAAAGACGAGCTGTGCGGCTTCTCTAGCTGTTAAGTTCGCCAATAATGGTCATCCCACCATTGTCGTGTCTACAGATCCTGCTCATTCATTAAGCGATTCATTTGCACAGGTATGCAATCATCAGTGCTTCTTCTTTTGCTTGAATTTTAGAATCCAACTACAGTTTTTAATTCATTTGTGTTGTGGTAATTAGTGTTGAATATGTGGCTATTTTAGGATTTGAGTGGAGGAACCTTGATGCCTGTGGATGGGCTGGATGGACCATTGTTTGCACTTGAAGTAAGCACAAAATCGACCAAATTAGTTTATTTATTCGGAATTGAACTTCTAAATTTTCCTAGGCTGATAAGTATACCTTTATGCTTCTTTATTGTCATTCTTGTAGTAGACAAATGTAAGTTGTGTATTTTGTTTACAGATAAATCCTGAGAAAGCAAGGGAAGAATTTCGTTCTGCAAATAAAACAAGTGGAAGTTCAGGGGTTAAGGATTTTATGGATAGTATGGGTCTTGGAATGCTTGTTGAACAGGTGCAACGCTATCTTAATACTTAGATTTTATTTTTTCCGAGGTGGACTTTTAAAATATTCATGAATACAGTCATACAAATTGATCTGGTTACAGAATCCCTCACATTTGAGGCTCTATAATCCAATGGCAACTTATGCTCCACTTTCACATGAATCATTAAATAAAAAAGAATTTTTGTTCTGAAGGTAATTTTATATTGGATAAATAGCTAGTTGTATCAGTCAGTTTGCATAATTATCAGCTTCAATTATCTGGGTTGAGAAAATAATAAAATTTGGCAGAGCTTCATTAGAATCTTAAATAATTTTCCTAACAATCAATTCTTATCAATTGAGCTCGACATGAACAATGAAAAATAGGAAGAACTCCAAAATCTGTCACCCGCCAATTTTTAGCCATGTGAAATATCTCTGTACAATTTTTCACTAATTTGTTTGGATAAGGCTTATTCATATGAAACTTCATACAGATTATCTCAGTTGTTCTACAGTTATCAAAAAGATTCAAAATGAGTCCAAGAAAATCTAAAGCTATACAAAACTGTTATGATCTTTGATTCTTTATTGTCAACAAAGCTGAATTATCAGAATAAGCACACAATATGTGTTTCTATTAAATACCTTATTAATATTAAGTCAAAAAACTCAATGAAGTAGCTGCTGAAGTATTTAATTTATTTAAATCATAATAACCTGTGTCAATGATGCATGTGATGTGCCTGTTTTTTTTCTTGAATCAAATTAATCTTTTTTTATAGTATCCTTTTTCGGATAAAGATGGTATTCTTCTGTTGGTCAGTTCACTCACTAAAATAGGTTCATTTGGGTTAACTTGTATATATCCTCTTATTGGTATAGCTAGGAGAGCTTAAACTAGGAGAGTTGTTGGACACTCCCCCTCCAGGATTAGATGAAGCTATTGCAATTTCAAAGGTATGGATAATATGCCAAAATATGTAGTTCTGAGTATAAAGGGGCTGTTGATTAACAATTTTTTAAGACTTACAGAAAACTAAGCGTGTATACTCTTGTTGAAGGTTATGCAATTTGTTGAAGCACCAGAATACAATAGTTTCAGCCGTATTGTTTTTGATACTGCTCCAACAGTAAGCATACTCAGTTGAAGGGGGGATCTATTCCTGGTGCTCTTTCTTGTTTTTCCTGGAAGTTTGATTGTAATATCTTACAGGGCCATACTCTTCGGTTGTTATCCTTGCCAGACTTTTTGGATGCTTCAATTGGCAAAATTTTGAAGGTACGTTTTCTAGAATGACACTTTGATTATGTTCAGCACAGTCTTTTACATTCCTGTCAAATACACCTTAGTTTTTACCTGAAATTATTTTATCTATTTATTTGTTGATTTATTATTAATAATAAAACAATGTGGCATAAATGGACTCTGTTTCAGTATATTAGCATGTTCCACTAGTAATAATATTGGATCTATTCTATGCTTAAATCTATGAACTTCGTATTTCCAAGTGTATCGGGGTTTGAATATATATTATGATCAGTTTTGTTGCAGTAGGGCTGATGATTATCATGATTCTTTTGATGCTTTGCTGAATTAACTTGTTTGTAGATCATGTTTGTTTGTGTTGAATTAAGAAGGTGAATGGTAACGATTAACGAACAACTTATGTTGCTATAACCTTCATGTTTGAAAGGTACGAAAAAGGTGAATGAGGATAAGAAGGCCAAAACTCCATGTTTGATGGGATTGCACATACAATCATCGGACGTGTAGTTTGCTGGGGCATATTGTTTGGATAACTAACTATATGTAGGTTTCTCCCACCTTGCACATAAAGTTCATGCCTTTTCTGTCATCTCATCCAACATTATGTTCTGATATGCATGGGTTAGCTTTGTCATGGGTTTACAACTTGGGGTTTTGATTTAGCCCATTCTGAACTTCGTCCTCTTGGTTTCCAAATATCAGGAGATAATGCTTAACACTACTCATGCCTTTTGACCATACTTCAATGTTTTCGTGTCTACCTGCTAGTTCATAAGTGTATGCTATTAGTTAGAACTAACAAGGCACATCCATAAGTTTCAAATTTTTTATTTACCTGAAATAAGACATTATTCTACTTTGCTTCTTCGAAAAATATGCTGCTGTGTACTTTCCCAGCTAAGGGAAAAGATATCTTCGGCAACATCGGCTATTAAATCTGTTTTTGGACAAGAAGAACCAAAGCAGGATGCTGTAAGTTTGCTATAGAGGCAAAGCAGAACTACGTCTAGCAATACCTTTAACTTCTATTTTGTGTACTCGCATAGGCTGATAAACTTAAGCAACTAAGGGAGAGGATGATAAAAGTGCGGGAGCTTTTCCGTGACACTGAATCAACTGAATTCGTTATCGTCACAATCCCAACAGTAAGATGTTGCCTTAAATTAAATCCATATTTTTTTCATTCTCTGTACTACGGGTATCAGCCTTGCGCTTTAGGTAGTAGCTACAGACTTGGTCCTTCAACTTTATTGTTCTAATGTTGGCAAACATGTGAGTTTCTTATGCATTATATTCAATAAACTTTATCTTACTGAAGGTCATGGCCGTCAGCGAGTCATCAAGACTGCGTGCTTCATTGAAGAAAGAAAATGTACCAGTCAAGAGGCTTGTCGTCAATCAGGTTCTCCCACCATCTGCTGTTGATTGCAAGTTTTGTGCCATGAAAAGGAAGGTAAAATGAAAAACCCACAGTATCGAGAATTATGTTTATTTTTCCTCGACTTTATGTGATCATGTCTATCTCTATACCTCGCTCTCATGTCATGATATCTTTTTGAACAGGATCAAATGCGTGCGCTTGAAATGATCTATAATGATCCCGAGCTGCTAGGATTGAAGTTAATCCAAGCACCGCTGGTTGATGTGGAAATCAGAGGTGTTCCTGCCCTAAGGTTTATGGGGGACATAGTATGGAAATGATCACATATTCGAACTGTGGATTTCGTCCTAGCGCAACATCATGTTACTAAGCAGCAAAGCCATCGCTTCATGGATGCCAATCGAAGTCTATGAAGAATACCAGAAATCCATGGTGGCATTTTATGTACCTCACATGAGATAGAGATTCAAACCTTGTTGAAGAATACCCCCAACCCTCACTTTTTGCCCTTCCTCGAAACAAGTTTATAAGGACATAAATATATATTGCCTTTGTGGTGCAACTGATTAGCACATTCGAAGGTTTATCAACTCGGAGAAAAAGAGAATCTCATTTTTCATTTTGTTTATCTAAGTATTCTTTTTTACATTAATCATCGATAAATTCATTAGACATATTCAAAATACATCATCGATAAATTCATTAGACATATTCAAAATACGGTATCGTAGTTTTTGATAAATGTAAAAAAAAATGGAAATTTGAAGTTTGGTTGTTATGACTTCAATCCGATAGGAATTACAAAATTTTGAAACTTTGTAGTTATTTATGTAGACATGAACCATTATAAATGATCCTGTCCGAACAGTTGACTCAACGGACGCTGAGCACGTGATGTTTTTCGGTTGCTGATGCGGGTCTTCGACTGGTCGTACGAAGCTCCGACGACCCCGCACAGAAGTCTAGCCGGGAAGGGGTTCCCGGCGGCGACCCTCCGACGCTCAAGTCAGGCAAGCAAGTAGTAAAGAAGGTGGCTCCAAAGCTTATAGAATGCGTACCTCCGGCGAAGTCTGCGGCTCTTTATATAGGGCGGTGAAAGAGCTACTACACGTCCACCGAGGCGCGTACATGTCCGCAGCCCATACCTCGGCACGTGCCTGTCAGAGAGCTTACCTGACGCCATACTGCTACAGTCCAATCACGTCTTCGATGGGACAACAGAATACTTCGTTGTCAGACTTGGAGTATGGCCTAGCTATAGGACTTGACGGCTGTCAGAAGATGTTCCTGTCCTTTACCCACCGCCCGGCTGGGACGTCTGTCCGACCGGCCGGCTCGAAGAGCGTCGTCCGGACGGCCTTCCTCTCCTGCGCCGGCCGGACGGCACGCCCGTCATGGCCTTCCTCCTGCTGGGGAGACTTCCGGGCGAGTACTACGTAAGGACTGTTAGTAGTATGTTATCTTCTCTGAAGCCTTCCGCTCGGCTCTTAGCTATTGTTTCAACTAAGCGTCGGAACTCCGGCCCCTGTCAGGGCACCTCTTACTGTTGGATGCTCATCGGTGGTCCGATCGGTCTTTTCTCCCAAGTCCGATCGGCTCACCCTTCGCCGATGGGCCCCCCGACCCTTTGATCTCCACGTGACGTTGACCCCTCGCAATGGAATCCTCTGTCTTAACCACCGGATCAATAAACAATGAAGCAAACAAGTGATTTAACTTGCCTTAAGTGCTCTTCTAGATGAGTGAGTATTTAATTCTTAGGACAATGATCTCTGTGTAAACTCTTGCCTAATGAAATATCTTTGTCATCCGTTTACTAACTCGGCTATCCGTTTACTAACTTGGCTATGTTCGTGAGGCGATATGAACGATATAAATAAGTTATTATTTTATGGTGGATGAATTAGATAGTTATTTTTTTAAAACCTTTGAGGTGAATCTCTCCTAATTATGTGAAATTTGAAAAGTTTTAAAATTCAACATATTTCGAAATCATTGTAATAAACTTCTTTATTGAATTATTGACTTATCCCAGGGTTATGATACAGCAGTAGGATATTCAAATTATCACTCAGACACTTGTAATTCGAGTCACCAACTATAGTAAATCTGTAAGAATTTTTTCTCCAAATGGGACACGTAACTAAAGGATATTGGACTCCTGGGTTGTTTGTTACGAGCACTTTTTGATTTACCCTTATGGCCGATAGGAAATTTTCATGGAATTGAGCCGGTCATTCCAGATTTGATGTTATCCAACTTAATTAATCATTTTTTTATTGAATTATTGACCGATAAAGGTTAAAAAATTACTCTATGATGGTTAACTTTAATTCAGTCGTTAGGGAGGAGGACGGTAAGATGATAAATTTCACTTTTTTATTAATATTTATTTACCATGTTACTAGTGATATGCTCATGGAGACATCTCCCAACCTATGCTAGCTACTGTCACGTTGCTATGTTCGATCAAGACCCGTACGTCTTTATATTAAGAGTGGCACATCAAGAAATATGATGTAATTATTTTTTTAATTTCTTATTTTAAAAATAAAAAAAAACATACTCTTTACCGTTCTAATAATTATGTCTTTTTTATTATTTTACTCATTTTTTTATTCCTTAACTAGGTAATAACTGTCTAGAATTAAGTTCACCCAGATCCATCTTAAGATCAGAATTAGAATCATCCAGACCCATCTTTCGACATTTTCCGAGAATAGGCTCTCCACCTATGTTCCCCATTAATCTGTGCTTCTCCTCTGTCATGCATCTCTTGCTCAGCGGAGTGCTCATGATAACAGTTGGGTACCTTTTAATTTTCCGTAACCATCAGTGTTTGGTGGGAATCACGATTCACCGTTCTATCCTAAGAAACAGACGACCCGAGAAAACCTATAAACATAGCCGGAGGTGGGTTGAATATATTTCAAGAAAACTGCATATTGCAAGCCTCGGTTCACAAGTTCAGCCGCTCGCATCGCTCGCCCGGCCTCATAGCTCGTTCGGTAGCTCGCATATATCGCTCGCCCGATTACAGCGCCTGCCCAGCCTCTCAGCACCCGAACGGCCTCTCGCTCGACCTATTTTCTCACCCAACCTCTTGCTCGGCCTATTTGCTCGTCTGGCTTGTCTGCTTACCCGACTGGCCACTCAGTCGATCGCTCGACTGCTTACCCGACTGGCCACTCAGTCGATCGCTCGACCTTTCTGCTCACTTTATCTACCACTCACTCGGCACGCTTGCACGACCGATCGTCCTCACTGCACGGTCGGTTGCTTTGCTCGATCAAACTTGCTCGCTCTTACTATCCGATCGACCTCTCTGCTATGCGACTCAAACGACGAGTTGATCGCTCACCTGTAGACTGCCTGCTCGACCTGTCTGCCCGATCGGCCAATCTTTTGATTGTCCGCTCGACTTGTATAACTCAGATCATTTCTATAAATAAGTTGAATTTAATTTTGTATAATTTAAATTTGATAAAGTTTTAAATATCTCCGACAGATTATTATTTTTATCCAATAATAAGTATTGTCGATGGCAAAATCGAAATGATTTTAAAGAAAATGAAGAGTCATTCAAGCTATTTTTAGAAGAGAAATGGTAGAGATCAAATAGAGAGTGGACAAAGAAATAGAAGAAACTAGAGCTTAGCCATAAGTTGAGCAACAATGATACAAGATCCCTAATACTAGTTTAACCATTTTGCAAAGATGGGGAGAAGCCTTCAAAAATGACTGCTACATTCCAACCAAATTCACTAGCTAAAGATGGCACCCTTGATCGAGATTTATTTAACATTTCGTGAGACAACATTCATGGTCTTCAAACCGCCATGGTACAAAAAAAATTGTGGGAAAAAGCTCTAGCTTAAGATGAAGTACTTGTCTAGAGAAAAAGTAATCCTACAAGCTAATGAAATATAAATCTTTTAATGGGTAATTTATGTTCATCATTTACTTTTTAATTTTTTATAATTTTCAACAAATATACTTTTAAAAGTGATGAATATATTACATTTATATGAGACAAAATAAAATTTTATTAATTGATAATATTCAAATATAAAAGGATAGTTAGTTATTTGAACTTCACTAGATAGCCTAAAATACATGATTTAAAAATATAATTTTTCAAAAATTTTGCTAGCTATGGGGTTCGAACCCATGCGCACTTATGTGCAGAAGATCTTAAGTCTTCCCCCTTAACCACTCGGGCAAACTAGCCATAATAAAGAGAAATTCATTTTTTATTTTATTTATCTAATTATTCTTTTTTTACACTTATACATTCATTAGACATATTCAAAATACGGTATCTTAGTTTTGTTGGTTTTGAATGATATTGTTTTGATAAATTAGACCGTAAATGTTAAAAAAAGAAAAATTTAAAGTTTGGTTGTTATGATTTCAATCCGATAGGAACTACACAATTTTGAAATTTTATAGTTATTTATGTAGACATGAACCATTGTAAACAATGAAATAAAAAAGTTGATTTAACTCGTCTTAAGTGCTCTTCTAGATGAGCGAGCATTTAATCCTTAGGACAATGAACTTTGTCAAACTCTTGCCTAATGAAATATCTTTGTCATCCGTGTATTAACTCGGCTATATTCGTAAGGTGACATGAACCATATAAATAAATTATTAGATTGTGGTGGATGAATCAGATAGTTATTTCTTAAAAACCTTTGAGGTGAATCTCTCCTAATTATGTGAAATTTGAAAAATTTTAAAATACAACACATTTCGAAAAGATCAAAAGCATTGTTATAAACTTCTTTATTGAGTCATTAACTGATAAAGACTAAAGGATTACTCTCTTATGTGATGATTAACTTTGATTTTTTTTGATGTACTCCCTCCTGAGATAGTTGTTAGGAGGAGGACGGTAAGGATAATGAATTTCATTTTTACATAATTTGATAATTTGATGAGTTGTTGACATATTTGAATTAAATATCAATATAATAAAACCTCCACAAGTTAGCGTAGTTTATACCCGTATGAATATTTACTCTAATAAATTTTAAGATTAATTTCTGATGAACCCAAAAGGCAATTGGCACGTGTAATATTTCAAAACTTACGGGATATTCAAAGGATACCAACATTTTCTTCTTGAATAGTTTTTAAATTATAAAGATAATAATTTTAAATTAATAAGTTTAAGATATATTAAGATATCTTTTGTCTTTATTTTATTGAATTTATGAGCTGTAGTACCTATTTTATTGATTTTTTCTCATATATTATATAGTGATAGATTCTCTATATATGGATACGCAAAATTTTTTTATTATATTTTATTATTATTAATTAAGTTTTTTTTAAAAAAAGTTTCTTTCTTGATTAATGTCATATCACCTAACAAAGACATTTTTGATCATCTAATTATATATCAATACAATAATCTCTATGTTATTTGCATACTCATCTTAATATTCTTATCTTTGTAACTTTCATATTCTATTCGTGTACTTACTTGATAGCTCAATATTCAACTTTATATAATATATATAGTAGATCTAACTAAATTTTCTAAAACTTTATTTTTAAACTTTACATGTACCTCATGATAATAAAAAATATCTAACACTCTCCTGCATTTTAATTATCATTTATATCATACATAAAACATCTTTTTTTATAAAAAAGATTCTAAATACTTAAATCTTTTAATTACATATAACTCGATATCTTCTATTTTAACAATTATTTTATTATGCCCAATACTATTAAATTTAAATTTTATATATTTTATTCTACTATTAAACTTAAAAACCTTGAACTTTTATATATTAACATTCACTGTTTCAAAAGTCTTATTCATTGAAATAATATCATTTATAAAATATATGCATCAGGATATATATATATTTTTAACCAGCTATTTAATTTTTGTGATCGGATTAATTTTTGAGATGGATGATCAATATTAACCACTGGATAAATTTAAAAGGTACAAATAAATTCTACAGACGGTCCAATAACACTATTAATTTAAACATCATGGATATTTGATATACCTTATGAAAAGATATCAAAATCTCATTACATCATTACATAAATATACCATCCTATCCTTTACTTATCACACCGTCGTGACTAGGGGCATTAGCACTGGCGGAGCCCGGAATCATAGTCCACCTTGACTAAAATTATTATCAGGGCTAAAAGTCATAAAAATCCAAAATATAAGGAGTGATAAAGTAAAATCAATTTAATCATCAACTGGACCCCGGATTATAGTCAAGATAGGTCAATACTGCCATTGGGCATCCAGGTCACTTATCTTGGCCATTAATATAGAGAGATACGGATTTAGAGTAATCCAAATCGTCTTTTAAAATAATTTACGTTTTATAATTAAAGAGTAAAGAGGGACACTTTTTATTTTATTATTAAATTTATTAGGTTATCGAGAGATTTATTGAAATCCGCCAGGTCAGCCGACAGACGTTTCTCCAAGATGCGTGCAGAGCCAATCCAGGAATCGCAGATCACCGCTTGTCCTCAGCAAGCCTTGTGGACCTTAAGCTTACGTGCTTTTGTTTTATTGGTCAAAGTTGTCCTTCTTGTTTGAAATCACCCGGCTAATCTTGAGGAAAGTATCCTCAAATGCGAGGCGGGACCCACTCTCGTTGTTGGCTTATTAATCCAACGTGAACATTAGTTTTCCCAGACTTCCGTTGGTTTATCAACCGTCTTCATAATTTCTGGTGCTTATAAGTTGATAAGTCAGTAGACTTATCAAATCTGTGTTCATCAGCCTTTAAATGCGGCCCGCTGGCGTCCCCGATGCAGAGCGATCTCTAGTTCGTTTTTCCTTCCTTTCCTGCCCGGGGAAGGGAGCAGTCTGCGATCTAAATTATTGGTGCACCGTCTTCGCCTCGCTCGGATCGATCGTTGTCTCCGGTGACGCCGTCACCCGACCCCGGTCTTCTTCATCTCCGAGGTGAGCTCGGATACCCTCCCGGATCTTCCCCCTTTTGAGTTGGAATCGTCGGGTAAAAGTTACGGCTTCCGTTTTTTTCGTCCCTGAAAGTTCTCCAACTTTCGCCTGCCTTTCACCTCGTGTTTCTTGATTCTCCATTTTTGGCGTGGTAGTAAGAATCTGTGGGAGCCCTAGGCGTCGAGTCCTCTCCGATGCCGGACTCGGATCTTGTTTGAAGTTAAGGAAGTATTTTTGGCGGTATATGTCGGTGCCTTGTTCATTCATGCTTGTTGTTTAGCTTTGGACAGAGGCTTAACTTTGAGTTTTTCTTGATATTGGACTTTCGGAATAGCTCCAAATCGTTTTTTTGTGTGTTTTGGATACCGTCGGGAAGATATGATTGTTTTATTTTTCTTGTGTGATAATTAGGGTTGGAGGAGGAGACGAGCGGGACGCGATGTCATCACTTAGTAGAGAGTTGGTGTTTCTGATATAGCAATTCCTTGATGAGGAGAAGTTCAAGGAAACAGTTCACAAGTTGTTGTTTTTTTTTTTTTTTTTTGAAGTTTGAATTTTTGACTGAAGGATTAGCGTTTACCTGTGATGTTGTTTGACTCCTTTATCAAACATTTGTGGTTTGGCTACAGGCTTGAGCAGGAGTCTGGGTTCTATTTCAATATGAAATATTTTGAGGACGAGGTGCAGAATGGGAATTGGGATAGTGTTGAGAAGTATCTCTCTGGATTTACCAAGGTTGATGACAATAGATACTCTATGAAAATTTTCTTTGAAATACGGAAGCAGAAGTATCTCGAAGCGCTGGACAGGTAGGCTTCAGTTTTTGGCGTTATATATCAATATTTCTGATTATTGGTTTTCTCAAACTTATTTTCTTTCGTAGGCATGACCGATCAAAGGCAGTTGAAATCCTTGTGAAGGATTTGAAGGCCTTTGCCTCATTTAATGAAGAGCTATTTAAGGAAATCACTCAACTTTTGATTTTAGAAAACTTCAGGTTTGAAATTCATTTAGTATATATAGATATATTTCAATATTTTACTTTTTTCTCATGTGGCCAGCACCCTTGCTTTTCAGGTAAAATGAGCAACTTTCAAAGTATGGGGATACCAAATCAGCAAGGTCAATCATGCTTGTTGAACTTAAGAAGCTGATTGAAGCAAACCCCTTGTTCCAAGATAAACTGCAGTTTCCAAACCTAAAATATTCTAGGCTGCGTGGGTTGATTAACCAGAGGTAAGACTGTAAGAAGTTCTTATAATTGTCTCTGTAGCTCACCATACCTTAGATTTTGCACACTGATATGTTTCTGAAGAGATGGGAAAATAATCCAAAGCATGATCTTGTGAAGGTCACAATTGTTTTATCTTCATAGTTGATGATCCTATGCGATAAAGTTTGGTGTTTATCTTACAATATAAAAAGAATTCCTGTGGTTTCTCTTCCGAGTAAATTATTGGTTGTTTAACCCTGCAAACCTTTAGATCTTTGTATTTCAAATAGTTCCAGATAATATAATCTTTAGTTTGTTTGATTCTGTTCTCTTGACTTCTCATTTGGATTCCTTTTCTAGAATTGTTGCCGTCTTGCCGCGCATCCTTCTTCTCTATATTTTTCCATTTTGCACATTAAACCATAAAGTGATTCTCTTTGTGCTCCTCAATAATTGTGACACCCAGACATTTTATGGAATCCACGTAGCATGATTTAGTTAAGCTTGCAAATATGCGATTATGCGAGACTTGTTAGAATCTCAAGTGCTACAGAATGGTATTTTTTTTTTTTGACATTTTTCACATAGCTTGGATTTGCAGAAATCAATGAAAAATGTTTGGAGTATATGACATTGAATACTAGGAAACATAAGAATGCTTATCATTGGATTCTGTATTATATAAACTTTTGCAAGTAATGGCTAGTACATTATCAATGTGGCAAAGTTATTGTGAGTTTTAATTGCTTACACTTTTTCATTAGCAATACTTTATTAAAGAGGAACATGGCAAATATAATAGTTTGTGAAGGTAAACTTTCTATAGTGCTCGGAAATCTTTATCATTTAGCATTCTGATCAGTTTGTTTCAACTTTTAACTCTTGGACTATCTGGGGTTTGTTCATTTGTATTTGAGCCACTAATTGGTTTACTATTGGCAGTTTAAACTGGCAACATCAGTTGTGCAAGAACCCTAGGCCAAATCCAGATATCAAAACTCTTTTTGATGACCATTCATGTGGGCAACCAAATGGTGCACTTGCTCCAAACAATCCACTTCTTGGAGCCATGCCAAAAGCAGGAAGTTTTCCTCCATTGGGTGCTCATGGGGTAATTTTCGTATATTTATTTTTATCATATTCTTCTATTGAGATTTGACTTACACCCACAATGTGTTTCCTCTTCAGCCTTTTCAATTTGCTCCAACACCAGTTCCTACACCCCTTGCTGGTTGGATGTCTAATCCTTCAGCTGTGACCCATTCAGCATTTCAGCTGTCTCTAGCGGACCTATTGGGTTGAATGCATCTACAAATCCCAGCAATATTGTGGATTATGCTAGCGAGTCTAGGATGTTATTATGAATAACAATTTGACACAAATGATGGTTTTTCTTTTGAATGAAGTTGCAATTCTGAAGCATCCGAGGACTCCTTCAACAGCCCACCCTTCTATTGAGTATGCATTTGTAGATTTTGACCATGTATCTAAAAGAGCAAGGCCCCTTGGGATTTCTGACGAGGTCTTTTGGCATTTTCTACTCTAAAGTTATTTCTCTTTTGGCTATGTTTGATTCTTTTGATTGTTAGGTGATCCTAACTATTTGTTAGCCTGAACTATATGATTCAGGTAAATCTGCCTGTCAATATACTGCCAGTTTCCTATCCTTAGAACCATAAACCGGCTACATTCTCCCTGGAGGACTTGCCTAAAACTGTTGTGCAAACACTGAGCCAAGGATCAAACCCTATGAGCATGGATTTTCACCCAATCCAGCAGACCATTCTTCTTGGTACTACTTTTCAGTAAACTATTATTTGCCTTTATTTTTTTAGATATTAGCACTTCTGGTCTTCTCTTTTTGAGTTTGGTTTCTTTATTGATATATCATAGTTGGTACAAACATTGGTGATATTGCATTATGGGATGTTGGCACTAGGGAGAGATTAGTTCTGAAGAACTTCAAGGTTTGGGATCTCGGAACTTGCTCCATGCCCCTGCAGGTATGACTTCCATTTATTGATATTATGCAATGTTTTATTCTTGTGTCCTCTTATAATTGACTCTTCTCCTATCCCGTGCAGGTATGCTTCCATTTACTGATATTATGCACTGTTGTATTGTTGTGTCCTGCTATAATTGACTCTTCTTCTACCTCTCCATTCCATATTAGATGTCAACACTTCCATGGTTCACTTGTAAAAGGTTTTAGTAACAGAAGATCGATAAACTTGTACCATAGTATGTTAACATAGGTTGTGTGGTGTACTCCTGTTTTTGTTTTTCTGACATCCTCTTTATGTCACTCAGGCTTCTTTGGTTAAGGATCCTGTTGTTTCAGTTAATCGCATAATATGGAGTCCAGACGGCTCCTTGTTTGGTGAGCTAATTCTGCACTGCAAAATAAAGATGACTATCAGTAACTTTTTTTTTAGTAAGATTCCTTATTATTGTGTGGGTACTGCTTACTCAAGGCACATAGTGCAAATATATTCTTATCATGGTGCTGATGTTATCAAACAACACTTGGAGGTTTGAGAGCACTAGAGCATTTAAAGCATTTCCTTGCTTCATTTAATCTTATTATGGATTTTTTCTGACATTCAAATGACAGATTGATGCACATGTTGGTGGTGTCAATGATATTGCATTTGCTCATCCTAATAAGCAGCTTTCAATAATAACCTGTGGAGATGACAAGACAATTAGGGTTGACATAGAACTCTGATTTTCTCTTTTATTTTTGCTTGTCATTTTGAAGTTTTTTTTATCAAACTTTGTGGTACTTTAGGTGTGGGATGCAACTAGTGGCACCAAACCGTACACCTTTGAAGGCCACGAGGCACCTGTTTACTCTGTTTGCCCACATCACAAGTAGAACAAAGGAGAACATTCAGGTAGTTTAACTATTTTGGCTTTTGTAGAATTGCTTTCTTCTTTAACCATTGATTCACATGTTGACTTTTTCTTGGGAATTGTTTAAGGTTTATTATTCTTTTATTTTTTGCTTCTTTTACTTGCAGTTCATCTTTTCAACAGCAGTAGATGGAAAAATAAAGGCATGGTTGTATGACAATTTGGGTTCCAGGGCGGATTATAATGCTCCAGGGAACTGGTGTACAACAATGGCTTATAGCGCTGATGGTTCCAGGTGTGTTTTTAGAGCACTGGATTATTTTGCGGAATAAGTATCTATTGGCTCTCTTTTCTCTGCTGACATTTTTTGTTTTGTTTTGTATTTCCTCATTTTATGTAGGCTCTTTTCATGTGGAACTAGTAAAGAAGGAGAAACATTCGTTGTGGAGTGGAATGAAAGTGAAGGAGCAGTGAAGAGGACCTACCAAGGTTTCCGAAAATGTTCTTCAGAAGTTGTGCAATTTGACACCACAAGGAACCGGTTTTTGGTAGCCGGTGATGAATTCATGATCAAGTTCTGGGATATGAATAATGCCAATCTACTGACAACTTTTGATGCTGATGGTGGCTTACCAGTAATCTCTCAAAAAGATGAATTCATATTTCAATACTTTTCAATACTTAGCCTTAGATACAATGTATCAACTTGTAACTTTAGGCAAGTCCAAGGATGAGATTCAACAAGGAAGGAACACTTTTGGCTGTTGCGACACATGATAATGGAATTAAAATTTTGGCAAATGGGGATGGACTTCGTTTGATGCGCACACTTGAAAATCATTCTTTTGATGCAACTAGGGTTGGTTCGGAGACCATAACAAAGGTATCGTAATAGGAAAAACTACCTGTTCTTTTTACATAAAAAGGAGGAATTTGATGATATTTCTGCTCTCTGATACAGCCTATAATAAACCCATTGTCTGCTGCTGCTGCTACTGCTGCTGATATTGCAACAACCTCTGGAATAACTGATAGAACTGCTCCACCTATGGCTATAACCGGAATGGTCTGTGATTTTCTTTTCAATGTTCTGAAATATAGTTTTAACTTTTTTTAAACTATGCTATATTTCATGTATAGTCTAGCTCATGAATTTCATAGACTAATGTGCTAATATTGTTTTTGATATTGATATAATGGAGATGTCAGAAACATGGTAGATGTGAAACCTAGAATTGTTGATGAATCAATAGACAAATTAAATATCTGGAAGCTTATTGAAGTCAGTGAACCAGCTCAATGTCGATCTTTAAGACTCCCAAGTCCCAAATAGTCTTAGAACAAGCAAGGTTTGATCTCTAGGTCTCTATAGTTTTTATTAGATATTGGGTAGTTATGTGCATTGAATGGCTTTCTAGACAAATAGTATGCCCGACACCCTCAGCTTGGCCACACTCTACTCCCTCATCTCGGTCATGCCTGACTCCACTCCCTTAGCTTAGTCATGCCTGACTCCCTCAGCACATCCACGCCTAACCCCCTCAACTCAGTCATGCCTGACTACTTGAGCTCGGTCATGCCTGATTCCCTCAGCTCATCCATGCCCAACCCCCTTAACTCAACTACAACTCCCTTAGCTTGGTCATGCATAACTCCCTTGGCTTGGCAGCTCAGCCCTTTCCCCCTACCTCCTAATACGGTTGCTGGCTCCCCCTCCTAATAGTGGGGAATGTGGATACTGTGATAACCCACATGACAGTCCCACGACCTGAACGTGGGGTTCGCGCCTCCTAGGAGAAGGTATAAAAGAAAGTCTTCTTAGGCGGGCGTAGGTACACGCACATTACACATCTCAAACCTTTACTTTCTAAGGTTTTCTTCCAACCATCCCATTTCTAACTTGAGCATTGGAGTGACCGCGTTGAGATCCACCTTGGCCCCCATTCTAATCTCTTGCTAAGTCTTTTAGAGATCCCAGAAGCTTGCTTCGCCACCAGACCATCAGGACTCCTCCCCACGACAGTTGGTCCTTGGTGACTCACCCGATAACTCTCAGACAGGAACAAGGATTATGAACAATATAAAATCGTTGGCATAGCATTGTTCTTTGTTTTATTATTTTGTAATTTGTTTTTCCGCTGCCTACTAATTATAATTATAAACAAATGAACAATCTAAAATGATTGAGTATTAACCCCCTAATGATCCAATAGTTACAACAATTTGGTGTCAATAATACATTTTTTCATTGTGAACTAGAAGAAGAAATTTATATCGAGGTCCCATCAAGATATGAAAAAAATTTGGATTATTGTATGTAAATTTAAAAAAAAAAAACATATAGACTTAAGTAATCACCACGGATATGGTTTGACAAATTTAAAATGATAGAGGAAGATGCTACAGTTGATAAGAAAATAGTAACATCTGGGAAAAGTTATTTATTTGTTTGTTTCATACTCGACCATATATAGTATACGCAATAAGTGTTATTACAATTCATGCAGCTCGAAAAAAGCTCATCTGGTAGTACTGTAGTAGCTCATTTGAGTGAATGGTATCTCAAAGGGATTGCAGAAAAGGGTATTCTGTTCAAAAGAAATGGAGGTTTAGTACTAGAGGCATATACAAATGTTGATTATACCGGATAAATGGTCAATAGAAGGTTAACCTCATGACGTGGAGCAAGGAACAAATGACCCAAGGTGTGTAAACAACTTTAGTTAAAGATCGTTGTAGAAGACTTAAAGATCAAGTGGGATGACCCAATGAAATTTTATTGTGATAATAAGTTTGTGATTAGCATAGCTAAACAATCCAGTACAAAATGATCAAACCAAACACATTGAACTTAACAGAGACTTCATCATGGAGAAACTCGAGAGTGCCCTTACATATCTACACATGAACAACTTAGTGATATAGTTACTAAATGGTTAAGTAACTCAATGTTTCAAAGTATTGTATTCAAGTTGAAAATGATAAACACTAATTCACTAGCTTGAGGGGGGAGTGTGGGAAAATATGATTAATGTACAGTTAGAAGATTTTGTAACCATGTATATCTCTGAAATTAAGCTAAAAATATTTTATAAATTATCAGATGATCATCTTATTCAAAAAATCATGGGATCTGATTCCATGCATGATGGGATATGATAGCCTAGTTAGTTTCCTTTTCTATTGTTGGATTGCTCTACAAGCACTCTGTACATATTGTTTAAGAGAGATACTGTAGAAAAATCTTTCATAAAATTGTTTTTCAATTTCCTTCACTGAATAATCTAGGACTAATCTAGAACCAAGTGGAAGGAATTCCATGTTGGGAAAACTATTACCACTTGTAGACTATTTAAGGTTATCTGTAGAACTGAATTGTGGACTATTTAAGGCCATTTGTAGAACTGAAATATCACCCATTTATTCTTGATAAGTTTAATGTCAACAAAAGTTAAAACAATATCCATAATCAACTTTTACTGTCTCTCTGCATGGCAAATCTGTCCAGAAGAAAGAGTCTCGAAATTTAGAAAATGTTTCAGAGTAAATGTACATAATAAATATGCTGCCTGCTCTAATATGTTGCTCTTGTAGACCATTGTTAATTTAAGATGAATTTTCATGTATAGCAGTAAAGAAGAGATATTTGAAGGCCATGATTAGAACTTCTTATTGCAGATTTCAAAACCGATCTACACCAATTCTGGTGTTGCCATCCTCGCTTTAGCATCAAATGCAATTCTCCGACACTGGAAGTGGCCTCGTAATGAACACCATTTGAGTGGAAAGGTGAAGACATGAACAATACTTCCTCAAAGTGCTATCTTTTGTGTAATACTATACAATGTTGTTCCATAGTTTGCTAATTACATACTTCATCTGTAGGCGACAACAGGTATTGCTCCTCAGTTGTGGCAACCACCAAGCGGCATATTGATGACTAACGAAATTACTGACACAAATCCTGAAAAGCTGTCCATTGCTTTGCACTTTCAAAGAATGATTCTTATGTTATGCCAGCTTCAGGGGGGAAGATATCCCTTTTCAACATGATGACATTTAAGGTTAGAAATGGATCATTATAGCACTACAAAACTTAAGTTAAAGTTGAGACTAACCAATTTGTTATTCATGGCAGACAATGACAACATTCATGTCACCTCCACCTGCGGCAACTTTTCTTGCATTTCATCCACAGGACAATAATATAATTGCTATAGGAATGGAAGATTCCACTATTCAGATCTATAATGTCCGAGTTGATGAGGTACTTTTCTACTACCACAGCCTGTGATAGGTGGGATAAAGAATATTGTAACTTCGGAGTTAATGCTTATGCAGGTCAAGAGCAAACTTAGAGGGCACTCTAAGAGAATTACTGGTCTTGCTTTTTCAAATGTTTTGAATATGCTGGTCTCATCTGGAGCTGATGCTCAGGTTATTGACTGTTCTCTTTGTAATATAAATACTTAATTTGCACACAATTTAGTGATTTTGGACTTATCCATTGGGAATTTGTTATGGTGAGAAGCATGCCATGGGCGCACCTCTTTTAATGCTCATACTGTACTCTTTGCAGCTGTGTGTTTGGGACTGATGGATGGGAGAAACAGAGAAGTAGGTTTCTGCAAATTCCTTCTGGGTGTACTGCAGTAACCATTTCAGACACGCGTTCAGTTCCATCAAGATCAAATACACTTCCTAGCTGTGCATGAAAGCCAGATTGCTTTATATGAAACTACTAAATTAGAATTTGTGAAGCAGGTATTTCTGTCAGATTGTGAATAGTGTAGCATATGAATTATGATATAAAATTGGACCTTCCTATTATAGTGGTCTCCTTGTTTGGGTTCTGCTCCCATTGCACATGCAACATTCTCATGCGACAATCAGTTGATATATGCAAGTTTTTTAGATGCCACCATATGTATATTTAGTGCTGCCAACCTCAGTCTGAGACGCCGCATCCTTCCAGCTGCTTATTTTGTTAGTTTCAGGTATGTTTAATTATCATATCATGTTGTTTGTACTCTATTACTTGTTGCAAGCGCTAAGAGTGCTTCGAGATTGGTGCCTTTGTGACAACTTTTAGCAGCACATACCTAACTGGTTGTTAACTTGCATTTCTTCAGCATCACATGAAATTGCAGTCCCCATCTTTTACTACATCTTATAGTTTAATTTTTTGGGCTATCTTTCATAATGTATTTATATATTTTCCTATGTTTCTTTCATCCAAAAGACACCAACTTGTAAATCCTTCTCTGAACATGTTAGCGACTTTGTTAAACTGCTAACTATGTTGCTAATTGTGAGAGATAACCAAATTTGTCTCTTAATACTTCAGCTACTAAAGGTTGCTACCAACTTCTTTTGACAGCATCCACTAGTGATTGCTGCGCATCCATCAGAACCGAATCAATTGGCCGTAGGCATGACAGACGGCAGTGTATATGTATTAGAGCCACTAGAATCAGAAGCAAAATGGGGTGGTAAATCGCCTGCTGAGAATGGATCAGCAAGTAGCATGTCTTTTCGAGCCGCTGCTGGAGCCTCTAATTCAGATCAACCACCGAGGTGATGGAAACCATCACAAGCACATAGGTTAACCCTTTTCCTCTAACAGGTATGCATGAGAATCTCTCGGCACTGTTTAAATTGTTAAACGTGGTTTATGTTTCTACCTTCATCTGCAGCCATGGAAGATAGTCAAAATCTTTTCGAATGGTAGGCTGGTCGGTAAGTTCAACAAACAAACATCTGACTGATAGCTGCGCTAGATTTCACTGATATGTATGCCATGGAAGAATTGATTATGTTGCTGTGTTTGATATGGAACAGAACCCTGTTAAGTGTGATGTTTATTTAAATCGCAATCTCCCGCTGCTAGCAGCCATCAGCGTCAAGTTTCTTCTCCTTTGCTTGTACAGTTTATCCCATCTTTACTATGAACTAGATATTTCCCTGCCCTACAGGGTCGAGGTAAAAAAATAGTTAAAAAGTTTGCAGAGTTCAAGGAAATGGTTCTTCGTCATGCTCTCTTTCTCAAAAGACGTGTAAGTCGTCGTTATTGTATTGTCATGGTTGCTCTCTGCTACTAAAGGAATTTGCTTGCTCTTTGCCAAAATGCAGCAGCTACAAGGATGTTGCTGGGAGAAACTGATGTGCATTTGTTATCCTTCATCGTGTGGCAACATCAACCTGAAGCTGACCTGCGTTCGTACTCCTCTAAACAAATCTTAGAGAAGGTGAACTACTTGATCAGATCTGTCCACACTCGTTGCTTCAGTTGCAAATCCATTGGCACAGTCGTCTTCCAAGTAGTCATCAACCTTTTCTCCATCGCTTTAATCATCATGTATAGGAGGAAAAACTGATGCAGGGGAATTGTTTCTATGTGCTCTGAAATCTTTCTGCTCTTCAACCCTCTTCTTTGAGATTTCTGTCATCATCACCAGAATATGAATTGCTCGACTAGTCGTCTAGATGCAAAGTCTCAGCTTATGTTTGCCTATGAATCTAACCCCATTTATGCCGTGCTGTGTTCGGCCTAGCTTAGTCCCTGGGTTAGGCTGAACAGGGATGGCTAGAAAGGTTGCCAACCCGAGTTAGCCCAGGCACAAACCAACTAGTTCAATCTGCCCATGCAACTTTGTATGGGTGAAGATCTAGTGCGAGTCATATTTTAGTGTATGTAAAACAATAAAACCAAAATAAACAATATAAGGATGTTCAAACATACCTGATTTGAGTAAAGTAATTAAATTTAAATTGGATTTTTTTTCTCTCATCATTTCAGAGACATGCTAGATGAAGTGTTTAAAGAGAAATTCTCTTTTTGACTCTTAAGGCACTAGGCACTAGCTGCTTGTAGTGGGCAACTATAACACCAGTTTAATGTTTTTCATGCAAAGTTATCAAGGAGCCTTTTGATTTGTTTAATCTACAGGACTTAAAACGTGCTTGCAGGAAAATAGTGTCTTTACCCTTTGGACATGTTTCTGAATCACAAAGTTCGTCAAAGGCATAGAATGATCCATATAATTGATTTCAGTTAGTGGGTTGTTATTATGTTTTGCCTGTTCTAACTAGTGCAAGCCTTGATATTGTTGAAAAGGTGAATCAAAAATGAACGAAAAAAAATAGTTTCAATACAAATGGGAAATAGTTGTAGATTAAAAAAAATTAAGGTAAATGGATTGATTTATGTCGAATGATACTGTTGAGTTAAGATGATGTGATTAAGCCTCTGTTTGGATGGGGTGAGGTAAGGTTCATTAATGGAAGGGGATGGAAGGGGAAGGGAGGGAAAGGAAGAGAAAGTAATATATTTATCTTGTCCTTGTTTGGAAGGGAGGGAAAGTTTATGTGAGAGGAAAGGGATGGAATGAAGGTTAAATATACAAATTTACAAAAATATCCTCTTATTTTTTTAATAAATCTGCATGTGAAAAAATAAATAATGATATAATTGTAATAATTTCTCCTTACCCTTCCTTACACCCTAATTTGGGGTGTAAGGAATTTCGCTTATTCCCGAGCATGCAAGGGGAAGCTTTACCCTTCTCTCCCCTTCCCCTTCATAGCTCACTCTCTCTCAAACAAGGGTAAAAATTCATTTTACCCATGTTTATCTTTTCCTCTCCTTTACTCACCTCCTCCCAAACAGAGGATAAGTGAAATGCTCTCTTTTGTAAATCCCGGATTTAATTTGCACTAAAATTAATTATCTCGTGTACAAGTAAGACTTGAGTGTGGTAAATATTAGACCGGTCAAAGTAAAAATTACTAATTTATATTTTGCTATTTTTTTCAGCTACACGAAGCAGATTCATTACCTATGATCATTAATGCAGGAGATTAATCTAAAAGTTACAAATCATTTTCTGTTCTACCTCTTTCTTTCTTTGTTTTTTTTTTTAACTTTTGTATATGTTCGAATGTTCAAGTATAGATCAGTTCACCATATAATAATTCATGCTTAATTGCTAGTAGTCATCCTTAATTTACCTCCTTCGTATTGATCTAGAAATAAATTAATGAGATATTGGGGGCGAACGAATCGTCTTTTGCCACATGCTTAATTGCTTGAGGTGGTTTAGTCATTGTGTTCTGAAATTGATTATCCATTCGAGCTTTTTGTTTTGTTTTAATAATTTAGGTAATGATTCAATTAATTCAGTAGGTAACTGATTTGATTTTATGAAAATTTTTTACCGTCATTAAAAGATAAATCGAGAGGTAGATATGGCTCTTGACGGATGATCAACATTATAAAATTTTCAAACTCTTCCTCAAATGTCATGTATTATGAGCGACATTTAAATTCTCATTGTCTAAAAAATTCAATGCATTTGTAGAGTGCCATGTATTTTGGATAATCGAGGAGATTATCCACCGAGATATGAAGCATTGTTGGATAGGGGATCATCTTCTCGGGATAGTGCGATGATTAAGATATGAGGTGTTGTTACATTAGATCTTGGGATCGAAACTCGGTGTGATCGAGCATAATCTCCCCCATGTCTTGGCCATTTGTACTAATGGCTAGTAGTCACCCGTGATTTACCTCCTCCGTGTTGGCCTAGGGACGGGTTGACGGGGGCACTGGGGGCGAGCGAATCGCCTTTTGCCACATTGTTGGATAGGGGATCGTCCCTGGGGCTATGGTATCGTGGTAGGATATCCAGGTTATCTCCCATGGTATCCGCAGTTCGAACCTCAACTACGGCGTATTTGTAGAAATTTTTTCTCCAAATGGGGGGCGTAATCAAAGGATGCTGGGCTTCTAGACTGGTCGCCGCGTGCGCTTCCCGATTTACCCTGGTGGCCAGTGGGAAACTTCCGTGGGACCGGACCGGTCATCCTCAGAGATAGTCAATGAGACTAACTGGGATTATCATTGTTGGATAGGGGATGTCCTCTTGGATGAGTCTAATAGCTAAAACATGAGGTATTGTCATCATGAAATTTGGGGTTCGAATCTCGACAAAGTCGAGGTAAATACCTCCCTTATATGCTAGTCACTATTCCAAAGGCTAGTAGCCATTCGTGATTTACCTCCTCCGTGTTAACCCTGGGACGGGTTGACGGGGACACTGGAGACGAGCGTATTCGTCTTTTGCCACCATTGTTGGATAGGGGATGCCCCCGGGATTATAGTGTAGCAGTAGGGCATCCAAGTTATCATCCAGGTATCCACGGTTCGAGCCTCAATTGTGGTGAATTTATAGGAATTTTTCCTCCAAATGGGGTACACAACTAAAGAATGCTGGGTTCCTGAGTTATCCACTACGGGCACTTCCCGATTTACTTTGGTGGTCGGTGGAAAACTTTCGTAAAATTGGATCGATCACTCAAGCTTGACACTACACAGTTTAGTTATTCATTTTTTTTCTTTATTGTTGGATAGGGGATGAATTTATTTTTTTTTTTTTAAAAAATATGACCAGGCCTTGATTTGTCGTTGCATGGGTTGGCTTAGTTACGCTTCCTTGAAGGATTTGAAGAATTAAATATTTTAATTATTAAAAAATATTAAGAAAATTTTTCCAAAATTGCAAAACATTCAATAAATAAATTGCAGATCATAAGGTTGTGTATATCAGTTGTGCATCACCACTTCACTTCCCGAGCTTTTGATATTAGAATCGGACCGCTAAATTAAATTAATCATTAAAATCGAAGTAGTTATTAATCCGTTAATAATCGACACAAAAGTTCTTAATTCCGTTAATAATCGAAGTAGTTATTTTTTAAAAAAAATGTAAAAACATAATATTTTTTAATAAAAACTTAATGTTTTAAATTTTTTATTCTTTAATAAAAAACAATTTAATTGATTTTAAAAATTCAAAATATAATTAATTTAATTAAAATAATTGATTTTTTTTTTATAAAAATTAAATTAATTCCATTAGATCAGTTATTTCCTAAGTAAGGCAGTCACAACCTATGATTAGTAGGGTCAATTCGGATAAGTTAAATAAATTCAAATTAGATGGAAGAAGCAAGAATATTATGAAAAATTTTAATCCGAATCCTATTCAAATTCAATCAAAATATCTTAAACGCGAAGTCAAATTCGGCTAATCCGATCAACCCAAATAACTTACCTGACCCGGATTTTTTTTTATTATTTCCTTATAATTTTCTATTTTTATCTCAATATTTCATATTGTTATACTAAATATTATGCTATTTGCTTACATAAAACATCTTAAATTAAAAGAAAATTTAATTTAAATAAAAAAAATCTTAAATTATAGATTCGGATGAATCACAGAGGTTGAATCGATCATCAGAAGAAGAATTATGTCAAAAATTAAAATACATTCTGGGAAAATTAAACTTTCATGAAAGAGAAGCAAATGAAATGTTTTCATAAAAATTCTCGTAGAATCGAAAATGAAGTTTTCATTCTATACATGTCAGATCATGAATTAGTAACTGCATCCAATCTCCGAAAAAGTCCCAATTGTCCATGATTCGAATCCGATCCGATTTCAATCCGAATCTAAATTAAATTATTCTGAATCTAATCCGAATCCGAAAACTCATGGTCCATATTTTTTTGGATTTATTTGAATCAGGATGACGGATCGGAATTGACACCCCTATCTACAATGACTCCATTGTGGGTAGCTAGAGTCTTTGCCGAGACGGCTTTCCAGTGGGAAATCCTGTCTTGCGAATGACAGTGGAGGATGGCTACAGGAGTTGGATGTTTGAGTGGCTTGACAGATAAATGTAGGGCACTCTTATCCGATGAAATTATTGCAGGCACTGCATTAGCACGCAAATTCTTTCCAGTGGGAAGACCGTAAATTATGTGGCAAAAATTGATTCGTGTGTTCTTACGGTTTGTTAATTCGTCCCTAGGTTAATACAAAGAAGGTAAATTACGGATGATTACTAATCATTAGTATAAGTGGTCAAGACAC
Source organism: Zingiber officinale (assembly GCF_018446385.1). NCBI lineage: Eukaryota > Viridiplantae > Streptophyta > Magnoliopsida > Zingiberales > Zingiberaceae > Zingiber > Zingiber officinale. Next base: position 138,185,202 of record NC_055998.1, on the reverse strand, counting down.
GAGAAAAAATATACTCAAACATATCGAGTTTCGATCTCAAAATCTCATATGATAATATCTCATGTCTTAACAATCATACCGCTATGAGGGAACAGGAAGAATATAAATTAGGAGACTTCCTCTGATATCTTTACCATTAATCAAGCTCGTTCTTTTATAAAATCTCAATTTGAAAATTTTAATAATATGAGAAAACATTTGATTTTTTTTTTTTGTTTTGAATTTAGAGAGGTTACAAGGATGATAAAACTTATGAGGTGTTGCAAGAATTTTAAAAATTCTGGCTCATGAGTTCTCTTAATATTAATGGGGATTATTTATTTTCCGATTTGATACTCATTACTAAGAGAAGTCAAACCGGTAATAATGTAGTGAATTACTCGAAGAAAATAGTTGAATATTTTCTAAATCCTCACATTGCTTATAAAATTTTATTATCTATTCCAATTATAGTATAGTGTAGAACTAAGTTTATCAAAATTAAAGAACATTAAATTTTTTTCCCGATCAACTATATTACAAGAAAAATTAAATGAATTATATTATTAATTGAGAAAGAAATTATTGAATAACTTAGGGGGCGTTTGGTTTAGGGTAATAGGAGTGGGGAATGAGAATGGGAATCATTGATTTCCATTGTTAATGTTTGGATTATAGGAATAGGAATACAAATAAGGGAATGAATCCTTGAAATTGGGTAATGACTCATTCCCATGTACCTCCCCTTCAATGAGTCATTACCCTATTTTCATCAATCAAAATATTTCCTTATTCCAAAAATACCCTTGACTTAAAACTAAAATTTTCTCCATTAATATCAAATATCAAAATTTATTTATTTATTTTTTCTTTCATATCACTTATCTCTCTTTATTTTCTCTCATTATATTTTCCCTCTCATCATAGTTTCTCTCTCATCATTTTATCACACACTTTCTCTCTCCTTAATCTCTCCTATCACACTCTCTTTCCTCTTTTTTCTCATCATACTTTCTCTCTCCTCAATCTCTTCCATCGCACTCTCTTCCTTCTTTTGTTCCTCATCACACTTTCTCTCTCCTCAATCTCTCCCATCACATTCTCTTTTTTCTCATCACACTTTCTCTCTCATCATACTTTCTCTCTCCTCAATCTCTCTTATCACACTTCCTCCTTTTTTCCTCAACACACTTTCTCTCTCCTCAATCTCTCTTATCACACTTACTTTTTTTTTCTTAACACACTTTCTCTCTCATCATACTTTCTCTCTCCTCAATCTCTCCCATCATATTCACTGTTCTCTTTTTCTCTCACCATACTTTCTCTCTCCTCAATCTCTCTCATCACACACTCTCTCCTCGTTTTTCTCACTATATTTTCTCTCTCTTCATCCTCTCCTATCATACTTTCTCTCACATCATATTTTCTCTCATCATGCTCTCTCCAATCACACTCTCTTTTTTTATTTTCTCTCATCACACTTTCTCTCTCTTCATTCTTTCTTATCACACTTTCTCTCTCATAATACTTTCTCTCTCATTATTCTCTTTCATCATATTTTTCTCTCACATTCATCTTTCTCACATCTAATTTTTTCTCTTATTTTCCTTTAAGGGTAAAAAAGGAAACTTTGATTTATTCCGATAGAAGATATACAACTAACCAAACATTGCTTTTAAAAGTGATATCCATACTCATACCCATTCCCATTTTACAATACAATGATTCCCATTCCAATTCCTATTCCTAGGAAAGAACCCAACGCCATTGCACTAAGATTCCCATTCAAAGTAATAAAATAATAAAATTTAAATTTAGGCCATGATTTAGTTTATTCTAACTAGACTGAATTAATTATATTTTAATTCGATTTTTTTTTTCCTCTTATCACTTGGGAGACATGCTAGACGATGAAGTGTCTAAAGGGCAATTCTCTTTTTGACTCCAAGGCACTAGTTGCTTGTAGTGGGCAACTATATGTAACATCAGTTCAATGGTTTTTCATGCAAATTAAGCTATCGAGGAGCCTTTTGATTAATTAATTTGTTTAATCTACAGGACTTAAAACAGTTCTGAAATCTACATGTTCTTGCAGGAAAACAGTGCTCTGAAATTCTTTCTGGTCATGTTTATCAACCACAGTCATTCATAGTGTTAAAGAATTCATATAATTGACTTGGGATAAGATTTGATTATCGTTCAGTTCAGACTTTGATATTGTTAGAAATTTGAATGAAAAATGATTTAAATTGCAGGTGAGTGCATGACTACTTCATAAGCTTTAAAATGGAATGGATTTAATTGAAATATTTTTTTCTTTAAAAAAAAAAAGAAATTCTCCTATAAATTAAATTAATTATTTCGATTTAACCGAAGTTTTATTCATCAGTCCACTGTACAATGACACTATCTATCTTATCTGGTGGAGTCATCGATGGCTACAGGAGTTTGATGTTTCGTGAGTGGTTTGACGTAAAAACGCAGGGAACTCTTATCCGATGAAATGATTGCAGGCACTGCCCTAGCACTGGTGGGAAAAGAATGATGACTAGCACATTAGTGTTCAGTTACTGGTGTTGGATGCTTCGATTTGCCTTATAAGTGTTAGTTTTAAAGTGATTGTGATGCCACCCGCCACCCAGGCTAGGGGAGAGATTCTCTGGTTCAAGATCTCTGGATCAGTCCTGATCTCCTATTCATTCATTAGTTGGGTGAGTTGAACCCTACTTGTTTATCATGTAAGAATCAGATCACCCAACCAATGAATAGATAGGGTCTTTTCTGATCCAGAAAATTCTGGAACAGAGGTAACGAGGATTTAAATTTTATCTATATATGACATATTATACTAGAAGAGTTTAAAAACTTGTGATGTTGGGTTATTGGTCGAGACCTAACTATATGTGCTTCCTGATTTATCATAGTAAATTGAAAAATTTTTATAGAATTTAACCGATTATCTTTATGATTAGTCTGAATCGTAAAAACTAGATATCTAGACTTTGATGCGATGGTTAAACTTTAACTTATGAATATTTTTTAATTTATCCTAATAGCATGAATTAATTCAAATAAACTTTTATAAATTTATTTAATGAACTAATCTTATTTAATAAGAAAATCAAAAATCTAAAATTAATCAAATCCTTAAAATAATTATTCAAATTTGATATTATTTTTTTATATGAATTTGAAGTTGGAGCATATTTTTTTTTTTTAAATTTATTTGATTGGTCAGTGATATTAATTTTATTTGTCTTGTTTTAAGAGATTTTTGTTTATTTTACAAGTTTGATTAAAAGAAATTATTGGTGAATCTGATTCACAAACTCATGGAATAAATATGAATATAAATATCATTCATGAATACCATCTTTATTTATTCATTTAGGTTAAATTGACCTTGTGAATATTAAATTTTATCACAACAAATATTTGATTCATTTACACTACGAAGCTAGCGATGTAGGAGGTGACATCCACACCACATCCATCTAGGAGGGTTGTCCACTTAGTGATTGACTCCCTTGACTATGAGGTTCTTCCGGGCCCTTCTCTTTGGGATATGCCATTCGCTCCGATTGTGAGACAAGACAGCATCTCTCACTCTACCAAGGTCTCACTATCCTCTAATCTCCTCATTCAAAGTAACCCAATAGTTGGCCTCTCCAATTAGTGGCAAAAGATAACTTGTTTGTCCCAAGCGCCTATCATTATAATTAAGTTCTATAGTGAGATAAACAGAGTAAATCATAGAGGTCGATTGACCCTTTTTAGATGGGAGAGATTTTATTTCCTAAAAGATTATTCTTCTAAAAATTTGATTTATGTTCTCATGTGACAATCTACTACTTAAGTACTGACTTAATTATACTTATGGGATAGAGGTGTCAAAAATAAATCCGACCTGATGATCATCCAAGTTGATAAAAAAAAAAATCAGGTTTGGATTAAGAGTTTTCGGATTAGAGGATTTTCAAGTTAGAGATTTTCCAGTCGAATTCGGAATGATCCAAATATAGGTTTTAGAAAATTTTTAGGATTAAGTCAAATTTATTTTAAAAATTAAGATATTTTTATATATCAATATCAATGTTATTATGATAATGATCAAATATTGAGATAAAAATAAAAAATTATAAAATAAAAAAAAAATTATTTTTAATTGGATTATTCGAATTGAGTTTGAGTTGGACAAATTTGAATTTAGATTTAGGAGTTTCGAATTAATCCAGATTAAAATCTTTGTTATAATTTTTTTTCAATCCAACTCTAATCCAATCCTATCCATTCAAATTAACATCCTAATCTTGGAGCAATAGTTGACCCCTCTCAGTCCACTCGGATGGGTTTAGTGGTTAGCACATGAGATGTTACCATAATGAGGTCTGGGGTTCGAATCTCAGTAAAGTCGAGATAAATACCTCCCTTATGTACTAATCATTATTCCAAAAGCTAGTAATCGTCCGTGATTTATCTTCTTCGTGTTGATTCTGGGACAAACTGATGAAAACACTAAGGACGAACGTATTCATCATTTTATCATAATAGTTGACCCCTCCCAGCTTTGATTCGAGGTTCTTTTCTACTCTCCACTCAACGGTCTTATTCCATCATTTTGTGATTTTTGTCCTAGTATGATTTTTCGCTTTTTGCCTTTCGTGCACACTTTATTGGCTACAACCAAGAACAAGGAGAAGAGTGCGGCATGATTAAAAAGGAAAAAAAAATCTATATAAAATATTATTTTAAATGTTAATGAGTTAATAATGGTGTGAATGATTAAAAAGCATAATGGTTATTTAGTGTATTACTTTTTTGATCACTTTAATCCTCTGTTTACTCATAGATGCGGATCGAAAAGAGAAAGGAATACACCGTAGAAATATATCCCTAGGGAAGGGAATGAAAATAAAAAGGAAATAAAAAATAAAAAATAAAAGTAAACGAAGGAAGAGAGAAGGGAAAGGTGAGCAGATGGATGCCACGACCCCTTCCCGTCGGACTTCTCGTGACGAGGTTAAGGTCATAGGTGAGGTGTGAGGGAGTGACCTTGCGGCGAGGTCGCGCCTCATCCGCGGCCTTGCGGTGCGACCAGAAAGGTAGTTGTAGTGCTACGAAAAGGTCGACATTGGCGAGGCTTGACTCGCTCGTGGCCTCGGGCTAAGTCACGCCTAGTTGACTACAAATGTACAAATGTAAAGTGTATTCATTTACGATAGATCGAATCTTCTGGATCACTTTTACGATCCAAAAGTTACTCCCTTTGCATATATTGATGGGATGTATGATCCTCACCTATTTTACAAGTGAGGACCATACATCTCCATCCATGCATGAAAGGGTGCATTCTTTTTATCTTTTTTTGAGAGAATTTTTTTTTAAAAAAATTTAAAAATAAATGAAACTATAAATTTATATATCCAACCTAAAATTTTTTCATGAGATTTTTTTCTCTATAAATTATTTTTCTTATCATTCATGCTAAAGTAAACAATGATTGAAAATAGAATACAAATCCCATATTAAAAATATATTAAAAAAAATATCATGAATATATAATACAAGGCATAGCACTGATGATGATGCTAAATTTTAAAATAACTCTAAAAACTATGTTATATTTTCATTTGTTATACCAATTTCAAATTATTGAGGGTCTTTTGCCAAAGAAACAAACCAAGGGGGCCAAAACAAAATTTTATCTTTTGCTTCTATTAAGACAAACTAAGAGGAAGCGATCGGAATCAGTTCGTTTCCCGGCTTCTTCCCTCTTCCGTTCCTTCGCTTGCCGGCCAAAGGCGAGGAAGTTAACGAATCCACTAGTCGGATAGAGAGATTGAGAGCTTGGTTAGATCGGAGGATCCGGGGAAATGACGCTCAACAGCGTTCTGCTTCCGGTATCGGAGCCGCCGCCGCCGCCGCCGCCGCCTCTGCGGGCCGTGGACGAAAGCGCCGCCCCCATTCTCCGGGAATCTTCCATGAGCCGGCGAGGTGCCTTCGTTGCACTCTCCTACATGGCCTGCGCAGGTCCTTGTTTCCTGCATCAACTCTTACTGCCTTTTCCTCTCCTCGAATGTTTCCTCCATGATTTCTTCTTCCTCTTGATGTATGTGAAGAAGGCTTTCGATACTTGAGCTTCATTTCTTCTTTAATACATTGGCTTTTTTTTTCCTCCTTGTTAGTTTTAACTATGCAGCGCGCTCAGATTTTAAGCTCGTTTTCAGATGTTCTTTTTGCCAATGTGGTTTTTTTTTCAAAAGTCTTGAGTGAAAGGAAAGTCCGGTAACAAATAAAAACTAACAAACTTGGGAGAAGTGGTTTATTTCATTATGGGAACAGGTTGAATCACAATTACACTGTTTACTTCAGATGAAAGTATTGTGAAGATTTGATATTATTCTGTTTTCTAGTTGTGACATTTACGACACACAAGCTTGATTTGTTTGAGATTAGTGGTCAAAATTTGCTAGGCACACCATCTGGAGTAGATAGATATAAATGTCCAACTTCAATAATGGCACAAGCAGAGTAGAGAAGAACTCAACTTAGCATATCATGCAGTGAAGTTCTTGTCAAAACACATCAGGAAGACCTTTCAAGACTTGGAACCACAGACTCGTTGTTCCAGGTACAGTGCTATCCTTGGAGATGGGCTGAATGAGATGCAACCAATGGAATAGTTCTCTTTCTATGAGCCCCTTCTGATTTAGAAGCGGTTTTTTCTCACTCATTAAGTATGTTTTATTTGTCCATTGAGATAGGAACAATGTTGCATTCTATTTAGAAACGAGTTTTACAATATGCAAGGTAAAATAATAGGTAAGACCAACCACACATCTCAGCTATTTGGATTTGGCTACAAATTTTATCCAGCCATTGGTAAATCAGCAAAGAAACAAAAAACAAAAAGATAATATAAAATCATAAGAAATATATATATAACATAGCTCCAATTTAGCATTTAGTCATGACAAGTATATTTCCACTTCACTGAGTATGATTTTAATCTTTTATATTTATAGATATAGCATTATTGTCACTTCTGCGATTGTTATCTCCTTTATTTATGTACTTGGCTTTTTTCTTTTGCAGTTCTACTTGTTATGTTCAATAAAGCAGCCCTATCTTCATATAATTTCCCTTGTGCTAATGTTATTACTCTATCCCAGGTATGCCATTAATTTTGTTATTCTTTCCTTGAACAAAGATTTGCTGAACTACCTGCACTAGCACAGCTTGATCATATTGAGAGGAATACAATGAATCAGTTAGGGTGTGTCTACTTGAGTGGAGGAAGAGGGAAATAAAGAAATATAGTGGTGAGGAAGGGAGGAGGGGAAATGAGTTTTCTTTGTTTCTTCTACTTGAAAAGAGAATAAAGAAGAGACAATAAGGGGGGAAAAAGACAAATAGCCCTTTGATTTTGTCCATCCTTGAGCCTTCTCCACATGGTGCCTTTGTCTCGAGCTTATACAACACCACCTATTTCTATGAGAATCCTTCGCTAGACAATACAGCTTTAGGACTCTGGCCATCTGATTGCAACCTCTATTTTTACTTATTATTTGTGGTGTGAGAAAATCACATATACAAAGCAACCACAAGCATCTCTAGGAGTTAATATTATTTAACCTGAATCCTAGTTCTCCTTCCCTTATTCTCTCCATGCAAAACATAGGAACATAGTCCCCATCACCTAATCCTCCAACAAGTACTTCTCAAGTCTCCCATTTGTTGAGATTAGCAAGGATCTGGTTTTGTCTAATATATATTCATTTTCACAAAATAAAGTTCTCGTGCCTTGCAGATGATCAGTTCAACATGCTTTCTTTATACAATGAGGCGTTGGAGGATAATTTCTTTTACTAATGGTGAAGCACATAAATCAGGCCTTGTGCCACCTCAAACAGTGTTGCTCACCCTTCCTCTTTCCCTTGCATATTTGCTTTATATGGTATACATTCTACAGAGTTCAACAGTGAACTTGCCTGTGTTTTTCCTTCTCCTGCTTTTCATATCACATAACATTGTCTTCTGCTTTTTGTTAAAGTTGGCTACTATGGAGTGTGTCCGTGGAGTAAATGTTCCAATGTATACCATGCTTAGGCGCACAACTGTTGTGTTTACAATGAGTGTTGAGTACCTAATGACAAGGCAAAAGTACTCATTCCCAATTGTTGGAAGGTAACTTAATTTTTGTTAAAATTGTCTTGCATTTGGGACCATTTCTGAGCAATAAGATTCAATTGAATCATACACATATGTATTCAAATTTGTAATGGATTTGCTTCAGGGTAATCTCTGCTTAAGCAGGGAGCATTAGTTGTTCCTTTACAGTAAATTGTATAACACCCAATTGCATGTAGATACATTTGCACTCGTGGTCCATCTGTATTACTTAATTATATTTAATGCTTAATGGCATTACCATTGGTTTTCAGTGTTGCAATGATTGTCTTTGGAGCTATTGTTGCTGGAGCTCGAGACTTATCCTTCGATGTTTATGGCTATATCATGGTTTTCATCGCCAATATGACGACTGCAATTTATCTAGCAACTATAAACCGCACTAGTATATCTGAACATTTCCAGTTGTTTTTCCTACTTTCACTGTGTATTGGATTAGTCTTCACGTTTCATGTTCTTTTTTAGGTAAAACCAGTGGACTCAATAGTTTTGGGCTCATGTGGTGTCATGGTAAAACCTCTGATTCCACCGAAATCATTCAACAATTTGTGAACTAGGTGGTATTCAAATTGTGTAATCGACTTTCAGGAATAGTGTGTGGACCAATTTTGCTTTTCTGGACATACATTCATGGTGATTTGGAGCTCACAATGAACTTTCCCTATCTTCATTCTCTTGGTTTTCAGGTGAGTTTCTTTCAACACAATGAAATCTTTCTCTTACATCTTTGAGTAAAAATACGGAGTTATTAACTATATGCAAAACCGTAGAGGCAGCCGAAGAAACTAGCAAACTGACAAATCTAAGCAACATGCCACAGCATGAAATATTTTCCTCATTTGCTATGCAGATTGTGATGCTATTTTCTTGCATTTTGGCATTTTTCTTGAACTACTGCATTTTCTTAAATACAACATTGAACTCTGCACTAACACAGACGATGTGCGGCAATCTGAAGGTTAGTTCTTCCTGAATTCCTTATGCGGTTTGTTTATGTTGAAACTAGTACTTACATTGCTCCAGGATCTGTTTACCATCGGACTTGGCTGGTTGCTGTTCGGTGGGCTTCCCTTCAACATGGTAACTTCGTATTTCTTCCTCGTTTACAATTCTTTTCTAAACTCACTGTTAACTAAGTGCCATGCTGCTTTTCTTCCAGTTGAATGTTATTGGCCAAGCTCTTGGTTTCCTCGGCTCAAGCTTCTACGCGTACTGCAAACTCAAGGGGAAATAGCATTTCATCAGCTAAGCCCATGCATCCAGCTACCGCTTAATGGAGCTCGAAAATAGGCTTCCGATGGCTACATGCGAGATGGGTGGGTGTCTTGAAGATCTAACAAGGCTTCCATCAATGCAAAGTTCAATTTGGATATAAGTAATCTCTAGTTCCACTAGATTTTGATGACAAGATGGTAGTGTTCTTGTGTCGATCCAAATTGAACTGATATATTTTGTGTAAAATATCGAATATGGAATGTTGGGGATAACATTACATGAAGGATTAAGTCTCCATTTCCATTTGGTGAGCTAATACGTGAATTAACACTCCACTCAATTGTCATTAAAAATTAAACTCCATTAAGTGATCAAATACATGTTGTAAGAAGGTGTTTGAGTTATCGGATGTGAATTGCATGTGTATGGTGCTCACCTTATGAGCATCATGTATATTTTTTTTTTTAATTTCTTTAACTTTAATATTATAACCTAGCTCTAAAAAAAAATTGCATGTGTATGGTGCTCACCTTATGAGCATCATGTATATTTTTTTAAAAAATTTCTTTAACTTTAATATTATAACCTAGTTCTAAAAAAATATATACTTGATGCTCACAAGTTAATACTAGTATATATAGAGAAATGATATCCTACATATCTTTATATGAGTGACCATAGTCGACATCCTATGTCAATTCCTGATGTGATTTTGAGAGAGATTTTTTAATCTCTCTCATCTACATGTAATAATTTTTCTCCCTTTCCTCTTAAATTAAAATAAAATTATCTCTTCTCTCTCATTTGATTACATGCAATAATCACTGTAGTGCTAGTTTTTAAAAATCAGCCGCTTAAATACACCAACCACATTCGTGGTAGTAGTTTGGTGCTGGTTTTTAAAAACCAAAGTGTCTATTTTGGCTGTTTTAAGATTGCTGGATGAGTTTGGGCCCTACAGCTTGCTCCCGGCTGCATCCTACAGTGTGTATCTCCAAGCGTCGCTCGTGAGACTTCCGAGCCCTAACGGAGCCTCCATCTGTGGGCCCCCCGGATATCATGCCAATCTCACGGATGATCGTGTTTCCCCTGTTCTCCTCTTCCTGAGCTTCCTCGGGCTCCTGGTTGCGACTGGGCTGCTGATTCCCTTGTCCTACATTGTCGGGCAAGGGTCTGCCAGACTGACCTGCCACGGGCTGTTGGCTGGCCAACATCCTCTGCTGAGTCCTAGGTACGATCTCAGGTAGTCAGGTGGAGGCAAGCCCAGCTCAGTAGCGCGCCGAGAGTCTCGGGTGAACTGAAAGCAATCATTTGTGGCATGGGTGTGAGACCTATGGTAAGTACAGTAACGCCGCCCCCACGGTCCGGGCCTTGGGCCTTGGACAGATGCCACACGTGGAACCGACCTGAGATCTTGACCGAGAGGGAAGGGCGGTCGGGCATCTCGGGCGTGAGGAAGAGGCTGAGCTGGTGGTTGGGGTGGCCTCTTCTTTGGTTTGTTGGCGGGAGTAGGCACCTTGTCCACCTTTCGCCGAGCCGCCTGAGCTTCTTCTACATTGATGTAGCTAGCGTAGACCTGACCACGGTTCGGAACCGACGGTTCGACGATTCGGAACCGTCGGTTCGACGATTCGGAACCGTCGGTTCGACGATTCCAGGCAGGTCGACCCTTAACCTTAACCGCATAAGACGGTTACGGTTCACGGTTCAGAACCGTTGGTTCACGGTTCGCCACGGTTCAAGATTAAAATGTTAAAAAAAAATAAAAATTAAAAATTAAACATTAAACATTAAAAATTAGAAATTAAAATTTATTGAAAAAAGGGCTTGCACTTATTTAAGTTGCCTACGTATCCCTTTAGGGGAATCAAAGCCCACGTAGTTCTTTTACATTTTTATCCTTTTACATTTTCATTCACTTCCATTTCCTATTCATATCGTATTTGTTCCTTCAGTATCAAAATCTTCAACTTCGTCATCTGAAAGTTGCATTCCTTGGATTCTTTTCTCCGCTATGGTCCAATCGTTTAGTAATGCTTGGGCTTCCAATAAGTCGGGAGACAAAGTTGATCGTCGTTCATCTAATATGTTGTCGCCGACACTGAACGTCTGCTCCACAGCAACAGTTGACACTGGGCAAGCTAAAATTTCTTTTGCGATCACAGAGAGAACGGGAAATCTTTGAGCCTTCTGTGACCACCACTTTAAATATCGAAGTTTTCGCTATCTGCTTCATTAAAATCAAAAGAAGTCGTAAAATAATTCTCAAGTTCCTGTGTGAAACTTGAGGATCCTCGTGGACGTTTTGTCCGTTCTTTTGATAAGAGTTGTGCTTTTGTAAGTTTTAAATTACAACTAGTAGTTTGTTGAATTTCATAAATATTAATTTGTGTTCCATATTTTGCATAATATTGATTATAAATATCATATAAATAAATTTTAACATTATATATAATATTAACCGGATCAGGAGAAGAAGAATCTTTAATTGGAATTAAAGCCTCGTAATATAAAGTTAACATTTCTTATAAAACTTCTAATTTAAATCTAGGATCTAAAGCAAATGTAATTAAATAAATTTCAGGAATTAAATAAAAATATTTTTCCCATTTAGTTTTCATAGCTAAGATGCAAGAAGATAAAGATTCATTATTAATATGTTCATTTAAAACTAATACTATATTAGAAAAATTTTCTAAAACTAATTGAGCAGTGGGATAATAAACACCGAAAAGTTGTTCGGTTGCATCATTAAATACTTTTAAAATTTCACAAATACTACTACAAATATTCCATTGTTGTGAAAATAAATATATATTAGTAGTAGTGTTTTGTGCAAAAAAATGAACATAATAATTCTTTATATTGAAATGAATCTTGTAATAATTGGTATGTTGAATTCCAACGTGTTGGTACGTGGAAATTTTTTAGGTCTCATTCCATTAATTTTACAAAACCTACTCCATTGTTTCATTATAGATGGATGAGACCATAAATAAGAAATTGCAATTCTAATTGGTTTAATATAACTTTATAAAATTTTAAAATCATCTTGAACACATAAATTTAAAACATGACATACACAACGAATATGAAAAAATAAACCTCCAATAATAGGTTGACAAACAAATTTTAGATCATTTATACAAGCGGTGTTAGTGTTGGTGTAATATCCCTCAGGTCAAGGCTGACCTGGTTGACCAAGCTTGAGTCTTGGTTTGGGTTTCAATGTTTGACGATACAAGACTTCGATGATATGGACAAGTGCAGGTGCAGTTGTTCATTTGGGGAGATTGTTTGGTGCAATTCCCCTCTGATCAAGGTCTGATCAGTTTGGTTGGAGAAGAGTAAAGTAGGTCAAGGTTGACCAGATACTTGACTGGGAAGTATTATTTTAAGTTGATTGTAATAAGTTCACTCAAATACTTTAACAGCTTATTTTTAAAATAAGACCTAATAACTTATAAGCTCCTAAAATAACTTATAAACTGTAATATGAACTTATAAACTATTTTTAATAAGTTTAGCCAAATACTCTCTTAGCATTGACGCACGTCAAGCTTACTCCTCTCTTAAAGCAAATTCATGATTAAGTTTTTTTAACAAGTTAAAATGAACAAAGGATGGCTTGTCTCTTAAAGTAAATAGATTATTGAGTTTTTTCAACCAGCTTAAATGAACTAAGCACGTCTTGTCTAGTTGTCTTTACTTGATATTACCTTCCCCAGACCCATCGAATAACATTAGAAAAGCCTTAAGAGAATTCTTCCTTACCTTAATGATATTAGTTTGTATGATCTTCTTTGTGCAAAAATTAAAAGAGTGGACCGCTTTTTCAAATTGTCAAAGGAGGCAAGGTTTGATTCTCCATTGTTAGTTTATGTATAACATTTTAAAAATCTTAAGATAATTCTTCATTACCTCAATGATATTATTTTATTTTACACAGTCTTCGATCTTAGAACATGTGAAATATCGGAAATTTTATAATAGATTTGTTATCTTATATAAAATTGAATGTTGATTGTGACTCAAGCACATCAACAGACGATGAGTACTGTAAAGATAAGAATATTAAGATGAAACACATTTAAAAGGATACAAATTGATATTTAAATGAGTGATAAATACTCCAATTAAATATTGATGAACTTACGAGAAAATATGCATGCAAAGAAGAGCCGAATAAAAAAAACTTAATTAATAATAATAAAATAAGATCTGATTTATTTGAATATAATTGATAATTTACCAGGGATCAGATCCAATAACATAAAGATCTATATAATAGATCTTATATAATGGAATATAGCTTAATTGTTGTTTTAGTCGTGGGATCTTCTCTTACGCTATCGATCACCCATTGAAAATTATTTAAACATATTTTAATACCAGTCACTCGCTTTATTTATTCCTCTCTCACGTTCAGTGAGTTCGCTTTATCTATCTGTGGCACTGAGTTTGGTTTATCGATCTGATCAGACAGTACGTATGGTCGGACGGCGATGCTGTATCCACTGATACCGTCGAAGTACCTACTCCACAACATGATGCCGCCGTAGTTGGACGACAGCGGCTTGATCGCCGGCAGCACCTTCGATATGAGGTCTTCCGGAGGGATGTAGCCGCTCCCGGCAGCATTCTGCGACGCGGGCAGCCCCAGGAACACCGTCGACGACGGCAAGTTGGAAGTCCACGTGATCCACGCTCGGACGATGGCGCTGACCCCCGAGCTGTAGTCGCAGCTCGGGTTGTTGTAGAATTGCACCCACACGTAGTCGAACGTCACGGCCCGCAGCGCCGGCCCCAGCAGCTGGTCCGGGAACGGGCACTGCGGCGCCGCCGACAGGTACACTCTGGTGCCCGCCTGCTTGCCCAGGTCGACGAGCGACTGCGCCAGGTCCCCGTAGTGGTCCGGCGAGCCATGCTCGATGTCGAAGTCGATGCCGTCGAGCGCCGCGTCTCCCAGCGGCCGGGAGCTCGACGACCCGCCGAGGTAGTTGTCCCACAGGTACCTCGACACGTTCCTCGCGTCGTCTGAGGAGGAGAGCCAGTAGCTTCCGATGGCTCCGCCGAGAGACAACAGCACCTTGATACCTTTGGACTGGCACTGGCGGATCTCGGCGCTGAGATATCTGCAGGTGCCTGAAGGAGGGTCGCAGTGGCCGGCGAGGTTGAGGACGGGTTTTTGGCTGTTGCCGAAGGTGGTCAGGAAGGCGAGAACGACGTATCCGTAGAGATCGGTGTTGCATGCCTCCGCCAAGGTGCCCTCGTAGCCATTCTGGCCCCAGTAGACGGCGATCTTGCCGGCGTTGGAGAAGGAGGCGAGAGCAGGAAGAAGGAGGGCAATGAGAAGGAGATGAGAGGGAGAAGCCATGGAGGATTTGGACGGTGATGATGATGCGAGTAAGGGTCTCCCCCTATATATAGGGAGGGAAAGGGAAGGTAGTTGTTCAAAACTTTAATTAAATCTTATCACTTCCACCAACAACTACCACATTTTTTTTTACTAGTGACATGCGCACGTTTAAGATGAATTCATTTCGTTGTGCGATTAGTTTCTTTTAATCCGGGCCGCCTCTAGTTTTTTACTTTTTTTTTCCTAGTGGCATGCGCACGTTTAAGATGAATTCATTTCGTTGTACATTAGTTTTTTTTAATCCGGACCGCCTCTAGATTTTTTTTTTCCCTAGTGACATGCGCACGTTTAAGACGATTAGTTTCTTTTAATCCGGATCGTCTCTCTAATTTTTAAATAATATTTTAATATAATATTTTTTAATTAAATATAAAAATATTATATATGAACTAACTGATAATTTTAAATCATGAATTGATTAAAATTAATCAAAAAACATATTAATAATAAAAAAGACTTATTTAAATTTTTTTACAATTCTTTTCTAAACTCACAGTCAAGTAAGTGCCATGCTGCTTTTCTTCCAGTTGAATGTTATTGGCCAAGCTCTTGGTTTCCTCGGCTCAAGCTTCTACGCGTACTGCAAACTCAAGGGGAAATAGCATTTCATCAGCTAAGCCCATGCATCCAGCTACCGCTTAATGGAGCTCGAAAATAGGCTTCCGATGGCTACATGCGAGATGGGTGGGTGTCTCGAAGATCTAACAAGGCTTCCATCAATGCAAAGTTCAATTTGGATATAAGTAATCTCTAGTTCCACTAAATTTTGATGACAAGATGGTAGTGTTCTTGTGTCGATCCAATTGAACTGATATATTTTGTGTAAAATATCGAATATGGAATGTTGGGGATAACATTACATGAAGGATTAAGTCTCCATTTCCATTTGGTGAGCTAATACGTGAATTAACACTCCACTCAATTGTCATTAAAAATTAAACTCCATTAAGTGATCAAATACATGTTGTAAGAAGGTGTTTGAGTTATCGGATGTGGATTGCATGTGTATGGTGCTCACCTAATGAGCATCATGTGTATTTTTTTTTAAATTTTTTTTAAAATTTCTTTAACTTTAATACTATAACACAAATCATAAATCCTAAATTCTAAACTCTAAGCTTTAAAAAAAAATATACTTGATGCTCACAAGTTAATACTATATATAGAGAAATGATATCCTGCACATCTTTATATGAGTGACTATGGTCGACATCCTATGTCAGTTCCTGACGTGGTTTTGAGAGAAATTTTTTAATCTCTCTCATCTACATGCAATAATTTTTCTCCCTTTCCTCTTAAATTAAAATAAAATTATCTCTTCTCTCTCATTTGATTACATGCAATAACCACTGTAGTGCTAGTTTTTAAAAATCAGCCACTTAAATACACCAACTACATTCGTGGTAGTAGTTTGGTGCTGGTTTTTAAAAACCAAAGTGTCTATTTTGGCTGTTTTAAGATTGCTGGATGAGTTTGGGTGCTCAGGGAGTTGATTTGTGTTGATTTTAGCTTGGTTTGGGGTGTTTCTAGGTGTTTGAGAGAGACTAGGTCAAGAGATAAGTTTTTCTATCCTAATTCTTAGTCTGTTTTCTTCCAATGAACCTCACCTGTAAAGGACCTCACAATTAAACCATTGCCCTGACTATTCTTCAAAAATTTGGGTAGTATGCCTTCCTTACTTTTCCTACAGAGGACTTATTCAGTCAAGCTTCTATTATTCCTTATACAGTTACTGTCATAATGTGTCGCAGGTTTCTCGATGTCAGTAATCGAATTTATGGTCAGAGTGGATTTGATGAGGATATCATCCACATAGACTTCCACATTTCGCCCTATTTGCTCCTGGAAGATATTGTCCATCATTCTTTGATAGGTGTTGGATCGAGACCGCGCTAGAGGGGGAGGGGGGGTGAATAGCGCTCGCGGAAATTTCGTTCGTATCGGAATCGTAAAACGCGTAAGAGTTAATGCAACGGAAAAACAGACACACAAAGACGCAAGAGATTTTTACTTCGTTCGGAGCCTAAGGCGACTCCTACTTGAAGGCCCGCGATCCTTGATCGCTTCCGGTGGGCAACAACTATAAGCTCGATTATTACAAACTAAGTATAACAAGAAATGCGATAAAAGAAATCTATACCGACGACGAAAAGAGAAATCTTGGAGCTCTGGGTCGTCGGAGACTTGTAGCAGCACTTCCGGGAGTCTTTCGGAGCAGCACGTTGAAGAAAGAGAACTTGGAATTCGTTGGTTTGAGCTGCTGGTCGAACCCCCTTTATAAACAGTGTTCAAGGTGCCTTAAACAAGCTCCAAGGCGCCTTAAACGAGAGTTTTATCCTGATCTGCTCGCTGTGATAACCCTTTGACTGCCGCGACCTGAAGGCGCCTTCAACCTCTTCAAGGCGCCTCCAATCAGTCTAAGGCGCCTTCAACCCATCCAAGGCGTCTTAAGCCTGCTCCTTGCGCCAGCTCAGGATTTTGAACCCGAGACGACTCCAAGCCCCATGGAGGCGCCTCTGACACTGTTCATCCGAGGCAAATCTTCGTTATTTTGTACCTGCAAGACATGTTAGTCCCAAACAACATCCTGCAACACAAAGTTAGCACAAAATAACAGTATGGATAATAAAGAATGTTTAAGACAGTCTCCGGACTGTCCGGGTCTGACTTCGGATTTCCGACCGGAAACCCTAGGTCGATCCGACGCCTACTGTTCCCTCTACGGGGAACGCGTCCTCACCTACTCCACTCAGGAGATTTACCTGTTGCTAGTGCGATCCTCCAGATCGACTGGACTTTTGCTCAGCACTCGATACTTCCGGACTTTCTGCTGGACATCCGCTTCCCGGCTAGTCCAGTCTTTCACCTGGTTCGTGACACCAGGACTTTCCACCTAGGGTTACCACCCCATAGGACTTTTTGCCTGAAGTCATCGACCTGCCAAGACTTTCCGCATAGGGTTACCACCCCCTATGACATAGGGTTACCACCCCCTAGGGTTTATCCCTTTGCCTAACCGCAGCTAGGACTTACCTGAAATCCTTAAGTAGACATGTTAGAATACAAAACACCTTAACTTTGAATTCTTTGCCATTATCAAAACACGAGTTCGATCGTCGGATGCTTCCCGCACCAATAATCTCCCCATTTTTGATTATGGTAACTCAAATTCAAAGTTAAGTAAACAAACGAATAGATAACCATTTAACACAGGCAAATTTGCTAATTATAGGTGAACACATTAACCAAAGCAAATTTGCTAAACTATATGCTCCCCCTTAACTATTGCTCCCCCTTAACTGATGCTCCCCTTTTATTTAAATTTGAATTTTGCTACTCTCCCCCTTTGCCATATATCAAAAAATAATAGACTTTTAAATAACTTAGATACTTAACATTCATTCCTTAAAGATGTATCTTTTTGAGGGATTTTAAAGGCTAGGAGAAAAGTAATCTTTGAGGGTAATAAAAAGAACTCTGCAGGTATTTACAATGTTAGATTTCAAAGTTAGCTAGGTTCAGCAAGGATTTGATCATTAAGATTGTAACTTAGCTTAGATCTTTAGAAGTATTGAATTTGAAAACTTAGGTTAATAGTAAACTTAAGTTTGAACAATATTTAAAGTTGGTTTAGGTTATTCATTAAAATTCAGTTGGTCCTTAAGTCCAAGCATGAGTTATATTCAATATATTAACTTACTAGGTATCAGAGCCCTAAAGATCAAAACATGCTTAAGCAGAAAACTGTCCTTTTACCAACTGTCTAACCTTTAGCTACTTGCTGACTGCCTATAGGACAACAGTTTTCACATGGTTAGTCAAGTCAAGTTGATTTGGTCCAGTTAGATTTGACTAGAGCTGGAAGACTCAACTTGATTAATGTATATTGCATATTTAACGCCCAGACTCATATCGATGCACAGATATAAGCATTCTTGAGTCCAGGTTGTACCCTATGCATCTCACACCGTTCTATGTCTTTCAAACACAATCAAGGTAACCCTAGGTGTTTGTGAGATGCTCTGGCTTAATGCTAGGGGAACATGATTTCTAGGGGAAAGCTTAGGCTAATTCCAGAATTTTGAAAAATCTAGGAAATTGGGAATTTTGAAAATTATTTTTTTTAGAATTTAAAAAACAAGACACCAAAATGAGACACCTACTCTACCCAACACATTCCTATTTATCTTCTAAGTGCACTGAACTCAAGTTCAGGTAAGGGTTTTGTAAAGATGTCAGCTAGGTTTGATTTGGACTCAACGTGGTTGAGTGCAATTTCACCTTTAGTTACATGATCCCTTACAAAGTGGTGTTTTACCTCTATGTGTTTAGTCCTGGAGTGGTGAATAGGATTTTTTGTGAGATTAATTGAGCTGATATTGTCAATAAAGATTTGTGTATTTTTATATTCTAGTTGATAGTCTTTTAACGTATGCATCATCCACAACAGTTGAGATGCACATTCTCCTAGAGCTATGTATTCAGCTTCTGTGGTGGATAGAGCAACACAATGTTGCTTTCTGCTTGACCAACTTACTAGGCACTGACCTAGAATCTGGCAGCTACCACTTGTACTTTTTCTGTCTAACTTGCACCCGGCATAGTCTGAATCAGAATAGCCATAAAGGTCAAAGGTGCAAGTTCTTGGATACCAAAGTCCTACATTTAGAGTTCCTTTAATATACCTAAGTATTCTTTTAACGTATGATAGGTGTGACTCTTTTGCACAGGATTGGTATCTTGCGCACATACCTACTGCAAACAATATGTCGGGTCGACTTGCAGTTAGGTAAAGTAGGCTACCTATGGCACTCCTATAGTATTTTGGGTCAACTGGTTTTCCTTCAGGGTCAGAGTCAATGTTTATGTTGGTTGCCATTGGAGTATTTATGATTTTTGAATTTTTCATACAGAATTTTTTAATTAACTCCTTAGCATATTTAGTTTGATAAATGTAGATTCCATCTTTAGTTTGTTTAATTTGTAAGCCTAAGAAGAAATTAAGTTCCCCAACCATACTCATTTCAAACTCACTTTCCATTAATTTGACAAATTCTTTTAAGAATTTTGAATTAGTTGAGCCAAAGATTATGTCATCAACATAGATTTGGGTTATAAAGATGTCTTTTTCTATAGTTTTCACGAACAAAGTCGGATCGATTTGTCCTTGGTTAAAGTCTTTGGATATTAAGTAATTAGATAATCTTTCATACCATGCTCTAGGGGCTTGTTTTAGTCCATACAATGCCTTTTTTAATTTAAATACGTGGTTAGGATAGTCTATGTCTTCAAATCCTGGAGGTTGGCTTACGTAGACCTCTTTCTTGATAAAACCATTTAAAAAGGCTGACTTAACGTCCATTTGGTACAATTTAAACCCTTTATTTGTTGCATAGGCTAATAACATCCTAATGGACTCGAGTCTAGCTACCGGAGCATAGGTTTCATCATAGTCTAAGCCTTCGACTTGACTAAACCCTTTGGCTACTAACCTAGCTTTGTTTCTTATTATATCACCGTGATCATCCAACTTGTTTCTAAAAACCCATTTGGTGTCTATTATTGATTTATCTATGGGTTTAGGTACAAGGTCCCAGACTTGGTTTCTCTCAAATTGTGCTAATTCTTCCTGCATTGCAATGATCCAGTCTGGATCAGGCAGGGCTTCTTCTATAGTATTAGGTTCAATTTTAGAAATAAGGGCAATCTGACTAAGATTTCTATAGGATGATCTAGTTCTGACTCCTAGGTTTGGGTCACCCAAAATTTGGTCAGGTGGGTGAGAGGTACTTACTCTAGTTAGTCTTATCTGTGGGTCAGAAACTGGTTCTTCTGACTCATTAAGATTAGGTTGGATTTCATCATCTTCTATAGCTCTTGGATTAATGTCAATATTTTCATTTATATAAGGTAAGCTGTTTTCTTCATCAAATATTACATTAGTTGTTTCTTCAACTTTCAAGGTATTTTGATTATATACTCTAAAGGCCCTACTGGTAGAGGAGTATCCTAAGAATATTCCTTGGTTAGACTTGGGTGTAAATTTTCCTAAGTAATCTTTAGCATTTAAAATGTGAACTTTACACCCAAATACTTTTAGATAGTTTAGATTGGGAATTTTATGATAGTAGAGTTCATATGGTGTTTTATTGTGAAATTTGTTAATTAAAATTCGGTTTTGAATATAATTTGTAGTATTTATCGCTTCAGCCCAAAATTGATGATTTAAGTGATATTCGTTTAACATAGTCCTAGCGGCTTCTTGTAATGTTCTATTTTTACGTTCCACTAGACCATTTTGTTGGGGGGTTCTAGGACATGAAAATTCATGTTGGTATCCATTTATTTTACAAAATTGGGTGAACCTATGATTTTCAAATTCTCCTCCGTGATCACTTCTTATTCTTTTAATTTTAGTATCTTTTTCATTTTCCGTTAAATTGCAAAAATTACTAAATATTTCATAGGTTTCATCTTTTGTTTTTAGAAATTTTACCCATGTGTACCTAGAGTAGCCATCAATTATTACTAAGCAATATTGGTTCTTGCTTAGTGATTTGGCTCCATGTGAATCAAATAGATCAAGGTGAAGGAGCTCAAGTATGGTGTTAGTTCTTTCTAGATTGGTTGACTTGTGGGTTGACTTGGTGTGTTTTACTTTTTGACACGCATCACAGATTGAGTTTTCAATAAATTTTAATTTGGGCAAACCTCTAACTAGACCATTTTGACTCATTTTTGAAATGAGTCTAGTGTGAGTGTGACCCTACCTTCTGTGCCATAGTTGGGTTTCCTCTTGTTGTGTCATGAGACACTTTATTGAGGATATTGATAAGTCAATTATGTAGATGTTATGCTTTCTAAGTCCTTTAAGTTTAATTTCTGGGTTTCAATATTTTTAACTAGACATCCAGATTTATCAAAATTGACTAGATATCCGCTGTCACACAATTGACTTATACTTAGTAAATTAAAGTTAAAATTTTCAACCAATAAAACATTTCGAATAATGAAATCGGAACTAAGTTCAATATTACCTTTTCTGATTACTTTAAGTTTACCGTCGTTGCCGAATGCAACTGATCCTAGATTTTTGTACTTGAGTTTGGTAAACTTCTTCTTATCTCCAGTCATATGTCTGGAGCATCCACTATCCAACATCCATTGATCCAATTCCTACACATGAATTAGTTGAATTGGTTTCTTTTTAATGGATTTAAAGATAGCGTGATTGAAGTAAAGTCCTTAGATTTTCTATTTTAATCTATTGTATTCAAGGTAATTTAGCAAACACTTAAGCCTATGGTTATTAACGTTTTTAAGGTAATTTATTTTTTAAAATAATTTTGAAATTTAGTTTTTAAAATAATTTTGAAATTTAGTTTTTAAAATAATTTTGAAATTTAGTTTAAAATAATTTTGAAATTTAGTTTTTAAAATAATTTTGAAATTTAGTTTTTAAAATAATTTTAAAATTTAGTTTTAAAATAATTTTGAAAGTTAAAATAATTGTTAAAAGTTAAAATAATTGTAATTAACTCAATTTTAATTTCTTAGTCATCTCACCCGATCTAGATTGTCAATCAGGGAATCATATAATTGTTGTGAGATGAATTATTGTTGAATTTAAGGGTCTGGTTTAACTTTGTGTTAGATTCAGGTTTAGCTTTGGTTTCAACAAGTAAGCATTCTTTGGATAAATTTCTGGGCTATGGTGAGTCACACGGAGCTCATTAAAGTAACCATGCCTTCGAGGTTTTCCAAATAGTCCTACCCATTGAACTTAATACTAATCCTTGGTCTAACTAGTTAGGATCCATTTAAGGGTAGCTTCGGTCAGTTCCACTTGGCCAAATGCACCAGGTCGAAGCCATATCTTTCTAGACATGTGATGCCCAAGTTTCCCTAACGTACTATCATCCAAAAAATTTCACCGGTACTGTGGTTCAAGTTAAATTTAGCCCGTTTTTAAACTAGCCTTAATTACCCTGTCGGGTAATCTACTCTTGATTTTCCCATTTCGGGTAAATTAGGTTCAGTTACCCTGTCGGGTAGTTCAGTTGGAGGTGCCAGCTAGTTTGGATCCACCATCTATTTTTGAATTTTGAATTTATAATTTAATTTCGAATTTTTTATTTAATTTTGAATTTTGAATTTATAATTTATAATTTATAATTTATAATTTAATTTTGAATTTTTAATTTAATTTTGAATTTTTAATTTTGATTTTGAATTTTTAATTTAATTTTGAATTTTTTATTTTGATTTTGAATTTTTAATTTAATTTTGAATTTTTAAGATCGTTTTCCTTTTAGCTTTCCCTGGATCATAGCCTCGATCTGGTCTATCGAGGTAGTGTATTTGAT
The DNA here is from genome assembly GCF_018446385.1 of Zingiber officinale. Taxonomy (NCBI): domain Eukaryota; kingdom Viridiplantae; phylum Streptophyta; class Magnoliopsida; order Zingiberales; family Zingiberaceae; genus Zingiber; species Zingiber officinale. Next base: position 138,162,033 of record NC_055998.1, on the reverse strand, counting down.
CCTTCGGAACCCAGTATTGGCCAAGTCCAACTTGATTGATCAATTTGGACTTGGGGACCCATGCTTGGACTGATTTACTACTTTGTTTGTTTATTAAGGATAAATAAGATCTATATTTCTTTTTACTTTTATATCCCAGCCCAGTTTTGTTGTAGACGACTCTTTGTGTCCCAAGAATTAGGTCCAAATTCTTGGATCCCAGAGAAAACCGTTCTAAAGTATTTTTTAAATCTTTTACCTGATTTTTTAAACTAGAATTTTCTTCCTCAAGTTTTTGAACTTGAGTAGAATTTCCAGTTTGAACTTGATCAGGTAAAGAATTAGTGTTTGTCACTTCTTTAAGGACGGCTATTTCCTTTAGAAGTGATTTAATCCTAAGGTTTGACTTAGCTAGTTTGCGAAGTAAGTAATTAACTAAATTATTAAGCCTTGGAATACTTACAGTGGAGTCTGGCCCTTCTGAAACGGATGCGGATCCGTGGCTTTGCTCGGACTAGGCTTCTGACTCGCTCTCGCTCTCGATGATCTAATCTCGGGCCATCAGTGCGAGTAGACTTGTTTGATCAAGTTCATCGTCGTCGTCCTCCGAAGAAGATTCGTCCTAGGTTGCGTTCAGGGCCTTCTTTCTTCTTTGCTTTTTGGCCTCCTTTTGGTTGGGACAGTTGGCTTTGATATGCCCCTTCTGGTTGCACCCGTAACAAGTGACTTCGAACTTTACCTTTGAGTTCGGTTGTGCCTCCCTGGATTGAACTGCCTTCTTCAGATCTTTCTTGTTGAAGCCCTTCTTCTTCTTGTAGAGCTTCTTCACAAGATTCACGAGTTCGCTGGTCAGTTCATCTTCTGAATCTTCTGAGTCGGGTTCGTCTTCTGATTCCGGTTCAATTTTTCGCCGTACTCTTGATTCCCGTGTTCGACTCGTACCTGCAACCAAAGCAATACCCTTCTCGGATGGCTGTGTATTAGTTTGTTCATGAAGTTCAAATTCAGAAAATAACTCGTCTAACTTTAAAGAAGATAAGTCTTTGGAGACCTTATAGGCATCTACCATTGATGCCCACAATGTACTCCTTGGAAACGAATTTAATGCGTACCTTATGATGTCCCGGTTTTCGACTCTCTGTCCAATTGCATGAAGAGAGTTGAGAATGTCCTGGATGCGCGCGTGAAGCTGGCTCGCCGTCTCACCTTCCTGCATTTTTAAATTATACAATTTATTAAATAATAAATCTCTTTTACTTACTTTTGTGTTTGTGGTGCCCTCGTGGAGTTCGATCAACTTTTCCCAGAGTTCCTTTGCGGTTGAAAAGGGACCGACTCTGTTGAGCTCTTCCTTGGTAAGACCGCACTGGATGGTGCAGGTAGCTTTGGCGTCGGCTTCCACCTTTTTGATAAAGGCTGGCTCCCAGTTCTCACAGGATGTAGGCTTACCGTCTGTATCAGTTGGAAGTTGAAGTCCTGTCTTGACTATCATCCAGGTGTCGAACTGGATCTTCAGATATATCTCCATTCGCCCCTTCCAATATCTGAAGTTTTCTTCGGAAAATAGTGGGGGACGAACAGTGCTATATCCTTCTTGTTGAGTCATTTCAGACCTAAACAAATAAAAAAACAAAGAGATCTGTTCCAAGACCGAGTCTTGGATCAGTAGTGCGGGTGGAAGAAGAAAAAATAATGAGCTCAAGTGGTATTGACCAACTTTGAGCAACACTGACTAGAAAAGAATTAGAACTTTAGCTAATTTCTAATTGACTCCGAAACAAAATACCACGAAAAAAAAACTGTTTTGAATGGTGGTTGCACCAGTTCAAAACAACTCCGCTCTTATACCAATTGTTGGATCGAGACCGCGCTAGAGGGGGGGTGAATAGCGCTCGCGGAAATTTCGTTCGTATCGAAATCGTAAAACGCGTAAGAGTTAATGCAGCGGAAAAACAGACACACAAAGACGCAAGAGATTTTTACTTCGTTTGGAGCCTAAGGCGACTCCTACTCGAAGGTCCGCGATCCTTGATCGCTTCCGGTGGGCAACAACTATAAGCTCGATTATTACAAACTAAGTATTACAAGAAATGCGATAAAAGAAATCTATACCGACGACGAAAAGAGAAATCTTGGAGCTCTGGGTCGTCGGAGACTTGTAGCAGCACTTCTGGGAGTCTTTCGGAGCAGCACGTTGAAGAAAGAGAACTTAGAATTCGTTGGTTTGAGTTGCTGGTCGAACCCCCTTTATAAACAGTGTTCAAAGCGCCTTAAACAAGCTTCAAGGCGCCTTAAACGAGAGTTTTATCCCGATCTGCTCGCTGTGATAACCCTTTGACTGTCGCAACCTGAAGGTGCCTTCAACCTCTTCAAGGCGCCTCCAATCAATCTAAGGCGCCTTCAACCCATCCAAGGCGCCTTAAGCCTGCTCCTTGCGCTAGCTCAGGATTTTGAACCCGAGGCGCCTCCAAGCCCCATGGAGGCGCCTCGGACACTATTCATCCGAGGCAAATCTTCGTTATTTTGTACCTGCAAGACATGTTAGTCCCAAACAACATCCTGCAACACAAAGTTAGCACAAAATAACAGTATGGATAATAAAGATTGTTTAAGACAGTCTCCGGACTGTCTGGGTCTGACTTCGGATTTCCGACCAGAAACCCTAGGTCGACCCGACGCCTACTGTTCCCTCTACGGGGAACGTGTCCTCACCTACTCCACTCAGGAGATTTACCTGTTGCCAGTGCGATCCTCCAGATCGACTGGACTTTTGCTCAGCACTCGATACTTCCGGACTTTCTGCTGGACATCCGCTTCCCGGCTAGTCCAGTCTTTCACCTGGTTCGCGACACCAGGACTTTCCACCTAGGGTTACCACCCCCTAGGACTTTTTGCCTGAAGTCATCGACCTGCCAAGACTTTCCGCATAGGGTTACCACCCCCTAGGGTTTATCCCTTTGCCTAACCGCAGCTAGGACTTACCTGAAATCCTCAAGTAGACTTGTTAGAATACAAAACACCTTAACTTTGAATTCTTTTCCATTATCAAAACACGAGTTCGATCGTCGGATGCTTCCCGCACCAACAGCAGGTAGCTCTGGCATTCCTCAATCCAAAAGGCATGACGGTATAACAGAAGGTACCATCTATCGTGATGAAGTTAACATTCTTCTGATCTTCCTGCGCCAGAGGAATCTGGTGGTATCCTTGATAAGCATCAAGCATGCAAATCCTTTCGCATCCTGAGGTCGAGTACACCATCTGATCAATCTTGGGCAGCGGGGTAACAATCCTTGGGGCTAACGCGGTTGAGATCTCGGAAGTCGATTCAGACTCTCCACTTATCGTTGGGTTTAACTACCAGGACCACATTAGTGAGTTAGGACGGGAATTGTACCTCTCTAATGTGACTTACTTTCCTGAGCTGATCCACCTCAGCTTGGATGATCTTATTTTGCTCGACCAAGAAGTTCCTCTTCTTCTGCTTGACCGGTTGGGAATAAGGCAGAAAGTGTAATCTATGCTCAGCCACCTCGGGCTTGACCTCAGGTAGTTCTTCGGGTGACCAAGCGAAGACGTCCATAGTGCGAGTCTCGATAGGCAAGTCGCTTGATATGTGGGTCGTGCTCTCCGAGCAATCAGGATAGAGCTGGACCTCCGCCCAGGGGATGAGCTCCTCTGCTATAGGCAAAGGTTCCTCTTGAATGACGTGGACCCTACCATCCTGAGTTCGTTGAGCCTTGCGAGCCTCCACCTTCTGTTGGTTGCTACTCGGATGTAACGACCACCTTCTGTTGGTTGCTACTCGAAAAACCTAGAGGTTTCACTGTACAAAAGTTTTGTACAAAGGTCTGAACCTTTTCCTAGCTACCATGTGTTCTTTTAAATTAAATTTTGGATCGCCTGCGGAACTTAACACGTTTGATCCAAAACTTAATCTATTCGTTCTTTTAGGTTTTGACTTGGGTCTCCTGCGGAACTTAACACGTTCGACCCAAATCACCTTAAGTTATTAATTCCATTAAATATTAATTTTCATAATCGGTTCCCAGTACTGACGTGGCGAGGCACATGTCCTTCTTGGATATGGGAGCAACCACCACCGACTAGACAAAACATTTTATAGAAAGCTAATATTTAATTTCCTAAAATAACTTTAGGTTAACCGAAAAGAACAATCAAATCACAAGGAAAAGAAAAAACAAAAGAACACAACATCGAAAATCATATTCGAAATTCTAGAATCGTAAGCCTCTTGTATTTGGTATTATTTCCAAAAATAACTAGTATGACGCGGAAAGAAAAATTACTAGTTATACCTTTTAGAAAGACCTCTTGATCTTCTACCGTATTCCTCTTCTAACATCGGACGTTGTGTGGGCAACGATCTTCCGAGATGAGAAACCACCAACCACCTTCTTCTCCTCCTAGCTAGGTTCGGCCACAAAAAGTTTAACCAAGGATGAAGAACAAAATACCAACCAAGCTCCAAGAGATGCTAGCTTTCTCTCCTTCTTCTTCTTCTTCTTCTCCAAGTAGTATCCGCCCGCCACAAGAGCTCCAAGCCTTTGAGAGTTTCGGCCACCACAAAGAGGGAGAGAGGAAGAGGATGGCCGGCCACTCCAAGGAATAAAAGAGGGAGAGAAATAATAGAGGTTGTGTCTTGTGAAGGCACCCTCACCCCTTCTTTTATATTCCTTGACCTAGGCAAATTAGGAAATTTAATTACAATAAAATTTCCTTAATTTCCTTGACATGATTTAATTGAGAAAAATAAAATAAAATTTCTCAATTTAATCTCTAATGGCCGGCCACATTAAAAGAGATAAATTAGACAAGTTTTAATCAACAATTAAAACTTCCTAATTTGTTTCCGGAAATTTTTAAAATTAAAATTTCTCTTCAAAAATCTCTTCATGGTTGATAAAAGGAAATTTCTATAATTTTAATTTTACAACATGTGAATAATTTTTAAAGAGAAAATAAAATATCTCACCAATCTACAAATAAGGAAAGAGATCTAATCTCTTTCTTTAATCTTTTGTAGATCTTTTACAAGAGAGATATTTTAATTTTAATTCTCTTTAATAAATTATATCTCCCACATAATAAAAATTAAAATTAAAATCCCTTTTTAAATTAATATGGCTGGCCCCTCTAGCTTGGGTTCAAGCTAGGGCCGGCCACCACAATTTATACCTAGGCCAGCCCTAGCTTGGTTCCCAAGCTAGCTTGGCCGACCCCCTATTGGTGGGTATAGAAGGTGGGTATAGGTGGGTATAGTACTCTATAAATAAAAGGCTACGATAGGGACCGAGAGGAGGAATTGGTTTTGGTCTCCCGATAAAATTAAGCATCCCGTGTTCGCCCCGAACACACAACTTAATTTTATCAATAATAATTTATTGCACTAGAGAACTATTATTGAACTACTGCACCAATCCCAAATTATATTTTTGGGCTCCTTCTTATTATGAGTGTGTTAGTCTCCCTGTGTTTAAGATATCGAATGTCCACTAATTAAGTGAGTTACTGACAACTCATTTAATTAATATCTTAGTCCAAGAGTAGTATCACTCAACTTTATCGTCATGTCGGACTAAGTCCACCTGCAGGGTTTAACATGACAATCCTTATGAGCTCCTCTTGAGGACATTATCAACCTAGTATCTCTAGGACACAGTTTCCTTCTATAATCAACAACACACACTATAAGTGATATCATTTCCCAATTTATCGGGCTTATTGATTCATCGAACTAAATCTCACCCATTGATAAGTTAAAGAAATAAATATCAAATACATGTGCTTGTTATTATATTAGGATTAAGAGCACACACTTCCATAATAACCGAGGTCTTTGTTTCTTTATAAAGTCGGTATAAAAGAAACGACCTCAAATGGTCCTACTCAATACACTCTGAGTGTACTAGTGTAATTATATAGTCAAGATAAACTGATACCTAATTACACTACGACCTTCTAATGGTTTGTTCCTTTCCATTTTGGTCACGAGCTACTGTTTATAATTTATAAGGTACTGATAACATTATCTTCTGCATGTGACACCACATACTATGTTATCTACAATATAAATTAATTGAACAACTACAACTAAATGTAGACAATTTGACCAAATATGATTCTTTATTCATAATGAATGTTTACAAAGCTTAGGCTTTCAGTATACACTCCAACACCTTCACCATGTCAATGTAACACCCTGCGAGAGACCAATTGCTCACCTCTAACTTCCCCGACCTGGTCTCCCACAGGGAATTTGATCTTCTGATGAAAAGTGGAGACTGTCGCCCGGAACTCGTGCAATGTCGGTCTCCCTGAGATGACATTGTATGAGGATGGCGAATCCACCACTATGAAGGTGCTGCTCCGCGTCCTCACTAAGGGCTTGCTACCCAAAGATATGACTAGCTTGATCTGGCCCATGAATCGTACTTCATTACCTGCAGTGAAGTCATATAATAAAGTAGCCACGGGCTGGAGTTCACTGGCGTCGATTTACATGCTCTCGAACGTGCTCTTGAATAGCACGTTGATAGAGCTTCCAGTATCCACGAAAACTCTGGCCACGCGACTGTTGGCGATGACGACCTTGATTATTAGAGCATCATCGTGAGGGAGCTCCAACCCCTCTAGGTCTTGGGGCCCAAAGATGATGATGGGCCCTACAGCTTGCTCCCGGCTGCATCCTACAGTGTGTATCTTGAGGCGCCGCTCGTGAGACTTCCGAGCCCTAGCGGAGCCTCCATCTGTGGCCCCCCGGATGTCATGCCAATCTCACGGATGATCGTGTTTCCCCTGTTCTCCTCTTCCCGAGTTTCCCCGGGCTCCTGGTTGCGACTGGGCTGCTGATTCCCTTGTACCACATTGTCGGGCAAGGGTCTGCCAGACTGACCTGCCACGGGCTGTTGGCTGGCCAACATCCTCTGCTGAGTCCTAGGTATGATCTCAGGTAGTCAGATGGAGGCAAGCCCAGCTCAGTAGCGCGCCGAGAGTTTCGGGTGAACTGAAAGCAATCATTTGTGGCATGGGTGTGAGACCTATGGTAAGGTAAGTACAGTAACGCCGCCCCATGGTCCGGGCCTTGGGCCTTGGACAGCTGCCACACGTGGAACCGACCTGAGATCTTGACCGAGAGGGAAGGGTGGTCGGGCATCCCGGGCGCGAGGAAGAGGTTGAGTTGGTGGTTGGGGTGGCCTCTTCTTTGGTTTGTTGGCGGGAGTAGGCACCTTGTCCACCTTTCGCCGAGCCGTTTGAGCTTCTTCTACATTGATGTAGCTAGCGACCTTCCCCAGCATCTCATCAAAATTCTTCACGGGGTCTCGGATGAGATCTCGAAAGAACTCCCCCTCTACTAGTCCATGAGAGAAGGCGCTCATCAGTATTTCCGAGGTAGCGGAGGGGACATCCTGGGCTACCTGGTTGAAGCGCTTAGTATAACTTCGCAAGGGCTTGACCGATCCTTGCTTGAGGGCGAAGAGACAGTGGTATGTCTTCTAGTACTTCCTGCTGTTGGTGAAGTGGCGCAGGAAGATAGTTTTGAAATCATGGAAACAGGTGATGGATTCGTTCGACAATCCATCGAACTATTTCTGTGTCGAGCCAGATAGAGTATTCAAGAACACTCGACACTTAATAGCGTTGCTGTATTGATGCAACAGCGCATCATTCCGAAACTTGCGGAGATGATCCTCCGGATCCTTGCTACCATCGTACTCTCCAATGGCCGGGGGCTTGTACCCCTTTGGTAGTTTCTCCTCTAGTACCCTTAGAAAAAAGGGAACTTGCTCATCAGGCTCTCCTCGAGGCTCCTCCCTGAGGACTATGTCTTTCCCCTTCTTTGAGTCCTTGGGCGAGGAGCTTTCCGTCATAGAGGCCTGCGGTTGCTCTTTCTTATTATAACAGTTCGACCACTTGTGATAATAGTCTGGGTCAGGTTCTCGATAAAAGCTCGGGGAAAACTCTTCAGGTTGTTTCCTCTTAGACCCTCTATCAGAAACATGAGTCGGGTCCTTGGAAACTGTTGGAATTTTATACGATCGCGAAGTAGTGGTATATTTTTCGGAAGCCGCTCACCTCTTGGCCTCCTTGAACAGCTCGTATTTTCCTGCCGTCATGGTCACGTTGATCCGTCTGGTGTCTCTATCTTCACGTTCCAGAACAGGTGAAGAAAGTTCTCACAGACGGTACCAAATTGATGCTGTCCTGAATCTGAGTCGAATGAAGGCCGGATGAATTGCTGCTGGTGTTGACGGAGGGGCGACTGAGACACCTTTCTCGCATGCGCTTCCAAAAATGGATTCCCACATGATGCTAATGGACGATGATGACTGAGCTGGCGGTACCTAAGCTCTGCACACACTCAGACAAACATACGGTCGTTAGAGGCCAGAAACCAAGGAAAAAGTCCCCGAAACAGGCCCTCCGACGCTCAAATCAGGTACTTTTCCCCCAAAAGAACAGTGTACGCAAGAGAAAGAAAGTAGAAGACAAGTGCGAATGTGCGAGAAAGCGTACCTGCGCAAGGGAGAGAATCTCCCTTTTAATATGACAGTGCGCACCTTCTGGAGCTTGACTGATGTCAGAGAATGTCGAGTGTCAGGACCTATCGGGTGATAGAGGACACGTGGCATTCTCCTATAGACTGAAGGAAAGTTCCATTCGTAGGTGACCGTAGACGGTTGGAATATTCTCTGACATTCAGCAGTTATTCTCTGACGGGTGGTTACGATTCCCTGATCTCGTTGTCGTGTAACACCTCCTGTCCCGACCTTTTGGCTCGACCGGGAATGAACAGGGCAGGTCAGGCTGTTATGTTGGGTATAATACCTGACCTAAAGCTTGAGGGGTCGAGAGCTGTGATGAGATCGTCCATGAACTGACCGGGAGTTGGCTGATTGGGAGTTAACTTGCTGAGAGAACCAGACTTGGACATAATCGATCTGTGAGAACCCGACCAATCGGATCCTGGTCAGATATTACTCCAACTACCCCTCATGTTTTAGACCAGGGTGTATGATCTGGAGTCCTGGTCTACAAGCACCCCGACCGGGAACCATGTTGCTACGTAATCCCATGGTCTTGCTTCTCATTTCCCTAACTATCGACTGTCACACCCCCTTGACTTCTGACTGTCATGTCTCCTTAATTTCTGACTACCCGATTTTATCGGATCCCACCATTATGTACCGTATCACTTATAATATTTAATATTCTTATATATAATATCTTCATTCTGATCTAAATAATTAACCTAACTAATAATTTAATTAAATAAAATTTATATTTTACAAGAAGAAAGGAATAAGTTACTCTTTGTTGTGGTTGGCAAAGGGAAGAAAGTCAACTTGTAAATTGTTGCTTGTTGAAAAAAATAAAAGAAAGACCGAAAATAGGGAGAAAAAAAAAAGTAAAAGAGAAGAAATTTATCTTCTTCATTAGCAACCTCGGCTAAGTTCATCTTTCGATGAACTTTCATTATTAATCGTTCGTGATTTATTTTTTTCGTGTTAATTTTGAGATAAATTGATAGGATGTTAAGAATGAACGTATTTATTTTTTACCATCATCTTTCAATAAACTTAGTAATGATACAAAGAGAGTAAAACAAAACAAGGTAGAAGGGAGTAAAACAAAACAAGGTACAAGGGAGGGGGGAATCTCTCCTGAAGAAGAAGAGAGAAAAATTACAAACCAACTGTACTGTCGTCAGAAAAGAGGAGTCAAAATAAAAGAGAGGGACACAACGGGCGTCGGGCGGCTGCGTGAGAGAAAACAAAAGCAGAGAACAATGTGACTTTGTCCAGAGGATATGTTGGAGGCATGGCTGGGGAATATTTAAAGTTTTTGTAAAAAGTAAAATAGGATAATAATTTAAAAAGCATCCACTTATTATTGTTTTCTTTAAAAGAGCATTCCTTTAAAAAAAATATTAAAAAAATACTACAATAGTCAATCATATTTTTATCTGAAAATATTCTTTTTTCCGTAACGGTGCACTAGTTATGATTACGTTGACTCAATATTACTTTTTAATTTAACTTAATAATATTATTATACATGGAATAATATTAAAATAACCTTTATTAACTTAATCAAAATTATATAAATTCAATTAAAATCATTCCAACTCGTCAGTATCATTCAATGATATTATGTTCTATAAGAAATTTTAGTTAAATTTGAGTCAATAAAAAAATATTTTAATATAATATGGTTATATTGTATTTTTTTTACTAAACTAAAGAAATTTTATTAGGATAATATCTGCTGACAATAATATTGAAATAAGGATATTTTTGAATGAAAAATATTGTTTTGATATTTAAAAAAACTTTCACCAAAATGATAATAAGGGTGCTTTTTTGTATCTGCTTGGAAAATTTAAAATTCGGAGATACTTTTTTAGAATTTTGCAGATAAAATATTCAAATTTCAAATTAGAAAGAGAATGGATCGGACCGTTAGTAACGAGGGCTAATTTATAAAACTCTTCCATCCATGTGACAGCGAGGCTTCATAAGCAAGCAGAGACAAAGTGAGACAGTTCCTGTCCCGATGCGAACAGCTGATCCACATTCCTCCTTTATCGATCGACGGAATAACAAAGGAGAGACGTAGCGCCGGAGAAGGGGAGACGAAGTCATCGCCTCGCCGCCGTCCGTCACGATGCGCTCCCTGTTGATCCTCCTCGCGCCGCTGCTGATCATCCTCCTACCCTGCACCACCACTGCGGCTTCCTCGGGAGACGCCTCGGCGCTCCTCGCCTTCAAGTCCGCCGCCGACCCCGGGAACTGCCTGGCCTTTCTCCCATTGGCAGAAAATGCCTCCGAAACCCACTGCAGATGGCCTGGAGTCTCCTGCTCCGCCGCAGGCCGCGTCGTCCGCCTTGTCCTCGAGGGCGCTGGCATCACCGGGTTCTTTCCGGGAGGTACTCTCGACCGCCTCGACCAGCTCCGGGTTCTTAGTCTCAAGAATAACTCCCTTGCTGGCCCCATTCCGGACCTCTCGCCGCTGAGAAACCTCAAGGCAGTGTTCCTCGGCCGCAACCGCTTCGGAGGCCGGTTCCCGGCCTCGATCCTCTCCCTCCGCCGCCTTCGCACCATTGATCTATCCTACAACCATCTCAGCGGACCTGTCCCGCCGGAGCTTGCGGCGTTCGACAGGCTGAGAGCCCTCCGGCTCGAGTTCAATCGCTTCGATGGCACCATTCCCGCACTGAATCAGTCCTCCCTTAAAAATCTCGATTTCTCCTTCAATAACTTCACCGGACCGATCCCCTCCACCGCCGTCTTGTCCTCCTTTGACGCCTCCGCGTTCGCCGCCAATCCTGGGCTCTGCGGCGGGATCGTCAAGAGGGAGTGCAACGACTCTCATATTCTTTTCTTCCGCAGTGGCAATGGCTCTCACAACGGGCCAGCACCTGTGAGCGCCGTTTTAGGGCTAAATCAAGGGATCCATCTCCCCGGCGCGGCCGCGTCGTCGTCGCCGCAGAAGACACACAAGAAGCCCATCGTCATCATGATAGGGTTGCTGGCCTGCTCCATGCTTGCAATCGGGATCCTCGGAGTGCTGTTGTCGGTGCAGAGGCGGAGGAAGAGAATGAGGCAAGGTGAGATCCTGAGCCCAGTGAACCGCAGTAGCAATGGCGTCTTACAGGCAGCTAAGCCCGAAGTGGAGCCACTGGAGAGCTACAATGAGGAAATTGAAAGCGGAAACAACGAGCTGGTCTCGGTGGCGGCGCAGGCGATGTCGGAGGAGAAGGTGAAGAAGCTGGCCAAGAGTGGATGCTTGGTGTTCTGCGCCGGTGAGACGCAGGTGTACGCGCTGGAGCAGCTGATGAAGTCGTCGGCCGAGATGCTTGGGAGGGGGAAGTTAGGAACGACGTACAGGGCAGTGTTACAGAACAATCTTATTGTGACAGTGAAGAGGCTGGACGCGACAAAACTCGCGGCGACAGGGAAGGAGGCGTTCGAGAGGCACATGGACGTGGTGGGGAAGCTGCGCCACCCTAAATTGGTGTCATTGAGGGCTTACTTCCAAGCTAAGGAAGAGAGACTGCTGGTGTACGACTACCAACCCAATGGAAGCCTTCAGGCCTTGATTCATGGTATGAACTTCTTTCGTTCATTGTCTTCGAATCCGTTTATATGTTTTGCTTGCAGTTTTTAGTTGTTGGAACTATTTTGCTTCCTAAAAGTTGTTTTTTTCCTCGTGATAAAAAATTTGATGTTACATTTTCAAAAAAAAAAAAAAATTATCTTTTTGTTGCTCGTTGAGTTTATTAATATGGTTTTCTTCTATGTCTGTCACCATTCTGAATTAGTATTTTTGTATCATTCCCTTGTTCTGATTTAAGTACAATTTAGCTGCATTAATTTGACTCTCGAGTTTGATTTAAATGTTTCATTTTGTTCTCTTTACCTTTAGTTTTTCATTCACCTGGTAACTTCTTTCATCTGGCTATATTTATACTAGTCTGTTATCAAATTTTAGGAACAATTATTGTTCTATTGCTTCCATGGTCCATATATTCATCTGGTTCTTGAAAAAAATAATGAAATATATAATCGGTCAAACTTTTCAAAATAGCTCTTTAATTTTATTGGATGTTCGAAGTTTTTCCTCTATCAACTTGGTGTTTGTTTTGGTGTGCTATTATTAGAAATCAATTTTCTGAATTCTTATGGCATTCATTTGTTTTGTTCTCCATATCATTGCACTATGTTTGATTCTTGCAGCTTGAATTGAAGAATGATTTCCGTATTTTGTTAGAACCTTTGAAATATAGTTCGGGTTTAGTAACTAAATTTAAGCTTGTAACAATATTCCATTAGCATATAACAAAGTTAATCCACTGTCATGATATCATTTTATAATCAATTTAACTGTTGTCCAAACGGGGGTAGCACGTCACTTAATATGACAACACTTCATCTTCACACATCAGTAAACATGTCCATAAGTTAATCAAAATTAAGATAAATGGCATTAAATCTAGTTTTTCTTTCAATATTTTAATTTGAGGAATGATGTGGTGATGTGTGTCCCAAAGCCTTTCAGATGTCAAACAAAACTGACTCTTTGGGAACTTGAACCTCAGGTGTTTCCCTTCTTGATACACAGGCCTAACTGACAACACAAACTAACCTCATCAGTTTTTGACGGCTCAATTTAAGTGTTGTGCAATGTGTTAAATGATAGTGTGATAGATTGGTTTAAAGCACATTTATCAATTACTGGTTTGAGATATATCTGTTAAAATCCTGATTTAACAATTAATTCAAACTTAAGTAGTGTTTCTCCTTTCTTTATTTGACTTGGCTGATTAATAATTTTCGGCTATTGGAATTCAGAAATCAATCTTCTGAATCTTCTTTCCTTTTTATTTTATCATTGTAGATATTGTTTTGGGGTTTTATCATTCTAGTAATCTAGGTATCAAATTAATTCAACATAGGTCAATCACTTCATTGTAAGACAGTTGAAATGCTTGGAACAAGATTCACAATAGTATTCTCTATATACGAACACATAATTTACAAGTGCAATGAGACTCAATAAACTTCCATCCTTCAGAAAAGAAATACGATATACAAGAACATGTAAAACCTGTTAACGTTGAACATCACTATTTTGTTTTTCAAAGAAATGCTTTTAAACCCCAAATCCTAAACCCTGAACAATCCTAACTAATTGCTAGAAAGGAACATATATGAGTGCTAGGCCTTTAAAGAATGGCTGAATATATTGTTTAGCTGCGATCATGTGAGAAACAAAATTCTGTCCATTATTTGCTCATGATTTCTGAGTTTAGCTGCGATCATGTTCTATTAGATTTTGCAAAACTATTTTGCTATTTGAAATACCAATCCAATGAAGTCGATTCCTATGGTTTGTGTCATACAGGTTTTTCTCATTTCTCTTGGATTACTCAATTTTTTTGTGGAAATTAATTTCTTCTTCAGGCTCAAGATCGACAAGGCCAAAGCCTCTTCACTGGACCTCATGTCTAAAAATAGCAGAAGATGTTGCACAAGGCCTTGCCTACATCCACCAAGCTTCTCGTCTAGTTCATGGCAACATTAGATCTTCCAACATCCTTCTTGGTTCTGATTTTGAGGGTTGTCTCACCGACAACTGCCTATCATTCCTCATGGAGCCATCTGACATCGAAGACGACTCCTCAGGGTATCAAGCACCAGAAGCCCGACGGATGAATGGGCCTTTAACTCAAAAATCCGACATATACTCATTCGGTGTGGTACTACTGGAACTCCTCACAGGGGAATCCCCATCTCAACATCCAGCCACAATGCCAGCCTGTTTACCTTCTTGGGTTCGATCAACACGAGAAGACAGCGGAGAAGATGAGCAATTAACGATGATCGCCCACATCGCTGCAGCTTGCTTACAACCTTCTCCAGACAGTAGGCCAACCACATGGCAGGTCCTGAAAATGATTCAGGAAGTGAAGGAGGCCGACACAGGGGACAACGACAGCGATTCAGCCTCACTTTCCTAAATCTTTCTGGGTTTGTTATGAAGAAAACCAGCTTGGGTAGTCTACAGATGGAACATCAAACCCCAAATCAAAAGGTTTATGTGGTAAGATTTCTTTAGCACTTGTAGCTGCTTTGCTGCTGCATCATGGAATTCTAAGTCCATTGCTCATGTACTTTTGTAGCTGTTTACTTGTAAGAGTGATTTAGTTTGTTGTTTATTTGAATACTAGTTTGCTAAAATATCTTTTACTTGTTGATCTTGGAGCAATCTTTTGAGTCTAAAAAATAGTAGGATCTGTTATCATAGTTGGGAAAATATACTAAATAAAGAGATTAAGTATTAATTTTTACCGGTATTTGGTGGGATCAAAAGTTTAAAACTAGATTTATCTTGCTCGGTATATATCAAAAGGCCATCCAACATCTCTTTTTTTTCCAAAAAACGAAAAAGGTCAAAAAAAAAAAAAAATGTTCTATATCAAAAAAATAATTTTTTTTTATTATTATTTTGACATTGTTTTAAAAGTTTTTCAATATCCAGTAGCTACACATAATTATTATATACTACTTATCGCACACACGCCCATAAATTGGATTTGGTAAAAATATGTCTGGCTCGAGAATCCCAGTAACAAGATATTGTAATAAATTCTCTTTTATAAAAAAAATAATTTAATTTTTTATATCAGATATTAACTTGATAATAATAAATATTATATTTGATCTTAGTCAAAAGGTCGAGAAAAGTATATTTTTTAATATTGTCGGTTAGAATATTTATAAAATTCTCACGGTGTTGCTAATCTGGTATGCATATTTTTTTATATAAAAATAACTAGAGAAAATTACTAATAAGTTAAATTTATTTTTGGTGTGAAAAAAATATTAACATAATCTGATTTTAAAGTTCATCAAAATTAACTATTAAAAGATGTAGATTCCTAATAAAAAATAATAAGATAAATACTATTATATTAAAATAGTTTTTTTATTAATTTAATCTAAATTATTTAAACTTCATTAAAATTATTTTAAATGGGTTAAAATCATTTTAAAATAATGGTACAGTACTTACAATTGGTTAAAATCATGATAAAATAATTGTACAGTAGTTACAACTAAATCTTAAATTTTAAACTTTAAACCCTAACCCTAAATATTATCCTATTGAAATACTCTTTATCAATTTAATCAAAATTATTTAAATTTCATTAAAATTATTTTAAATTTATTAAAATCTCAATCATAATAGCTATGGCCGAAAGTAAGGATATTCTAGAGATTAAATATACATATATATGGTGTGGAGCTCATTTGATGAGTTTTTTTTTTTTTATAAAAGTAATATATATATTTAATGATTTGTTAATTGTAGGACGTCCTTGTCCTTTTATTTATACTATCAAACTAATAAAAAAAATCCTTCACAATTTGCTTCAAAATTGCAACTTTCCTTGTTGAAGCACCCCCATTACATTAGTTCATATATTTTCGGTGCCATGGTATAGCCAAATTGATTATCATTTAATAGATTTAATAGATTTATAGAAGTGAAGAATAGTTGAATTTAGGTATAGATAGAAGAATTATTTTTCATGTGATGATTAACTTTAATTTTATTATGATAATATTTTATATCTTAATTATTCCATCATCATTATTAGAGAACAATCGAAATTATAAATTATTATAGTAAAAAAGATGAATATGTTCGCTCCCAGTATCCTTTTCAATTCGTCCTAGAACTAATACGGAGAGATAAATAACCAACGACAAATTATAAATTATGATGTTATAGTAAATGGTGGGATAAACTTAGTAGATTCAAATCTCACCGGGAACCTGCTTGATCATCCGTCGACCGTCTGTATTTATTTGCGATTTTCAATTTTTATCAGTAAAAGTTTTAATGAATCAATAATATTAAATATTGTGGCACAACAATTAAACCCTCAAGAGGTAGAGAGACAGAGATCAAGTTACACAATTGACGCGCCGATGCTGATTCCGCTCCTTCACCGTCCTTTCATTCCGGCGAGCTGCGCGAAGAGCTCGTTCGCCATCTCCGTGCTCGAGTTCTCCAGAGACTGGTTGATGGGCGTCGCCGCGTTCGTGCTTGCCGCCTCCGCTGCCTTACTGGTGTTGTCGTCCTTCGACGTCGGCTGTTGCTCCTCGGGCTCCGGCGGGTTCGCTTCCTGCAGTTGCAGCGCGTACTCGAGGTTCCAGAGCACGTCGCCCATGGACGGCCGGTCGACGCCGTACTCCGCCAGGCACTTCTCGGCGGCCTCGACGAACTTGCTGAGCGAGTCCTTGTTGATGGTGCCGACGATGGTGGGGTCGATGATCTTCTCGACGAGGCCCTTCCGCTTCCACTGCAGCCCCCACTCCGCCAGGTTCACCTGCTCCCGCGGAAGCGCCGGGTCGAGCGCCGGCCGCGCGCAGAGCGCCTCGAACAGCACCACGCCGAAGGAGTACACGTCCGACTTGTCCGTCAGTTGCTGGCACCGGAAGTACTCGGGGTCGAGGTAGCCGAAGCTGCCCTTCACCGCCGTGCTCACGTGCGTCTGGTTCATCCCCGGCGCGTCCTTCGACAGCCCGAAGTCCGACACCTTGGCCACGAAGCTGTCGTCGAGGAGGATGTTGGTGGTCTTCACGTCGCGGTGGATGATCCCCTGCGCCGTGCCGGTGTGCAGGTAGTGCAGCCCCCGCGCCGCCCCGATGCAAATCTCCAACCTCTGTTTCCAAGTCAGGGGAGGTAAGCCATTGCCATAAAGATGGTCCCTGAAGGGGCCGTTGGCCATGTACTCGTACACCAGGATCATCTCCGAGCTCTCATCGCAGTAACCGATGAGCGACACCAAGTGCCGGTGCCGGAGCTTCGACAGCATCTGGATCTCGGTTTGGAACTCGTTGATCCCCTGTTCCGACTGCGGGTTTCCCCGCTTCACGGCTACCTGCGTGCCGTCCTCCAGCTCGCCGATGTACACGTTCCCGAAGCCGCCGACGCCGATCACCGCGTTCTTGTCGAAGCTCTTGGTCGCCGTCTGGAGCTCCGCCAGTGAGAAGTAGCGGCCGAGGCCGGCGGTGGAGGAGAAGGTGTAGCCGCTGCTCTTGTGCGTGCTGTAGCCGTGGCCGTAGCCTTTGCTCGACGACACGAAGCTGGTGTTCCCGGTGTTAACAGGCAGGAGCCAGGAGGAGAAGCTGCTCCTCCTCTCCCAGTCATGCGGCCGCTTGTGCCATTTCACCATCATCGCGCAGAGGCCGGCGAAAGCGCCCAACATCATAGCGAATCCGACCGCCGCCACCGCGGCCTTCGATTTCCCGCCGCCGCCGTCGTCGACCTTCGACCCGTCGACACCGAACTCTCCGTCCAGGCTCCTCACCGAGTTGCTCATTTTAAGAATCTCGACGCCGTTGAGCAGAGCATCGACTCTGCCCGTGACTTCCTTCGTCGGGCCGATCTGGATCGTGATCCGGTCCGTCGCGACCGAGGCATTGACGACGATGTCTTTGTAGTACGGCGTAGCGAGCGCTCCTGTGACCGTGGAGAGGTCGAGGCCGGATATCGCCATCTGGCCGTTGATGTACACGTTGAAGTAGAGGTCGTTGAGGGATTTGCTGACAATGTCGCAGAAATGGAGGCGGAGGAAGTAGGCGAAGGCGGGGTCGACGGCGAAGTGCCACGTCACGTTGAAGTTGGGATTCGCCACCTCGGCGTCTCCCATATTGACGGCGGTGGAGTAGACCAAGTTGGGCGCGATGAGCGGCGTGACGCCCTCCGGGTACTTGATGATGCCGGCGGAGACGGACACGTGCTCTGCAGCCCCCGGCGACTGGAGAAAGGGGTCGTCGGGGACCCAGGAGCGTCCGAGCGTGTCGTTGGCGGAGGTGATGGGCGGGCCGCCGACGTTGATGTGGTACGCCACCTGGTAGGCGTAGAGGGAGAGGCCAACGATGTCGCCGACAGGGGCGATGGTGGAGGCGGTGTCAAGGACGAGCGCGTCGGGGGCGGAGACAACCTCAACGCCGTTGACGAAAGCGACGGAGTCGTGGAGCGGGGAGAAGCGGAGGGTGAGGTTGGGGCTGGTGGCGTTGACGAGGTACTCCTTGAGGACCCACTCGGAGGGGTCGTCGACGGAGAAGCTATGGAGGAGGACGAGATCATCGGTGGAGACGGAGAAGATGGCGGCGGTGAGATCGGAATCGGAGTTGTCGAGGGGGAAGAAATAAAGGCGGATCCAGTGCCAACCAGGGCGGGCGAGGGTGAAGCTGTAGGCGGATTCGCCATGGAAGATCCTGGCGGAGAGGTAGAGAGGGGAGGGGACGCCGGGGGCGGAGGGGACCGAGACACGGACTTCGTCGGAGGCAGCGAGGAACGGGGTGGTCTGCTCGTCGGTCATGAACACTCGGCCGTCAGGCATTGCGGCACCGGAGGTGGCGCCGCAGTCGAACAGGAAGCTGTCCGCAGGGGCGAAAGGCGCCGCCGCCGCTGCCGACTCCACAGCGCAGGCCACGCAGATGGCGAGGAAGATAAACCAATCCACTGCCTCCATTTTTCCCATCGACGCGATTCGCCGGCGGCGCATGCGCCTCTCTCCGATCCCCTCCCGGTGTCGGGCGGGAAGGAAGAGAGGGGAGGAGAGGAAAAAACGGTTATATTTAGTTGTTCATGGCGCCAAATTCCACATAATTGGCAACTGTATTTTGCTGCCATTTTTATTTTTTTAAAAGGTTTGTTCTATTTGTGGAAAATGAAGAAACCGCCTCCTATTTCTACTCTCGTCCACAGATTAATGATTTTTTTTAATGTAAGAAACAAAAGAATCATTTAAATTATGTACCTCAAAATATTTTTATAAAAAGTATTGATGATGGCATTTCTCATGCTTGGGCCGCTCCTCCCCTTTCTCCTTAAACCGCGGCTAGGTCCGTCCTCCGATCGATCAAATATCGGTGTCCTGCGAACTAAAAAAGGACGGACTGTATTGCGGGCGTGACCACTCAGAAAGTTAAGTTAGCTCATAGCTAGAAGAGTTGAAGCTTATGTGTACGACAGCAAGAGCGAGAGAGCACTGTGAGGAAGAAGAGTAGCCTCCACTTGAAATAAGAAAATCAATTACATGTCGTTGTCGAACCTTATATAGTCGAACGAAGGAAGGTGGAGGAAGGTAGAATGCAAAATAAAATTTTTAGTAGAAAAAATTTAAATCGAATTGATTTCAGATTAAATTTCGTAATAGTTGGAAGATATTTGAGGAGTATTTTCTAGGGGGGATTTACTAAAGGAGGTACATAGATTTGGAAAATTTTCAAATAACATATCATACTTTCAGAATGAGAAAAGGTATTACTGATTTAAATAGTCTTCCCATTTTATCCCTCCCATCAATATTAGTTGTCCCGCGTTGTTCGTCAATGTATCCTAGTCATATTTAAAATATTAAATATAAAAATTATTTCTATGATTTAGATACATGCAACATCAACATTTCTCTTATTTTTTTCTCCACTCGTGCTAGCGCATGAGGTATTGTCATCATAAGATCTGGGGTTCGAATCTCGATAAAATCGAGGTAAATGTCTTTCTTATGTATTAGTCGCTATTCGAAAGGCTAGTAGTCGCTCATGATTTACCTCCTCCGTGTTAATCCTGGGACGGGTTAGCGGGGTCGTTGGAGACGAGCATATTCCTCTTTTTGCTACCATGGACATCAAAATTTTCTCTCTCTTCATCTTACTTGACGATTTATACAATTTAAATTTATTTATTTTTTAATTTAACTACTAAAATCATAACTAAGATTTGACATCAAATCTATCTTCTCCAAACTCTACTATTTTATATGGTTAAAAATTTACAGAAATCCAAGTAGTCTAGATACATCGATAGATTTTGGTCAGAACCTAGTGATCGACCTAAATAAAGTTTTGATTGCACCCATTTCAAGTCCTGTAAATTTTTAAAGTGTCAAGGAGTTCCAATGTGTCATCCTTTACTATTTTTGGCTTCCCCAGTAGAATCAAGGAGAAAATAGTCTTTAACTAGAACGCTTGAGCTTGGTCTCTTAGAGACCACAATCACGTTGGACCTAATATGAAAGCACCCAACTTGGTCTTGGTTTTCAGGCCAAGCATTTTAGTTGAAAGTTAGCATAATATTAGAACATCTCTGGGAAGCTCGAAATAAGTAATAGAGGATATTTTGGACTTTTTACAATTTTAGAAACATACAGGACTTGAAATTAGTGTAATATGAGCTTTTTTAGGATGATTAGTGATTTTTGACTAAAATCTACTAATGGACCTAAGCTATTTAGATTTTTACAAATTTGCACTCATCATGTAGGGTTGAGTGAGAGGAAGATAAATATGATGTTAAACTCTAGTTTTGATCAAAGAACATTGTAGGCCTGGTACGAAGAGATCAGGCCTAATTTGATCCTTCTCTACTCTAAGATCAGGCCAATGTGGATGAAGACCACGCCTAAGCATTCTAACTAAGGACTTTTTTCTCATTAGTGTTATTAGAGAAGCCCAAAAATAGTAAAGGAAAGCACATTTGGACTCTTGGTTGTTCAGAAACTCGAAGAATTTGAAATAAGTATAATCGAAGCTTTCTAGATTGATCAATGGGTTTTAACTGAAATTTATTGATAGATCTAGACTATTTTGATTAGGGGTATTCATTTTGGATCGGTTCAGGTTAGAATTATTCGATTTGGGTTATTCGGATTTTATAATTTTCTAAATTCGATCAAGAACCAAACCGAAATAACTATAAAACAAATCAAATTACCCGAAACTAATTCGGATTATTCAATTTGGGTATCAATTAATCTAATTTGTTTTCATTTTAAATATTCAATGTTCTTCAAATAAATAAACTTCAAATAATTTACATTTATAAATAAATAAACTCTAAATTTTATAAAATAATTTCATTCGATATAAGAAAAAAAATTGTACATTCCAAATATTATATATATATATATATATATTGGATAAGAAGTTGTATCCAAAATCAAACCATTAATTCAATTAATATTTATGGTCAATTCATTCAACCAACTTGAATTTCATTTAATCGAACAAAATAACCCGAATGTTATTTGGATAAGGCGGGTTAATGAATTGAGTTGAATAATGAACACCCCTAACTTTGATTTCTATGAATTTGTAATTGATCCTGTCCGAGCGCTAAGTCGATGAAAACTGGGGGCGTAGCGCTCTATGCTGCCTTCGGGTGATCTCCGCAATGACGTGGACCTCCGGTGGACCTGCAACAAAGCCGGGCCGAGAAAGGGTTCCCGACGACGACCCTCCGACGCTCAAGTCAAGCAGCGACGAGATGAAGCGGAGGCAAAATAACGAGACTGTGGCTACAGTGGATGAGAAAAACATACCTCTGCCGAAGTCTGGAGGTTCTTATATAGGACCCCGGAGAGGCGGGTGCACGCTTCTCGAGGCGTGCACGCTCCTCAAAGCATACCTCAGAATGGTTGTGTCAGAAAAGCGTGCTTGACGCCATACCGCAACCGTCCGAGCATATCTCTGTCATGACAGTGAAAACTTCCACCGTACGATCCTTGGTACGGCCCAACCGCCGACCATGTTGCTTGTCGGCGGCAGGTTTCTCGAGAATGATATCACTAGATGCCCTTTTTGTCCTCTTCTAAGTCTTTTGTCTCTTACTAGGGTGGACGGGATGGCTGCTCGGCCTCCAGGGCGCTCGGGTGTGTATGCGCATCAGACTGGGCGAGAAGGCCGCTCGGTCACATACTCGGACGGGAGTACGAGCTGGTTGATCTGCAGTTTGGTCGAGCGGATCGGCCGCTCGGCACAACGGTTCCTCTATAAGGGAAACTCGTGAGCGTCGGAAGCTCGACCCGAGGTCGAGCTATCTTCGCGCCGGCCCGAGATTTACTCCAGTCGGTCGGCCAGGTGACTTCCCCTGATCGGTGGACTTTGACTCTCCCGTGTCGTTGACCCCTTCCTATGTGTGCCCCCAATCCTTACCACCGGATCACATGTCTTCCCTTCAAGTCTAGTCGAAAGAGGCTGCAAGTTCGACTGACTGGACCATTGGCTTGGATACGCCTGTCGTTCTGCTACTGATGTTAGTGTCTATCCGATCGAGAACTGCGCAAGTGGGCGATGCCGCTCGGCCTGACACCTGCTGGCACTTAGAAAGTTTTGTTTACCAGTGGTTGTTCCGTCGCCCTGACATTGGTCAATGCTGATGTCCCTAGAATCTCCCCGGAATTCGTGTAAATCCTCGTCATTAAGGCTGAGCACGCAACCACGCCTGCGTAATGGCGCTCATTAAATGTGACCCATGAGCGGGCGCCATGTGGCCACGCAGCCGTCACCGCTCGCTCGAGCCGTCAGGGCTGATGTGACCTTTGGCCTTTTGAATGCGACAACCAGATCTGCTCCTCGGATCCCGTGACTTGGATCGGACGGCTCCGGTCGGTCGAGCCTAACCTTTATAAGACCATCTCTTCTTCCTTCGCCGCTTCGCGTTATCGCGTGCGTGCATCCGAAGGCTTCTGTTCCATCCTGTTCAGTGCTCCGGTGAACTCGTCCTCAACCTTCCAGCCACTCGCCTTCTTGTCCAACCATCTTTCTGTAAGGACTCTTTGCTCACTTTTTCTTCGCTCTTTTCGTGCTTTTCTTCGCATTCTAGCGGTGCTATGCTCCGCTGGCCTTGTTCCGCACTTCTTCCCTATCAACCTTTCCGTTTTTCTTCGGCCTTCGGTCTTCATACTGTTCTGGCGATGGCCAGCACCTCTCAGCCCTCTGAGCTCACCCCGACCCATGGTACACGACTATGGAGTCGCGGTTCAAAGCGCAGGACGTGGAGGGTCTGGTCAATGCCTTTGACATTCCTTCTGCTCTTGAAATCATTCTGGCCTCACCTTCCGACCGACCACACAAACCTCCGCGCGGCACGATTTATTTTTTCCGTGATCAGTTTGTGGCCGGGGCTGCGCTTTCCTCTCCACCCCTTTATAGTTGAAGTCTGTAATTTCTTTGGCATTCCGCTCGGCCAGCTTGTACCTAATTCCTTCCGCCTTTTGTGTGGAGTTGTTGTGTTATTCAAAATCCACAACATTCCCCTCCGTCTAGAGGTTTTTTACTACTTCTATTACCCCAAGCCATCCGAGCTGGGCACATATCTATTCCAGTCTCGGATCGGCTTAGTTTTTTTGGATAAGATGTCCTCCTCCAACAAACATTGGAAGGAGTACTTCTTTTTCCTTCGTCTCCCCGGGCGGCTTCCTTTTATAACCAGTGGCGGGTCGGACCACCAACTTCTCCCGAGCTAAAGAGGTATAAGACCCGACCGGACTACCTCCAAGCCGCAAATATGCTGGTCGGCCTCAAGCTCGATATCAACAAGCTCTTACCAGAAGGGGTGATGTACATGTTCGGCCTGAGTCCGAGCCGAACCCAACTTCTGAGCAGCTTTGGTAAGAAGTTCACTTGTGCATTTACCTTGAGTCTAACTGATTTTCTTCCTTTTCTTTCGCAGCGAACATCGTAATGGAGTCCGTGCTGTTCGGTATCCTGAAGAAGAAGGCTGAAGTGATCGAACAAGGAGTCTGCCACTCAAGCGGCGCAGCTTCTAGCAAGGAGTCTGCCACTCAAGAGGAGGATTCTGAGCCGGAGGATGATCTCCCCCTTAATCGAAAGAGACGCAGGACGGAGACGCCTCTCCGTTCGGCCACCTCCGCAGTACAAGCGTCTGAGCGGACAGGGGATCTTTCTCCTAGAGACAAGGCTCCATCAGTTGAGGCTCTTTCCTCCGACCGAACACCCTCTTAATTGGACGTGCGGACAGACCCCCTCGAGGCGGTGCCGGTCAGCTTCTTGCCTCCAGTGCCTCCAAGGATTTGTCGCTCGGGCATACTTTCAGCATCGTCCGACCAGCCGTTTGGTCCTTCGGTGTCAGCTCATACGACGCCAAGCGGACGCCGTGTCATAAAGGTTGTCCTGCGCCTTCCAACAGAGGACTATATGGCCGAATCCGCTCGCCCGACGGCTCCCGAACACGTCATCACGATTCGGGGCCCGCTCGCCAAGGTATGGGAAGACACGCGTGCTCGCACCGCCGCAATGTCTCCCGGTCAATTGGGCGACAGCTACCTACAGCATGCCACCGGGGTGAGTCTCTTGCAACTTATTCACATGACTTTTCCGCTCGGTACTTAACAACTTTGGCCTTTATCAGAACTGGGTGGAAAGCGTGGCCATCTTCGGCCGCCTGGCGATGTTAGAAGAGGAGTTGAAGAAGCTCAAAATTTTCGGCGGACCATCCTCCTCTCAGGCACCATCATACGTCGAGTTGCAGAAGGAGTTGGCGAAGACTAAAGAGCTGCTTGAGGCCGAGCGGAAGAAATCTGTCGATCAGGCGTTCATGCTAGGCCAGCTCGAAAAGCAGGTCAAAACCTATGACCACAAGATAGAACTGGCGACCAACCGGAAGAATCGCGCTATCGCCAATCTAGACGCAAAGAATGTTGAGGCTCGGGCCTTGGCGCAACGGGTGCAGGAATTGGCCGAGCTGCTGGACGGCGAGAAAAAGGGTTGTTCGACGGAGGTGGCGGCCGTTAAGGACGAGCTGAAGGCCCTCCAGGAGGCCCTCGATGCTTCCCGTGCTGCTTTCAAAGAGTACCAGGAGGCCGAGCCGAGCCGATTCGCAGTGCTGAAGCAAAAGTACATCCGCTCGGATAATTTTGTTGAAAAGGTCTGCCACCGGCTCGTTCACACCTTTAAATTGGCTATCACCGCCACGGCGGATTATTTAAAGGCTAAGGGCCACCTTCCGAAGTCCTTGACTATTCCCGTTCGGGACCATGCGGCGCTCCTCAGCGGCATGCCCAAGGATATTTTTAACTTTCTTGAATGAAGTGTTTTTTGTAATCCTACCGATCGGTCCGAAGACCCCTTTTTGTTTAATGAAAATTTGCCCGTGTTTTGCTGGCTCGCTTATTCTGGTCAACATAAATAATCGTGCATCCCGAGCGGGCTCCGTTTCAGTAGGTCGATTCCGTCCTTATCCTAGCCTTTAATAATCGCCGCTCGTCTCTCGTTGGACGTTCAGCTTCAATGTTGCCATTGGGCGATCTTCGAGCCAGGGATTTGTAGTCGCCGGTCCGACTTAAGAGTTTAACGTCGCCGCTCGACGGTCTTCCGAGCGGGGTATTTACGGTCGCCGCTTCGACCCTAGAGTTTAACGTCGCCGCCCGACGGTCTTCCGAGTGGGATATTTATGGTCGTTGTTTCGACCCTAGAGTTTAACGTCGTCGCTCGACGGTCTTCCGAGCGGGGTATTTATGGTCGCCGCTTCGACCCTAGAGTTTAACGTCGCCGCTCGACGATCTTCCGAGCGGGTTATTTATAGTCCCCGCTTCGACCCTAGAGTTTAACATTGCCGCTCGACGGTTTGATGGAGCTCAGTCGTTCGGTGGAAATCGGTATACCCTTGTGTTTTGTAATTCAAGTCCTGCAGCCAAAGGGTGCCGGAGAACGAAAATATGCTTAAATGATTACATTGGCGCACCTTTCACCCAGCTCGGTACGGCTGGAGATGATTAGCGCTCCATGGTCGTTCCAGCCGTCGTCCGTCTTGATCTTCGAGGTAGTAGGCGCCTGATCGGAGCTTCTCGACAACCTTAAAGGGACCAGCCCATGGGGCCTCCTGCTTACTTACATCGTCGACCGGCTTACTTTCTTCCACACCAAGTCGCCGACCTGGAACGCTCTGGGGATTACTCGCTTGTTGTAATTCTGGTTCATTCTTTGCCGATATGCCATTAGCCGGATGACTGCTTTGGCTCACTCCTCGTTAATCAAATCTAACTCCAGCAATCTCCGTTCGGCCTTGTCCTTGTCGTAGCTCAATATCCGCTCAGACTCCACGCCGACCTCGACTAGGATGACCGCCTCTCCTCCATATACCAAGTGAAACGGAGTAACGCCTGTTCCCTCCTTTGGGGTCGTGCGGATAACCCATAGCACGCCCGACAATTCATCCACCCAGCTCCCCCCCTATATGATTGAGCCAAACGCGAAGAATACGCAGGATCTCCCGATTAGTGGCCTCGGCTTGCCCATTACTTTGGGGATACGCTACGGAAGTGAAGTGCTGCTGGATGTCGTACCCTTCGCACCATGCTTGGAGCTCTTGGCCGACGAACTACCGCCCATTGTCGGACACGAGCCGGCGAGGAATGCCGAACCGGCATATTATGTGTTGCCAGATGGACTTCTTGACCATCTGCTCAGTTATTCTCGCCAGTGACTCGGCCCCGACCCATTTTGAGAAATAATCTACCGCTACCAATAAGAACTTCCGTTGTCCAGTCGTCATGGGAAAAGTCCCTACAATATCCATACTCCACTAGTCGAACGGGCAGGATACCGTAGACGCCTTCATCTCCTCCGTTGGCCGATGGGAGAAGCAGTGGTGTTTCTGGCAGGAAAGACAGTTGGCGACGGTTCGGGCGACATCTTCTTGAAGAGTCGGCCAGAAGTACCCTACTAACAGTATCTTCCTCGCTAGCGAGCGACCGCCCAGATGTCCTCCGTAATATCCCTGATGCACTTCCTTCAATATATATTCCGCATCCTCTGAGCTGACGCACTTTAGCAACGGTCGGGAGAAAGCCTTCTTGTAGAGCTGGTCCCCTATGAGAGTGAATCGACCGGCTCTTCTTCTCAGCAGCTGGGCTTCCTCCTGATCGGACGGTGTAGTTCAAGAGCGCAAAAATTCCATTATGTTCGTTCTCCAATCGCTCAGGAACATGAGATCCTCCATTCTGTCGATGTGTGCCACCAAAGATACATGCTCGATCGGTTGCTGGATGACGACCGACGATATTGAACTCGTGAGTTTATCTAATTCATCTGCCGCCTGATTCTCCGTTCGAGGAATCTTCTGTATAACAACTTCCTCGAAGTTGGTTTTGAGCTTCTCGAAGGCGTCCACATAGAGTCTAAGCCGTGCGTTGTTTATTTCGAAAGTTCCTGAGAGCTGTTGGGCGGCGAGCTGAGAGTTCGAGTAGAGGACCACCCGACCGACCCCCACATGTCGAGCAGCCTGCAGGTGGGCTATGAGAGCCTTATACTCAGCTTCATTATTTATCGCTCGGTAATCCAGCCGGACAGACAAATGCATCCTCTCTTCTTGAGGAGAAAGCAGTAAAATACCGATTCCACTTCCGAGCCGAGTGGATGATCCATCCACAAATATTTTCCATAAAGCTGCGGGCTCGGGGTTCTGTACTTCGGTTTTGAAATCTGCTAAGGACTGCGCCTTAATTACTGTTCGAGGCTGGTACTGCATATCGAATTCACTGAGCTCGGTTGTCCATTTGATTAGCCGTCCGGACGCCTCTGGGTTGAGGAGAACTCTCCCTAAAGGATTGTTCGTCATAACGATTATCGTGTGCGCCAAGAAGTAAGGCCGGAGCCTCCGAACAGCAAGGACTAACGCAAAAGCAAGCTTCTCGAGACCAGTGTAGCGCGATTCGACATCCTTTAGAATGTGACTTAGAAAATACACCGGCTGTTCTTCACCGTCCAACCATACCAATGCCGAGCTAACAACATGCTCGGATGATGATAAATAGACGTGGAGCGGCTTGTCGATAATTGACTTGGCTAATACAGGCATAGAGTTCAGATAGACCTTCAAAGCTTCGAACGCCCGGTCACATTCTTCATCCCACTGGAATTTGGTAGCTCGGCGCAGAATCTTGAAGAAGGGCAAGGCTCGGTCGGTCGTCCGGGAGATGAATCGCGACAATGCTGTTATCCGACCGGTAAGACGCTGAACTTCCTTGAGATTTCTGGGTGGCGGCATATCCTGCAATGCATTCACCTTTCTAGGGTTCGCCTCGATGTCACGCTCGATGACGATGTATCCCAGGAAGCGTTCGCTCTTGGCTCTGAATAGACACTTCTGGGGGTTCAGCTTGACTCCGTACGTTCTCAACCTCCAGAAGGTTTCTTCTATATCTACACACAGGTCGGCCGCTCGAAGTGATTTAATAAGTATGTCATCTACGTATACCTCTAAGTTCCGCCCGATCTGCTTTCGGAACACCTTGTTTATGAGACGCTGGTACGTAGCTCCGGCCTTCTTCAGTCCGAATGGCATCACGTTGTAGCAGTAAGTACCGTCCGTCGTAATGAAACTGACTTTCTCTTGGTCTTCCCGGACGAGCGGCACTTGGTGGTAACCCTGATAAGCATCCAACATGCATATCAGTTCGCACTCGGCGATTGAGTCCACTATTTGGTCAATCCGGGACAGCAGGTAAAAATCCTTCGGACACGCCTTGTTTAGATCACGGAAGTTGATGCAGACTCTCCATTTGTTGCTAGCCTTGGAGACTAGCACCACATTTGCGAGCCAGCTCGGGAATTGCACCTCCCGTATATGGCCGGCCTCTAGAAGCTTCTCAACTTCAACTCGGATGATGACATTTTGTTCGACACTGAAGTCCCTCTTCCTTTGCTTCATTAGCCGAGCGTCCTGCCGGACATGAAGCTCGTGCTGCGCCACTCTCGGCGAGACTCCCGACAGCTCATGAGTTGACAAAGCGAAGACGTCACGATTTTGTTGGAGACATCTGGTCAGCTCCTCCTTCTGGCTTGCCCCCAAGTCAGAGGCTATGAACATCGTGGCCTCCGGTCGGGCCGGGTGGATCTGTACCTCCTCCTTTTCTTCATAAACTAAAATAGGGGTTTTTCGGTTATAGCGTTTACCTCGATGCGTGGTGTTTTTCGAGCGACCTTTGCTTCGGCTCGGACCATCTCCACATAACATCGCCGAACTGCCATTTGATCTCCTCGGACTTCTCCCACCCGATTTCCCACAAGGAATTTGATTTTTTGGCAAAATGTTGAGACGACCGCTCGGAACTCGTTGAGAGCCGGTCGCCCCCAAGATCACATTGTATGCGGAGAGGGCGTCGACCACGATGAAGCTAGTTGTCCGCATTCTCCTGAGCGGCTCCTCTCCTAGCGAGATAGTCAATCTGGTCTGCCCAATCGGCAAAACCTCATTGCTAGTGAACCCGTATAACGGGGTTGTCATTGGCAGTAGCTCGGCTCGGTCAATTTGAAGTTGGTCGAATGTCTTCTTGAAAATAATGTTAACCGAGCTGCCTGTATCAATAAATATGCGGTGGATAGTGTAGTTAGCTATTACCGCTAGGATGATGAGGGCGTCATCGTGCGGGACTTCGACACCCTCGAGGTCTCTAGGCCCAAAGCTGATCTCGGGCCCACTCACCTGCTTCTGACTGCAGCAGACCGCATGAATCCTGAGGTGCCGAGCATGTGACTTCCTAGCCCGGTTTGAGTCACCGCCTATAGGTCTGCCAGCAATGATGTTGATCTCGCCCCGAGCTGTGTTATTTCTATTCTCCTCCTCCCGAGCGGAAGGCCTTGCCCGTTCCTGCTATGCTCGGGGATTGACCCTTGGCTGGCGATGATGATGTCGCTCAGGTGACTCTCTGGCACCGCGCTGACCGGGGCTTTGTTGTCGGTGTCGTCGGTCCGACGAAGGTGATCGGCGACGATAGCTTCGTGGCGTAGGGTGAGCGATCGAGGGGAGGCTCCGATAATCGCACGTGTTGTGGGTTGCTGACTGATGGAGCGAACAAAACATGGGAGTCCATACCTTCCCTTTTTGCTTGGGTCGATCGGCTGCCACGTGTTGGACGACGTGCGACCTTGCTCCCTGATGAGGGTGTGCTACTTCCGCACGGGGTCCTCTCGGTGGTTGATAGCTGGTGGGTGGCCTTCGCTCAGTCGTGGCCGGTGGCTTGGGTTGTAACGCCCCGCCCCTTCCTGCTCAAGCTGACGGAGGTTACTTATCTTTTCTTCTTAAAACAGCGGAAGTCTTATCTATAGTATAATTTTTTTTTCTTTAAAACTTTTTCTTTACTTTTCAAATCATCATCACTAACTACCTATCATATGAGTCACATAACATGCTTAACATAAACTTAAACCATAATATCAAAGAGCATGATGAAATGTCATGGAGTCATAAAAGAGTGACATAAATATAATTCTTATTAACTAGAAGCAGGTCTTTCTCTTTAGCCGAGTCACTACTACACACGTCCTTCTTGCCCTCTCTTGCTGCTCCCTTAGTATATCCATTCTTTGCCCTTATCTGTGGTACAAGGAAAGTAAGCTATGAGCACACAAGGCTCAGTAAGATCCTTTCCTACTCACAAAAACCATATAGCATAATTAAATCTCCAAGGCATAAAGCATAAAGACAACTCATCATATCATGTATAGAAGCATCATATCATAACATAATCGTAAGGTATCATGGCATATCATATCATGCATCCTAGCATAACATAATCATAATCATAGCATATCGTAACATGATCATAAAGTTCATTCTAGCATAACATAACATAATCATAAGCATTATAGCATATCATGATATAATCATAAAGTACATTCTAGCATATCATAATCATGATCATGGCATATCATAACATAATCATAAAGTTCATCCTAACATAACATGTCCTAATCATAAGCATCATGGTATATCGTAACATAATCATAAAGTGTTATGTGAGATGACTTTCAAAAAACATGATTCATGCAATAATATATGCAACATGTCCTTTGAAAACTTATTACATACATACTTAAACATAATAATAACATGATTAGGGCCCCGGCTTGTACCACATACATAAATGCGCGCGTCCTATGTAGGTCCAAGGTAGCAAGTCTTGAACCCTACAAGACATACATACTAGGCCCGTTTCTTAGTCCATCGACCTAGGAGCACTTAGCAGTCCATCCCTAACGAGGCCCGTTTCTTAGTCCATCGACCCCGGGGCGCTTATGGAGCTCACCCTTGGTACAAGCCATATAAAGTAAAGTAGCATATCATACATATCATGGTTCTTAATATTTCATGCACATCATATCCCTTATCATATCATACCATACAGAATTTGGGCACACAGCTCATCATAATGGTATGTAAAATTTGGGCACACAGCACATCATAATTACATGCATAATTTGGGCACACAGCTCATCATAAATAGCATGCATAATCTGGGCACACAGCTCATCATCATAACACACAGCATAGCATAAGGGTTACCATCATACATAGATCATAAGTGTACATAATTAAACATAGAAGCATAACAAGCTCTTACCACATTATAAACATTTCATGTGAGATACATGGGAAATCATATTTAAATTTCTAACCCTAATGTCATGTAATGGCCGAAACATATAGATGTGACTTAGATTAGAAATCAACATACAAGCATGTGAACCCTAAAACCAATATCCTATCATATACCATAAGGAAACATCATGAGCATGCTTTAGGTTAGTTTCTAGGTTTCCTAAGCTTATAAATCTTATCATGGCCAAATCTTATCAATCATTACATTGGGTTAAAAACAACATTCAAGCATGTGAAACCTAAGCAAATGTTACAAGGAACATCATGAGCATAATTAGGTTAGGTTCCAAGTTTCCTAGGCCCTTAAACTTGTTGTGGCCGAAACCCTTAAGGCTTGGAACTAGGTTTCAAGTGTCATAAAAGCATGGAAACCCTAAACCAATTCATAGCAATTATTACAAGGAACATCATGAGCATAATTATGTTAGGTTCTAAGTTTCCTAGGCCCTTAAACATGTTGTGGCCGAAACTTGTAAGGCTTGAATCTAGGGTTCAAGTGTCATAAAAGCATGAGAACCCTAAACAACTTTCATAGCAATTATTTCAAGGAACAACATGAGCATAATTAGGTTAGGTGCTAAGTTTCCTAGGCCTTTAAACATGTTGTGGCCGAAACTTGTAAGGCTTGAATCTAGTGTTCAAGTGTCATAAAAGCATGAGAACCCTAAACAACTTTCATAGCAATTATTTCAAGGAACAACATGAGCATAATTAGGTTAGGTGCTAAGTTTCCTAAGCCTTTAAACATGTTGTGGCCGAAACTTGCAAGGCTTGAATTTAGGGTTCAAGTGTCATAAAAGCATGAGAACCCTAAACAACTTTCATAGCAATTATTTCAAGGAACAACATGAGCATAATTAGGTTAGGTGCTAAGTTTCCTAGGCCTTTAAACATGTTGTGGCCGAAACTTGTAAGGCTTGAATCTAGGGTTCAAGTGTCATAAAAGCATGAGAACCCTAAACAACTTTCATAGCAATTATTTCAAGGAACAACATGAGCATAATTAGGTTAGGTGCTAAGTTTCCTAGGCCTTTAAACATATTGTGGCCGAAACTTGTAAGACTTAAAACTAGGGTTCAAGTGTCATAAAAAGCATGAGAACCCTAAACAAATTTCATAACAATTATTTCAAGGAACAACATGAGCATGTCATATTAATTTCATAACTTGTCTTAAGGAGGATCATGGCATAATTAGTTTAGGTTTAACAATTTTTCTAGGCCCCTAGTCATATCATAGCCGAATACATATGAGCATGGAATGAAGTTTAATCATCATATGAGCATATTAGGTTAACCTCTTCCTCATCATGAGGCACATATCATAAACAAAAATAAGAAACATGCTTGGTTTGAGTCTTAACTTACCTATTTCCTTTGTTCATGTTTGGCCGAGAGTCTAGGGGTATGACTCTAAGTTCTAACCAATATTCTAGCATATGAACATTAGATAAATCCCTACCATAAGATACATGTTACAAGAGGCATATTGAGCATGTCAAAATTTAGGTCTTTACATTTCCTAGATCTTTCTTTTTGGTCTTGTCTTGGCCGAAATTTTCATGAAGGTATCCTAGGTTTTTAGGCAACCAAATCTCATAGAAAAATACACAAGCTATTGTACCATAGGTGAGGGAAACTTACATCCTTTCATTTGTGGTTTTTCTTAAGGAAAAAGATATCCTAAGTGCCAAGGAAGGAGAAAGCTTCTTCTTCTTGTACCTCCTTTTGCTTCTTTTGCTTGGAAGGGATAGAACTTGAAGGCTTCTTCTCGAAATTTAGTTTTCTTGGAGAGGAACTTAGCTTAGCCTTTTGGAATAAGGAGAGGGAAAGACTCTTGGTCTCGGTGAAGAATGAGGAAGGAGAAAGAAGGAGGAAGAAAAGGAATTTAATCTCTTGTTTTTCTTCTCCCAATCTATTTATTCCTTTGCCAATGAAACATGTCTTCATTCATTCCCTCAACTCCTCTTTTCCCCCACTCCTTTAATTCCCACGAAAACTAGAGAGAGGGAGGGAAGTAGGCAATTTACCTTTTGCTTGCTTCTTCTCTTAACCAAGAGGAAGAGAAGGTAAGCCACTTGGTTTTCTCTTGCTCTTTTGCTTAGTTTTCTTTTATTTTCTTCTCATCTTTAACTAAATTTTCATTCCTTTCTATCCAAATATTATTCATTATTCTAGTGGTTATCATACATCAATTTATCTCCATTAATTGTGGGAGGTTCAAGGTTCAATCCTTGACCTCACCTCTTCTTATTCTATTTTTTTTTGTTTCTATTTTCCCTTTTCTCTTATCCTTTTTATTTCTATGCTCTAAAGAAAATAATACCTATCTTATAATTTTGTGGGTGTTACATGGGTGGCGCTTCTTTTCTTCTGGCAGCCTGGGCTTCCTTTACGTTGATGTATTCACTAGCCTTGTTCAGCATGTGGTCGTAGTTACAGGGCGGCTTTCGTATGAGCGAGCGGAAGAAGTCGCCGTCCGCGAGCCCTTGTGTGAATGCATTCATCGTAGTATCCGAGGTGACTGTCGGAATATCCATGGCCACCTGGTTGATGCGCTGGATGTAAGCTCGGAGCGTCTCCCTCGAGCCTTGTCTTATGGCGAATAGGTTGACGCTGGTCTTCTGGTAGCGCCTGCTGCTCGCGAAATGGTGAAGGAAAGCCGTGCGGAACTCTCTGAAGCTCGTGCTTGATCCGTCCGGCATCCTCCGGAACCATCGTTGTGCCGATCCAGAAAGGGTGGTGAGAAACACCCGGCACTTCACACCATCTGTATACTGATGTAAAGTGGTTGTGTTGTCGAACTTACCCAGATGGTCATCCGGGTGGGTGGTCCCGTTGTACTCTCCAATCGCCGGGGGCGTGTAATGCCTTGGCAATGGGCCTCGTAAGATGGCTTCGGAGAACTGACGGTTGATCCGCTCGGGGGATGACTCCGTTCGGGGTGCCTTGCCCTTCCTTGCGTCACGAACGGGTGCTTCGTCGGATGAAGACCCCTGGTTGAGATTGGCTTGCGCGACTTTCGACGGCGTTTGAAACAAGGCCCGATGGAAAGGTATCGGGGCGGGCGACGCTTCCACTTGAGTACCGGTCAGACCTTTGTTCTGCCCCCATACTGAGAGCTGCTCTGGTCGGTCCTCTCGCGTCGCCCGACTGCCCGATACTGATGTTGCCTGTTGTGCTAGCCGCTCGGCTAGCGCCTTTTGCTGTTGCTGCTCAACGATCTTCGCCGCTCGTGCCTCAATTAGAGCGTCAAGTTCCTCCTGAGAGAGCGTCACGGTGTGCGGTCGTCCGGTTCCTTCCATCTTCTCTACTCGGATTCAGGTGTGTTCTCACAGATGGCGTCAATTTGATCCTATCCAAGCGCTGGGTCGATAAAAACTGGGGGCGTGGCGCTCTATGCTGTCTTCGGGTGATCTCCGCAATGACGTGGACCTCCGGTGGACCTGCAACAAAGCCGGGCCGGGAAGGGGTTCCCGGCGACGACCCTCCGACGCTCAAGTCAAGCAGCAACTAGATGAAGCAGAGGCAAAATAACGAGACTGTGGCTACAGTGGATGAGAAAAGCATACCTCCGTCAAAGTCTGGAGGTCCTTATATAGGACCCCGGAGAGGCGCGTGCACGCTTCTCGAGATATGCACGCTTCTCGAAGCATACCTCAGAACGGTTGTGTCAGAAAAGCGTGTCTGACGCCATACCGCAACCGTCCGAGCATATCTCTGCTATGATAGTGGAAACTTCCACCGTACGATCCTTGGTACGGCCCGACCGCCGACCATGCTGCTTGTCGGCGGCAGGTGTCTCAAGAATGATATCACTAGCTGCCCTTTTTGTCCTTTTCTAAGTCTTTTGTCTCTTACTGGGCCGGACGGGATGGTTGCTCGGCCTCCAAGGCGCTCGGGTGTGTATGCGCATCGGACTGGGCGAGAAGGCCACTCGGTCACATACTCGGACGGGAGTACGAGCTGGTTGATCTGTAGTTCGGCCGAGCGGATCGGCCGCTCGGCACAACGGTTCCTCTATAAGGGAAACTCGTGAGCGTCGGAAGCTCGACTCGAGATCGAGCTATCTTCGCGCCGGCCCGGGATTTACTCCAGTCGGTCGGCCAGGTGACTTCCCCCGATCGGCCGAGACTTTGACTCTCCCGTGTCGTTGACCCCTTCCTATGTGGGCCCCCGATCCTTACCACCGGATCAGTAATCATATGAAAGAATAGGTTCTGATCAAGGAACATTGTAGGCCTAATATGAGAAGACTAGACCTAATTTGGTTCTAGCCTGCTCTCAGATCAGGTCAACAAGAACCAGGACCGTGCCAAAGCGTTCTAACTGAAGACTATTTTTCTTGGCGCTATTAGGGAAGCTCGAACATAGTAAATGAGAGCACACTTGGACTCTTTAGTACTTCAGAAATTCACAGGATTTAAAATGAGTGCATTTGAATTTTTTAAGAATAATCAATGAATTTTAATCGAAATCTATTGTAAAACCTAAATTATTTAGATTTATGTAAATTTACATTTATATTTTAGTAATTATTTTTTTTTAAAAAAAATGGGTTGTATAAATAGACAAGTAGAGGAAAAGAGATATTTACTTTCCATCAATGAAAAGAGAGTGCGGACAAGTGGCTATAAATAATTTTTATATTTAATTAGTTGAATATCGGAGGGTAAACCGGAAATGTCTTTCATTATTCTCAAGATATATGATCCTAGATTTGCGAACTTCCCAGTCCCCCGTATTTTCTAACTTCGAGATATTTTAAACGCTTTCGCTTATCCTCTTTATCTATCCGTGAACTCGCCGTCTCCTCTGTCATTCTCCTAGATCTCCGCCGCCTCCGCCGTCGCTGGCGTCGCCGGCGTCTGCTCCTCCTCCTCCACTCTTCCGATCAATTGGAAGTCGGCCATCGAATACGGCATAGTATGCAGGCATTAGCATCGCTCCCTTCCTCCGCACAGCTCCATCAGCTCCCTGCCCTCGACTCGTTGAGGGCGGCGCCGGCGGTGACAACAAGGAGGCGATGCCCTAACCTCAAACTCAACCGACAGTTTCCTTTCTCTCTCCATACCATTCATTGTCAGAAGCATCCCGATCAAGTACGCCCCTTTTTTCTACTCTCTTATACTTTTCATCCCTCGTCGAAACGAGCCAAAGGAGTGATCTTTCTCTTTTTTTAGTCCTCAAGGTGAAAGATTGTTCCTGTATCTTGCCAATTTTGGTTGATCCCTTGTGCGTTCTCCTGCAGGGAGTGAACGGAGGTGACACAGACGACATGTTCGATGATTTGTTCAAGAAGTATGGAAAGGTGGTATATAGAAGCACCGACCAAAAGCGCCCAATTTCGGAGGCTGATGATGATGCTGAAAGCTTGTCCTGTAAATCCCATCTCATTCTACTTTTCTTTGAGCCAGTTGTAGCTTATCTTTGAGTTTTTCACACATTGCGAAAAACACAAGAGATCATAGCACAGTTGACTCGGATGTTTAAGTTGACAAAGACTAGGATCATCGTGTTTCATAACAGGAAGTTTGTTAGATGCTTCATGTTGGTGTTTCTTGGTGGTTCAGTCTTTCAACTTTTTTATAATGTTGGATTTTGCTATTCTCCTAGTTTGATTCATCTCAATAATAGATTGTTCTAGCTATCCTTAGTAATTATTAGGCCGTATTTGCTATTATTTTAGATCACATTGATATTCTCTATGTTGATCTTAGACTAATTAGTTGTTAGGTTAGGTGAAGCTGAAGTGTTTTTGCACTCATGTATTGGCAGAGCTATTTTTTCTTTCTAATTGGATGCAATGAAATTATGAAAAAAGAAATTATAAAGCATAAGATGTACAGTTACAGTTAAATTAGCAAAGCACAGTTGAATATTAAGAGATATCATTCAAAATATCCACATCTGAAGTGCATCAATATGATTTAGAGGTTTGCAACCATTAGTCATTGCACCACCTATTCTCTGAAAGATATGAATGTAATCGATTCAGAAATCTGTTCTTTAATATCTTTTATGCATTGACTTGATGCATTCCAAATTCTATGTTGGGTAAATTGACTCCAGTTATAGTAGTTAAGATATGCCACAGGCTTCATTAGCTAATCAGTCAATAGTTTTTTTCTGTAGAAATTTTTGCAATTTTGGTCTTTTCAACTACATTTTCTTCAAATTTTACTTAATTTTGCTAAAATTGTATTTAGATGCTCTTGTTAAGTGCCATTGATGGCAAAGAAAACATGTGACCAACTCCAAGTAGCACCTACATTACAGCCTGCAGCACATGTTACTTTCCATGTTAAGATAATGAACCTATCTCAAACCAGGAACAAGTTATAGCAGATTCAGTTGTCGCACTTGTGTGAAATTGTATTTTACCTCAAGTGTGTAGATGATTTGTCAATGACTCAAACGAATACCACTTCTTCAGTTGCTGTGACTCTAGCTAAGGTTGCCAATGATGTAAAAGCTGCTGATATTCGTGTTCTCTTCGTGAAGCCGCTGGTCTATTGGACTCGATTCTTTATCATTGTTACAGCATTTTCTTGTCCACAAATTGACGCAATTGGGTACATATCTTTTTCCTTATAGAGTATTTGCAACATTCTGTCTCATCTAGTTTTCACACTCTACATTTTGCTCATCAAAGAACAAAAAGTGTGTCATCTAAGTAAATCAACTGATGTATATCGTATCTACTGATGTGCTTAAGCCATTTTTTTGGTGTTATGTAATTTAGGTCAAGGATACGAGACACGGCTGAGAAGCAATTTGACAAAATTGCCTCTGGTGATACGAAGCCCAACTCGTGGACTTTACTAGACTTTGGTAAGTCTGTTGCACTGACTGATCTTATGTGATTCATCATTCGATGGGCCTTGAAAAAAATCTATTCTTTTACGTCTTTAACTCCATTCTGCATCTGAATTTATTTTCTGAATTATTTTACTTGATCTACTTTAGATACAATTTGTATTGTAGGAAAATGAAAGATTGTATTACAAATAGAAAAATGAATAAATATGTTATGGTACAAGCAACACGAATAAATTCTATACAGATTTGATTAATACAAGAGGCTAATCAACAATGGATTAAGTCGTATAGACTAAATCAAGGAGGATTAAGTTGTAGACTCAGTCAAAATTTTATTTAACATCTCCATATACTCAAGGCGTTTTGGTTGAGATAAGCTTGAATTTATGTTGTAATTTAATAAAGTTAGTTTAAGCTATTTGTCTGGTGTTCATTTGAAGAAATAGATTGCAGCTGAAGGGTTCTCTGTTGTAGATGAAAAAAAAAAAAACTCTTAGCGAAAATATAATCCTGGAAACTTCTAACAACATGGTACTAAGCAAGCAACATCGAAAGCACTCTGGCCGGTTCTTTGCCTGGATGATTGATGAGCGGACAATAACGAGAGACACTTTGGATGGTTTGACATTGCTTAATTCTCTGCTCAAGTGGGATGAGAGATGGCCCCCTTTAACGATTTGTATGACAGGAGTCGAGATGTTCTCAGGGCGCATATTGGTTGGTATAGATCGCTATTAGCGGTGCACAGTAGAGTAGGTAGTCACAGTCGGTGACGGAAGGTGTTGCGATGAAGCAGGATGCCATGGTGGATAATGTGAGGTGTTATGACAGAGCATGAAGTCGTGGGTGACATGCACTACGACCAAAGACTAGGTGGAGCTTCATTGGATTATGTGGAGACGTAGTATGAAGGATACAAAAGAGGAAGTAGAAAGGTACGAGAGATAGAGGGTCATGTGTGAGAATCCGTAATGACTCTGATACCATGTAAAAAATAAAAGAGATTAAACCAAAGGTGGCTTAATTCTTATGGAACAAATATAGGAGGATTAAATCGTGTAGACTGTCTTGAAATTTTATGTCATTTATGTTATCTTAACCAATGTTTAGTTGTTTTCTTGATGAAAAGGTTTCTTTTTTGCTTACCTGTTTTCTCATTAAACCTTCAGGTGATGTAGTAGTTCACATATTTCTTCCCCAGCAGCGAGCTTTCTACAACTTGGAAGAGTTTTATGGAAATGCCACATCTATCGAACTGCCTTTCGACAACCAATCCCCATTCCGAAACTGATGCATTTTCCATCTCTTACAGATGACTATCTAGTAGTCTTTGAATCCATTGAGTTTAGCTGAAAATTTTCAACATTGGGATATGCTTTAGTCTCCTCCAGAAGAGACTCATTTTAGCATTGTGAATCTCATGAGTTATAGAACAATTCATCACTCCATGTGTTTCGTTAAATTAACATGCTTGCCAGTTTGCCATCAAATCCTTCTCACACCATTGCTAGGTTATAGCATCTGTATAGTCAAATAACTATTTCAGCGTCGAATAATATTGATTAATAGGCAATTTGGTGTATGAAACTTCCCCCAATGCGATTCTTGACAAAGAGTCTATTGTACTAGTCTTATCCTACTTTACAAAAGGTCGAACTTGTGACCTTTAGATCGAAGGATTATTTGGTTTGAACCAGACTAAACCTAAATTAAGACTGAATGAATGAATTTGATTTGATCTATATCGTATATGTCTAATGAAGAAGGTTATGATTAATTACATATATAGTTGTAAGTAACCTTTTGCATCATACTTTGAGACCTTAATAAGATTGGGGATGCAAATGATTTAATATTTTAAAATGCATTAGTTTAATAAAAACAGATGTACTAATTTTAAATTATCACTATATATTTTTTCAAATTTTAGATAATATCAAGCGGATATCACTAAAGCATCGCGAATGTCTATTTGAGGCGATTTCATGTTTAGTAAAATCATTAGGTTAATTTTTTAAGAAATTAGGGATGATTACGAATGACTAATTCGTTTGGATACTGAAGGATTAGATGGACTTATATATTAATGTCACACATCATTATCATTAAGGATTAAACTCATTGAAGTGATGTAATGCATTGTTAAGTATGAGTTTAAATTATTGAATGTGGATTACATGAATAAAACTCATTAACACGGGTTGTTAATATTGATAGACTATTAATGGATTAGAGCATCCATAGTAGATGGGTGTTATAACACTTCTTTAGTGTTAATGTCATTAATCAAGGTGGGGCGGCCCACCTAATATTTGTATTTTTTAAAAAAAATTTATTTATTAAAAGATTATAACTTTTAAAATTAAAAATTGAATAAAACAGTTAATTTTTTAATGATTAATTTGAAATTTCATCTATAAATATCCATCAATGTGTACATATATTTTCATTCTAACTCAATACTCTCTCCAATTTTATTCTCTAAATATTTTTCCCATCTATTTTTTTTAAGTTCTTACAATCTTATTGTCTATCTGAAATGAATGAAAATAGTAAGACATTTTTTATAAATTTTTTGAATTCTACAAACAACTTATAAGAATATTAAAAAATTAATATTATTTTTTAAAAATAGTAAAATTATTTTTAAAAAAGTAAGATTATTATTAAAATAATAATAATTTTAATATTTTAAAATATATTTATTTAATATAATATAATTTTAAGATAATTGAGTGGACTGTGCGATGTATAAATAATGAGTGTTAATGTTAAAAGTAATGTATGATGAAATAAATATGTTGTTATAATAAGTATGTGACAGTAGACCTTATGCTTTTGATGAGATGGTGAATATTATAATGGAAGTAGATTATGGATATCCTTACAAGCTCAAAAATAAATGGTTTATATCGGGCTTGACTTGTACAAGAAGACTAAAGATATTTGGGTCATGTTGAGTTCATAAGCCTTCTTCTCTTCTTTTCTTTCT
This sequence comes from Zingiber officinale, assembly GCF_018446385.1. Taxonomy (NCBI): domain Eukaryota; kingdom Viridiplantae; phylum Streptophyta; class Magnoliopsida; order Zingiberales; family Zingiberaceae; genus Zingiber; species Zingiber officinale. The sequence continues at coordinate 138,120,453 of NC_055998.1, read as the reverse complement.
ATCTGACGAGAGATTACGGTTGTCACGTGAGCTCTTGCAGAAGGCATTCCGCTGCGTTTGCAAGAATCTCATCCATCGACAAGAAAAGAACAATGGCAATGGCTTGGGATTCAAGTCAGCTTTTGGTTTTGCCGTTGTTTCGCCATCGATATGCATGAATTATTATGTAATTATATAGTGTTTCATACTTAACGAATTTAATATGTACTTTAATCTAAACGATCGAGAACAAAATAAGAACATGATTAATTATTTACTCTTATGTTTGATTACCTTTTCAATTAATGACTTATGATTCTTGAAGAAAATTTTGTTATTAATTGTTAAAACAACAATAAAGTAGTTTCGAAGATCTAAAATGTACTCGTCATTTTACAAAGTAAAAGTTGAACTCGAACTGATTCAACTATTTGAGAGGGTGAAAGAGTTTTAAATTAGAGAATTATCTTCGTCTAAATTGCACACGGTTCATAGTTCTTATTGAACCTTTGAATAATGTTGTCACATTATTCAAAAGATTCAAATCGAGAAATTATCCTCATATGATGGTTAGTTTCGAGTTTCTGATTTACTTTCTCTAATGGTGTGAGATAGTCATGGAGGCCGTAGATTACATCTTTTTGTAAAATTATTCAACAAATTCAAATGAATAAAAATTGAATTATTTCAAATTTATTTGATCTTAAATGAATCTCTTTAAGTTTATTTGAAGTGGATGAACCGCTCTCACTTCATCCGGATTCCACTCATTTCATTTGAAATACTCCAAATTCGTGTGTCAATTCTACCATCCGAATACTAACTCGACTATGCCATGAGAGCGACTACTCCAAATTCATATGAAGTGGATCGATCAGTTAACTAAAAAGCAAGCACACCTAGCAATTCAAATCTTTATTCTTCATATCAACTACATTTGACCTAAAACTAACATATACTCTTTATTTTATTCTTTACCGTTGTGCCAAGTTCCTTTCGAAAATGAAGATAATATAATTATAAAAAAAGTGCACAAGATGTACAACAAGACTACTCTCGTTGAGTTTTCAACAACAAAAAGGTACAAAGTGAAGAAATGACACAATAAAACCTCACTTTGTCATTGTCATTTAATATTAGCAATGAATTCTTACCTTTCTTTTCACTCTCCTCTCACTATGCAACACCAATTCTCCCTCTTCTCCATTGAACATTTATTTCTTTTGCAAAGGAACAAAACGTGAAAAAAGCATGGTGAGCACTTGTACCCCCAACCATTGACGATCTCAAGAGCCATGGCCATGGCCCTACACATGTTCTCTCTTCCCCCCAATCCACCAACTTTCTAATGCCACCAATGATCAACTGACCAACAGATAAGTCCCAGGGCAAAGCAGCACAGCACAGCACTCATCCACACAAAGATGCAAAAGGAGATAGAGATGTTAAGTGTATCAGTTGCCCACCAGCTCAGCTCCTGCTGTGTCACCAGATAAATGCTTTCAGAAAGCTAAAGCAAAGAATAATCAGTGCCCATCTGTTGATTCATCTGTTGCTGATACAATCCATGGACTTGTTTCACTGGTGAAGTCTCCAAAAACAACAATTACCAACTTGTGAGAAAAAAGAGAAAGGATATAGATCCACAAAGGCCATCATTCTGTGCTCCTTTATTCACACATCAAGTCTGGGGGAGCCTTTATTTTGCATTTCTTCTTACCAAAATTCCCTCCTTGGGTTACACGGGAAATGCTCAAACGAGGCTTTGCATTGCTCCTCTTTGCCCCTGCCTGTTGCTGAACCCACAAGGGCATTGAAGGAGTTGAGCAGGGTTAAAGGTGCCTCGTGCAAGGATTATACTTTGACTGATATTTAGTCTCTTTGAATTTGTACAATTAACTCTTAGGCAGCTACCTTGGGCCGAAGTCTAGATTCTCCCACTTGAATGGCTCTACTGATCCAATCTGTGGTAAACCTCGGAAGCACAAGCAAACGCAGACGCAGACGGCAGCTATTGCAAGCATTGAGTGGACATAAGGCCGCTGAAGAAGCCCCTTGGTTCGGGGGGATCGCCTAAGCTGTCTAGCCCCGATCATGGCACATTGAGCGCACGAAATCGATGTCACAGTTTGGGCACCCTGTGTGATTGATACTCCTACCACTGCTCCATCTCTTACTGGAATTGTCAATTGGCCATTTGTCCTGTCACCAAGCTTCCTGAATATCAGATTGTTATAGGAAATATTGTTCCTCAGCAATGAATACATATAGGGGGACCGATCATTCTCGTCGAGTAACGAAGTCCAGCACTTCAACCCGATCTACCAAAACCAGAGACCGACAGATTAGAGAAAATGCCAGTAAGGTTTTAAAAATAGTAGACATGGAAGTATACATTTATTAGAGAAAAAGCAGCTAGAACCTTTGCATTCTAAGAATGGTAGGTAGTAAGATTTAGGAGGAGCTTACTTCTTGCGGATCATTAGTGAGTGCATCAACCAAATCCTCTGAGTCCTGCATAGATGCAGCCATATGCAATGGGGTAATCCCACCAGGGCCAGCCATGCTTGGAGAGAAAAGATACACCTTCGTTGCATCTTTCCCTTGAGTCACATAATACTGGATGAGAAGGTCTACCATTTTTCTGCACTTTCTCTTAACTGCTCGGCTCAATAGGTCAATTTCTGAAAGAAGTTCTAGTGACTCCTGTTTTAACGCATCATCATTTAAGCTTCTTTCCACAAGAATATCCAAAAGAGCTTGAATAAGAGTGCACCAATCACGTTCGACTGAAAAGGTCAGAAGGTACTTCAACCGGGAACTTGAGAAATTAGAAAAGGAGAGACTGGATGATTTTTGTGTCCTTTGAAACAGCCATCCAAGCTCATTTAGGAAATGCAGACTATCCTCCTTTGACCTGTAACGGGGACTATTACTAACTTGTTCCTCTGTGATGCCATCTGATAGGAGAGCATCTTCAAAATCTGCTTCAAGGGTTCTCAACTCCTGACAAATGCTAACATTGGCAATAATGACGGGAAAGCTGTTCCCCTTGAAACCATTTTCCACCTGGTCATGTAATTCAAATATCAGTTCAGAGTAGTGGGGGTTCTAGATTTAAATGCAACTAGAAAGAGGGGAAGCTACTGAATTTGACAAGTTGATTCCACATTAACGTAGTTACCTCAATGAAACATCGACTAAATCCCTCAGGAGATCCTCCTGGGAAGTCAAACCTCTCAACGCAAGAATCATCATATATGGTGCCAGGATATGTTGAGCAGAGAATTTCTTTTGACATGTATTTACCCATATAAGTGCAATGAATCCTATTGAATGCAAGAAATATATGAGCAATATAGGTGAGCTCGTACAAACATTTCTTATCAAACGTTGCAGCGCTCAACTCACTTGGTTCCAGGAACAGTCAAATTGCGACCTTTCAGAAGAAGGGATGTTTTCTGCCCAACTACAACAGCAACTGGTGACACAGATGTCAACTCCGGTGCACTCCATGCCTTCCAAGTCCTAGATATGCGGATCTTCGCTGCAATAGATAGGTATGATATGATTATCTACTTGAGAAGATAATTGCAGCAATGTGTTGCCTAACAGTAATAATGAAAAATCATACCGTCCTTGTGTGACACTAACTGTCGATTTGTCCGAAGTAAAAACCTTCCATTTCGCCAGAAATCAGTTTCAGGAAATTGAACTAGTGACACAACACGTTCAAGAAGATCATCTTCAAACTGCAAAACCAACAACTTTCCAGTATACTCCACACCAAACTAAAAGTTAGAAAAATTGAAAAATACGGCACTGACTTCTTCCCATGCAACTGATGGCATTGATAAGTAGATAGATAAGACTATGCAACCAGGCCTGATGTAACTCTCCATATCTGAAGGGCTGTGTGAGAGCCAATTAAATACCTGTAACAATGGGAAATGTAAGTAGTACACGAGTTGTTGGTAAAAGAAAATTCTAGAAAATACCAAACCTGAGAACGTAGTGTATCAGGGAAACTACTTGGATCCTTGCCAAAAAGCTTGAAAATTATCCGTCCAGTCCGATCCTGTTTAGTCATAAGGTGTAATAAGCAAATAAGATGCAAAAAAATGTTCTGAAAGGCAATCGGCAATCGATTGCATGTTACCTGAGCATCAGAGTTGGAACTAGATGGGGAGTGATCTGAACCAGAGGATTTGTAACCACCTCGAGATGGTAGTCTCTGGGCAGTAGCATTTTCTGTTTGCATTTCTGACACTCTAAATAGCTCAAGTGGCGCACTTCCACCATTAATACTACTCAGTTCGACAGTTGCATTTTCTTCCCTACATTCTAGTGCTTGTGCATACTTTGTTCCTTCCAATGTTGAATGCAGAGGGAACAACTTCTTTGTAACAGGTGGAGAAGATGATGGAGATCTCTCTTCCAAAGGGTTGCTACTTTCAGATGATAAATATTTAATTGCAGAACCAAGTTCAGGAGGATTATCATACTCAACAGGTCCAAAAAGTTGCAAAGGTAAGCTCTGACGGGTTTGCTGAACTATCTGGTGACATGCACCGACTGTAGATTTGCTGATGAGGTTGTCTGGCAAGACACCAACTGACGGAAGCATATGGGTTGATTTATTGTGAGAATTAGCATCACCAGAGGGTTCAGCATTTTGAACCTTAGCCTTATCATTGCCACTACTTTGGCTGCTCCTTTGGGAAACAGTTGCAGGGGCAGCAGCAGTAGTAGCTGCTATTGCTGCCGATAAAACTGTCAGTAGCTTAGTGGTGGCGGATGGAGAATTTATCTCCCCAATCTCCTTAATCGACTTCTCAATTGAGACTAGTGGTGCATCTTGAGATACGTTCAAATCAAAACCTCCAGGCTCCAAAGATCTGGCAGAAGGGTTTCCACTATTTGAAGCGCTTAATTTACTGATAAACTGGACAAGTCGGTCCCTTTCAAACAGAGGGATGTTTGTCTGTTTGTCTTGAGAGTTACCTGCATTCACAGTAGTAACACATGAAGCAAAAGAAGGAAATCACAGAGCAAAATATTAGCACCCCTTTCGAGAAAGACAGCATGCCTTCCAAGCGTGCAAGCATAGACAACAAGTTAACAATATCCAGATGCCCACTTGCTGAATTTTCTTGGTTCATAGGCTGCAGCATAGGAGAAGCAACTTCTGGTTGTGTCTTCCTTCTGCGCCGATTGTGACCTGCAAGCCGCCTTCTACAGCTTCTCTTTCCCTCATCAAACGCAGAAAGAGGATGGAATCTGAATAACATAATCTTACAGATCAGAAAGATTCAAGTTTTTTCAGAAAATTGATTGATATATATGACTTAAACACAGCAAATCTACGATTGCAAATAAGCCTGTTATTTCTAGCCATGAAGATTAAGTTGTAGCACCAAGCATATCATGGCAGATTTACAGCATATATTTCAAAAAATCTCAAAAGGAAACCTGTAGCAGCAGAAATTTAACTGGTTAATGCTAACTGGAAACTGTAGAGTAAGATTTTGAGGTGGTAGGAATTACCTGCTGCACTGTTGGCAGAATCTCTGCATCTGGTTCCCAACAAGGGCCTTGGCAGTCTTGCTGTGCACCTCACACACCTTATGGCGCCTGTGGTAATCCTTGGCGCTCGACAGATCCGTGCGGCAATCATCAACCTGACACATCGGGTAGTTGCTGCACCCCGGTGAGCCAGACCGGACCCGCTTGTTAGGCCTTGCAGCAGGCTCCTCTGCCAAGCATCCTCCGCCTCCAAGCTTCAGCACTAGCCTTTCATCGTCCTCTTCCATACTTCTTACAAGTAACGAGCTCTCGTCCCCTTTCTTCTGATCGACAATAGCAGCGGCCGCGGAAGATGACTGAGATCCCAGGCAGATGACGTCCGCGGTGTCGGACGCAGGCGTGGGTGTGAACTGCACGCTGTCCCAATTCCACATATTGGGATTCCAATTACTAACGGGATTCGCAACAGAAGCGCTCATCGTGTGCTCCTGGTTCTCCGGCAGTCGGTTGTGCTGAAAAACGGAACTTTTCCATGGAAAGTCTCGCTTCTTCGCGAGAAGAGGAGCGTCACGGAGGGAAACGGGAAGGGCCTGGTGGTGGTGAAAGAAGATAGGAGGAGCAACCTGTGCACCGACCTCTCCCTCCATTGCTGCCGGACGAAACGAACCCTAAGTCCCCCTCGATCGCTCCAAAAAAAAACACCACCTTTTTCGTCAAAACACTACCGTCTACCTCCGATCCATTCTTCCGCATATTCCAATCTACAAAAGCACGAAGCAAACCCAATAATCCGTCAAGAATAATAAAGGAGACAGCTTTTTCAAACCAAACCATGGAAATAAAAAACAAGCAAAATCAAACCTTCAAAATTCCCTCAAAAACCAATCAAAAACATAGGAAAGAACCTGTTCTACTTACCCAACTCTCACGCTTCTCAAGGCCAACATAGTCGGACGAACGAACAGATCGTAAGCTTGAACTCGTTCTCTCTCACCCCGAAACGAAGTAGCTGCGCACAGGATCGCAGGGAAGAACAGATCCGGACGACTAAGTTCGCTCTCCCTTCTCTCTCTGGTTGGAACTCTTCTTCTCTCTCTCTCTCTCTCTCTCTCTCTCTCTCTCCCCCCGCTCTTGCCACCAGGAAGCGGCGGCGTGGCAGGGAACGTAATAAGACACTAAGAGCGAGGGCAAGATATAAGAACTGCACGGAAAGAAAAAGCCAACTGCGTGGCATTATTTCGATGTGACCTCCGGAATTCACTTTTACTAATTAGCCCCTCAATTTTGCCTACTACAAAACCACTTACTTCAATTTTATTTAAAATCCAAAAATAAATAAAATGAACCTCCCATTTTAATTTTTTTTAATTAAAAGGACATCTTTATTATCCAATCATGTATAAATAACTAACTGTTATATTATATTATTATTTAATCATACATAATTAAATAATATTTATGATTTTACAACTACTATAATATAAATATTAAATAAATAAATTAAATTTACATTATAATAACTACGAATTTAATTTTATAACTATTATAATATAAGTATTAAATAAATAAGTTAAATTTACATTATAGTAACTACGAATTTAATTTTATAACTATTATATAAATATCTAACTGTTCTATTATATTATTATTTAATCATAGATAATTTTATAGTAATTATGTTTTATAATTATTATAATATAAATATTAAATAATTAAATTTGCATTATAGTAACTACGAATTCAATTTTATAACTATTATAGTATAAATTTTTATCATTTACATTGTAACAATTATAAAATTATATTTACTAATATAAATTATACAAATTAAATATTTTAGTAGTTATGATTTTGTAATTATTATAATATTTTATTAAGATTTAGATTAGGATAGTAGTATTGAATTGTATTGGATGACAATGGAATAGAGATGCTTTGACTTTTCAAAAATAAAAATAAAGAATGGAGTTTTTTTTTTTGAAAATTTCACCCAAAAATAAAGATTATCTTATGAGGCGAAAAAAAATAGATAACATAATTTTACTCTAGTTTGGGGATTGGACTCGCATTAAATAATTTTCGAGGGGCGTTATAAAACTTTTCGTAAAAGAAAAAAAACAAAGAGAAGTAATTGCCGGCCGCGAAACTAGTCACACAAAACTCACCAAACGTGTGCCCCACGGCGTTGTCGTACCGGTGTAGCCTTACGATTGGCTGGGACGGTGGGCGAGTCACGAGACAAGGGAAAACGTTTTAGTATTCCGAGGGGAGTAATTACGAATAATTATTACCGTAATAATTGCCGTTACGGCCTCGTAAACGGGTCCGTACGACCGCAACCCGAAAAGATAGTCAAATCGGAGCCGTCCGATTCGCCCGTACCGTACGATAGTCTCTGTAGCCGGCGAGCGACAGCCGTCCTTCTGCTTCTCGTCCGTTTCTTCCAGCGCGTCGCAGTCAACGTCCGATCTGCACGCGGACACCAGAGCGCAATTAAATAATATTAAATTTTATGAATATATCAGCAAGCACCCTCGTTTTATTTGTATCTGAAAATATACCCTTTTGATTTATATAGAATTGGACTATTTTTTTATATAAAATAAATAAATAAAACAACATTTCATCATATTTATTATTTCAAAAATATTCTTATTCCTAAGTTAGATCCTAACTACTACAAATTTAAAACAAATTATTATTTTTTAATTTACCTTAGTCAACAAATTATAATCAAGAGCACCTTATATAATAAATTATTATCCAATATGTTTAGGGAGGGATAGTGTAATATGGAAACGGTTGAGATTCAATCAAAGTCTTAATATTAGATAGATTTAGAAAAGATTATGAATTTAAAATGATGTAGGCCCAAAGTAAAAATATCATATTATTATAAAAATATATGAACATCCTTTGAACATAATAGAAACATAATCTATAGCCTTATCAAAATAATGTATAAGTTCACTCTTGCTCATCCTATGAACCTCTCATATGATGACTAATATAGGACATCGAAAATTAAGATTACAAGGGACATATATGAAGCACATTGATGGGATAAAAGTTTGAGATAATCTTGTATCATAAAAGATTGAACATGGGATTAGAATGATCACTTGTGTATATTATTTTTATTTCTAGAAATATATTATGTAGTTGTGAAACATAATTTATTTAAACTTATTCAAGTCTTCTATTTGAATTAGTATGATTATGGATTTACGAAGGAAGATACAAAAGTTTAGTTCTAATCATAACTAGATTTTCTATTTGGTGTGATTATTTTAAGATGATGTACCAAAAGTATCATAGGAGTTAATGTATACTATAAGATATTTTTCTCCAGTGAGATGAATAACTTGAGAAATTAATTGTTGAGTGAGGAAAAGTCGTTCGTCGCATCCCGAATTAATTTAGTCCAAAGCAATTTAAACATGTTCTAGTTAGTTGAAGTGTCAACTCAAAGAAATCTCTTTCAAAATATGATATCCATTAAAATTTGTTTCTTTTGGAGGTACACTTCATGGCACAACACAACCATAACAAATTTCAAAAAAACAAATTTAACTTGAGTTTTGATGAAAATTGAATTATACCATCCCTATTTAATAGTCAACTTTTCTAATTAAAAAAAAATTATTTTGTTAAAGATTTTTTTATAAAAGATAATAAGCCATAAAAACAATAATTGTTTATATTTTTCCCAGACAATAGTTTTAATCATAATTGTCTATTTTTATTCTATTTATCATGTATACAAATTATTCGAAAGAAATTATATTATTCAAAACCATTCTTTGTATTCTTTTTACTAAAATTTTTTGTTTCTCTTCTTGTAAAATATTAACAAATTCTAAATGAAAATTGACCATCCCATAAAAATTCTTTAAATAAAACATAATCCCTAAAAAATTAAATTTAATTATCAATATAAGTTATCAATAGTGGAAAAAATTATGATGCAAAAAAGTAAAAGTTATTCCTCAACAGTGACAATTTGACTTGTAGTGTCACATCAAAAAAACAAACACATGTGGCCAACATATAGAATCCATTCACTTATATAATTGCTCAAGTCAATTCCTTTATCAAACAATAAAAATTAATTATTTTGGAAATAAAATAAAATGTTTTTATGAAAAAAAAGACACTTGGCAATATAATATTATAACAATAATGATAATATATAATTAATATGTTATTTGTAAATTTGCAACGAATATAAAACTCTATCCATCGGTTATCACTCTCGTTGGTTTGAACTTCAATTTGGGAAGCTTGGATGGAGTCAAATTAGCTTAGCTTTACGACTATCGGAACTTGGGGCAAAGTGGCTTGAGCTTGAGGCCAGTCGAGGTGTGCGACCAACTTTTTCGAAGTCGGTAGGGATTGATAGATTTGATTTTAGTGGCAATAGTCAATGGAGTGGGAGTTAGCAACATGAAAATTCGATGGATCAATCAAAGAAGGTTATGTCGGAGTGGAGAAAGAACTTGAAAGGAAGTGTAGTTTTGAGGTGGCAATGGCAAGTGATCGAATATTCCTTTCCATGTGGCCCCTATCCCTTTTTGTGAATCTCAAAGTGAGTGATTGTTTAGAGTCCCTAACTCAGATGCTCAATTATACTTCTTTAATTGTACAATCGATAACTTTTGATCTTTTTTTGAGTTTTATCTCAAGTATGACTAACATTTAGACAAGCACGGGCCTCGCCATTAAATATCTTTAGGAGACAAGTAGATGTGTATAACAGTATCCATTTAGTACGAATTCGAATTCTTTTTAGGATCATGATGACCGGCTTTAGGCATAAGCCGTTAAGGCCTATGCCTAGGGCCCAATTTTTATTGGAGCCCATTATTTTTAATGTATTAAATATATTTAAAAAAAAAATTAAAAAAATAAACTCACACATAATAAAAGATTATGCAATCTCATTCTTTAAAAATTAGGATCATTATTTTTAATATATTAAATATATTTTTATATATATTTTTTAAGAAAATGAAAAAGAATAAGTTTATGATGCTCCTTACTTGATTAAATTCAAATGTTATTCGACCTTTGTCTTCATTCTATTATTTGTAATTGTTCTGGTTTAGATAATAAAAAATATGATTTATTTTTTTCTTTTTCTCAGTGCTTAAAAAGTCTTCTATTTAGTTCTTGATAAATGATAATGATTGATTTAGTCTCATTGTGATTTTTATTTTCTAAAGATGATATTTAATTTCGTCATTTTATACATTTTTTTTTTGCTTTGCCAATGATAATATGTTGAGCTCATGCTTTTTTTTTTTTTATTGTTATCCTATTTCATTTTTCTTATTTTTAAAATTTTATTCCTTTTTTAAGAATTGTTTTCTCTGTTTTATTATCTATTATCTACTTGAGGTGTATTATATCTGATAATAATATTTTATTTAATATCGTAAAATTTATATTTCTCTGAATTAGGTTATTATGAAAATAAAATTTTAATTAATAATTTTATATTAAAAATATGAAAATTAAATTATATAAAAATATTTTTTAAAAAAAATTAATATTTAATTTGTTAAAAAAAAATTAAACCACATTTTTCGATCAAGCCTAAATGAATACTAAACGTGGAGACCTTCTCTGGAAGACATATTTGTCCCCTTTATATATATTTTGAATATTCAAGTGAAAATATCAAGTCTTCATATAAATGGATCTGAACTGAAACGGATCCGTTTACGCCGAGAATCCGATTCGACCAAACCAGCTTGGCGTCCAAAATCCAATTCCAACCCAATCAACCAGTAATGGGCAAGGAAGCGGGCCCCGATCCTGTCCGGACCAGTGATAGTGAGGTAGACGTTCCGGTAAGTTGTTCGTGCGGGAGGCTAATATTGGCCTCAGCGTCTTTTAATTACCCCCTTAAAATAGTAAATCCTGATCCGTGCTGCTCGGCCAAGAAGCGTTCGAATCGACCCCTCCGTCGCGTCGACGAAGGCTCCGATCAATCGCCTCCTCCGATTCGTCGATGAAGGCTTCGATCAAGTTCCGGGAGGAGGCGCCGCCGCTGGTGCGGGCCAAGATCCCCATCGCCGTCCTCGGCCTCCCTTTCCTCTCCGGCTTCGCCGTCGGCGCTGGCGACGCCTTCCAAGATGTCCGCTTCGACATCGCCACCTCCTTCCGCGTGGGTCCTTCCCTCCGCCTCTCTTACCGTCCCAACGATTACCGAAAGCCCTTTTTCCTCGTCCTCAAGACCGGAACCGGAACCCTAGGCTCCCCCTCCGGAAACTCCCCCCTCGTGATGTCCGCTGAGTTCGGTCTCCAGAGCGGCCGCCCCGACTTCTCCCTTCGCCTCAAGCCCAATTTCGGCGACTTCTCCATCAAAAAAGTTGTGGATGCCGCCGCGCCTGTCAACGTCTCCGCCGAGTCCCCTCCGGCCGTGGAGGTTAAGGTCTCGGCCTTCTGCGATGAGAAAAACCCCGAGTTCGTACAATTCCACGCTCACGAGCCGATCGGCTCCGGAAAGAAGCTCAGCGGCGGCCCAATCGACATATCCACTCTCGCGACCGGCCGAGGCGGCGGGATCGACGGGCTCCTCTCCGGCTTCGAGGTCAGCTCGAGGAGCATCCTCCGCCTGCCCAAACGCGCCGCCGTCCGGTTCAAGTGGGGACTTAGAGTGCCGCCGGAGCTCCGCTCCGCGCTCGACGATCCCAAAGGCCCGATGATCTCGCTGAGCAAGCTCCCGCTTCTGTCGTTGAGCAAGATCACGATAGAGCGCTCGACGGCTGACGCGCATACGGAGAGGAAGAAGCCAGTCGCCACCACCGAGGATACAGATGCCAGCGCCCGCGCCCTGCTGCGCGGGGACGTGGAGGCCCTGCGGTCCGATAGCATTCTTCTGAAGAGGGCCTTGGAGGATCTTAGGGCGGAAGTCGGAGCTCGGAAGTTCACTCCGGCAGCTTCTGCAGCAGCACGCAAGGAGGAGCAGAGAGGCAACGGCAAGCCATCGAGGAGCACGGGGAAGCCTGAGAGCTTCTCGGCGGAGGAGCCAAAGAAGCCGTCAGCGACGATCCCCACTGCAAGGACTTGAGGCTTGCAACGACTCTGCTGTTGGATGAAGGTTAGCAAGACTGATCTCTTCATGGTCTCTCTCTCTGTTTGTTTGTTTGTTTGTTTGTCTTCTTCTTGTGAATGCTTCACGTCTACTACCAAAATAATGCAATGCTATTGCTGGCTGTTACTCCTAACCTGCCTGCGTCGGCTGCCTGCTTCTTGATGTTACAACGATCTCTTTGAGTAATCAGTAGTTCGATCATAGGAAAGTTGATATGGGTTTCATCCGATTAATTCTTGATAAATTTGAAATGCATATTTAGAAGTCGATCTCTAGGATATTTATCTCATTTAGAATTTAAACTCGGATTCTCTTATTGCTCTTGTGTAGCATTAAGATGGTAATGCCATGGATTTAGTATTAGGAGTGTAAAAATCAAACTGAATAGTATAAAAGTATTGATAATTGAGTTCATGTTTAAAAAATATATATATGTGATATTTGAATTTAAATAAAATTCAGTTCGAGTTTGAGTCACAAGTAACTTGTAAAAATCGAATAAAATACTATAGATAAAACTTATGCATGCAATAGGGTGGTTAGTATTAGCATGGTTTATCGGAAGTAATCAACTCTGCCATTTTCATTCTAATATCATTTCATCATATATATATATATATATATATATATATATATATATATATATATAGACACGGACCTTCCGTTGTAGACTCGTTTGAGCATGACTCGAGGCGCCTCCAATGTATTAGAGGTGCCTTCGTCATTTTTTTATTTATTTATTTTTGGTTCCGGATTAATCAATTAGATTTTATCTTTAGTGTTTAGGGACCGAGGGGTCGTGACGTTACAATAAAAAAATAAAACTAACAAAATTTTAGATGCTCACGGGGTATATATTTAGGGTGTCTAATAATATTTTTATTTTTTTTTAGCTTTGGAATTAAGCAAATTAAATTTTACTTGTAGAGTTCAGGGTTGAGTTATAATGTTTAAACTAACTAATATATAAAATTAAAAAAAAATAGTATTCACGCAATATAATACATGAATTTAGGGTTTGAGATTTAGAAAATATTTAAAAAATGAATTAAAGCACTGTTATAAAAAAAAATGACCAAGGCGCAGCCAATGCATTAGAGGCATTTAACTTGGGACGTGGATCCTGCATACCTGTTCAGTGCATAATCTTGGGTGATCCTCAAAAGTTCGGGCATCCGGAGTTACTCCCGGATGTTCTGATTTATTTTTGGAGGTCCGGGCAGATATTTAGCCTATTGGTAATTTAAGAATTATGAAAATAATACATATTAAATATTTAATGATATACTTACAATTTGAGGATATGCCCAAAACACTAAACAAGACCACCATAATAATAATAATAATAATAATAATTGATCATATCCGAAAGTGTGAAGCTGGAAACCTGGGGACGTGGCGGCTTCGCTGGCCAGGTGTAGACTTCGCTCCATTCTGCAAAACAAGTAACGTTAGTGCTGAGCCAGGGAAGGGGTCTCCAGCGTTGGCCCTCTGACGTTCAAGTCAGTCACTGAAATATAGAGAAAAATGGAACAACTATAGAACTATGCGCCAATAGCATGCATTACGGTGGTTAGTATTAGCGTGGTTCGTCTGAACGGTTGCGATAATCATGACAGACTTTACCGTTTCCATTGTATTAGATGTACCTTCGTCAATTTTTTTAGTTTATTTTTTTTAGCTCCATGTTAAACCAATTTGACTTTGTCTCCGTTGCGGATTCGTCTGGACCTACTCGCGGCGCCTCCAATGCATTGACGTGCCTTCGTCATTTTTTTTAAAATTTTTTTAACTCTAGGTTAAGCTAATTAGATTTTGTCTTTAGAGTTTAGAGGTTGAGTTATAGTGTTCAAGTTTAAAAAAATTTAAAATTAACAAAATTTTAAATGCTCATGGGATATATATTTTGTGTGTCTAATAATATTTTATTTTTTAATTTTGGGATTAAACCAATTAGATTTTATCTTTAGAGTTTAAGTGTGACATATAATATTCATGTTAAAAAATATAAAACTAAAAAAAATTAGGTATTCATACAGTATAATATATGAATTTAGGATTTAAGATTTAAAAAATATTAAAAAATTAAAAAAATGAATTGAGGCGTTATTAAATAGAAAATTGCCCAAGGCGCCTCCAATACAGGGTGAATCCATCAAGTTTGATCAATCACTAACAAGCAATCCTAATGTGGGAGGCTTTGGTCAGGGAGATACAAAAAGAGTGTTTCAAGACTCATTACGGGGTCCAAGGTCTTTTATTCTTTTTTGCATTTATTATTTTCTGGAAACAGACTCTTGTAAAAAGTAGGGTAAAGTTGCGTACAATGGATCTTTTTTCAGGATTTCGTATGATAGGAGTTTTATGCATCGGACTGTCTTTTTTTTTGTATTTATTATTTTGGCACAAGTTTTTTTGGTTCTTAAAAAGAAACAGTTTGAAAAAGTTCAATTATACTAAATGAATTTCTAGTTACGGAGATTTCTTAATATCAAGTTGGTAAAAGGTGCTAAATTTTTGTTGATCCATAAATGCATTGGAGGCGCTTGGGATGGTCCGATCACGTGAGGATTGCTAGGAGTCTGCACTAAATAGGTGTGCAGTGTGCAGGATTAAATTATTTTATAAATATATATATGACTTAATATTTTTTAAAATTTATAATTTATGTTTAGTCTAAATTATCAATTTAAGAATTATGAAAATAACACCTATTAAATCTTTAATGATGAACTCACAATTTGAGGATATGCCCAAAATACTAAACAACAATAAGGGAATACTATTGTTGTTGTTGCTGCTAATAATAATAATAATAATAAATCAGTTATATATATATAATTAAAGTTTAATCTAGAAAAATAATAATAATTTAATAATAATTAATAAAAAATAAATTTATATGATTATAAAGATTTTTTTATTTTTTTTTAAAATTGAAATGAATTTTTATTTATTTTATTATACTATATATTAAAATGATTATATTTTTAGAAAATAAATTTTATTTATCAAAATCTAAGTTCTAAATTTCTATTACGAACTTACGTCTCCTATGTCTTTTCTCACATCTCACGCGCTGAAACCTTAAGCCGTTGTCGATGCCATCTTCTTTTTCAATAGGGCACCTTGTGAGTTGCTCGATTAGGCTACGTCAAAGCTCTTCCAACTTTTTCATTCAAAGATAATCAATTTCAATCCATTGTAACCATTTTGATCCATTTTTTACTATTATAAAATCTGAGAACGACATTTCAAAATAAGTCACGTTATTTATTGAA
Source organism: Zingiber officinale (assembly GCF_018446385.1). Taxonomy (NCBI): domain Eukaryota; kingdom Viridiplantae; phylum Streptophyta; class Magnoliopsida; order Zingiberales; family Zingiberaceae; genus Zingiber; species Zingiber officinale. Next base: position 138,104,565 of record NC_055998.1, on the reverse strand, counting down.
ACTTTGAAACATCATTAAATGTTCCCATGCTGAAATGTCTGTTCTGGTCGTTCCACATCTGTTTTGATGAATCATGGATATTAGGATGTAAACTAATTGAATCAAGCTATATTTTTTACAAGTCGATTTAAGTTGTTTGAACCTTAGTTCAAATAGAATTGAAATATAGTTGGACATGATTGAAATTTAAATTTGGTTCAAGTATAGTTAAATTGAAATTGGGTATAATATAATAAAAAAAATCTGTTTGAGAATTAAATAAAACACTATGTATTTGAATTAAAAAATTATTGAGCATATTTAAATTTGATAATTTGGCAGTGTCCGGGGGGGTAGTATTGTCCATGTATGATGTAACCAATGCGTCCAAACTAACGCCACCGGCAACCGGAAAACCTCAGCGGCTCGTCTCCCCTCTCTCACCCGCGAAAACCAACGGTGGGGCCCGAGATATTGTCCAGTAAAAACGCGGATACGAAAGAGAGTACGCGGTGGACGAGTGAACGTGTGGGAGAAAATGCTAGCTGTGCTGGCGTCAGGAGATGCTTCGTTCGCGTAAGCCAGTCGGCCTCCCACGAACAGCCACGTGCTATGCTCGGCGCGCACGTGCGAATCCCTCCGTCTCTCCCCCGCTTCCTGTCACGAAAATTTTCATTTCACTCCAAACGAATTTTTAAAATCACCAGAACGCTCCGATAGCGGTGTAGTATTGCGGTTCTTTTTTCTATAGAGGGGCATTTTGAAAAAGAAGAGATTTTTTTTTTTGAAAAAAAAAACCATTTTATTAATTGCTGCCTCCTCTTCCAGTTCCTGTCTCTCTACTTCATTACAAGTTTGTTCATGGCGACCAGGCCAAGCTTGTTGCTGATTACGCTGGCCGTGCTCTTCCTCTCCTCGCCTCTCGACGTCTTTGCTTCTCGCTCGAGTACGCGCAGCCTTCTTTCCCTTATCGAGCATCGCTACTTTGTTCTAATTCGACAAATATATGAAACGATGCAGATTTAGGAGCCAAGAGGATGACGACTTCGACGGAGGCGGAGGCGATGGCGGCGACGAAGAGTCGCACAGGCTCGTTCAAGGTAAGAAATGAGATTGCTGGTGGCTTCGCGCAGTCGATAGATGGCATTCGATACTTTATTTGTCTTTTTTTGCGTGTGAAAAACAGAAGGTACAAGTAATGGAAGGAGATGAAGAGGAGAGTCGAAGATTCCGGTCGGTCGTGAACTCGGCGGCGGCGCCGGGCTCAGCGGAATCGTCGTCGGCGAGACAAGTGCCGACGGGACCAGACCCCATCCACCACCACGGCGGGCCTCCCCTCGGCCGGCGCCGCCGCCGTTCGCTTCAGCTAGAGCAATAGAGCGTCACCTTCATGCAGAATTTGTCTCTCCTCAGTCCTCATATATAGATAGATTTTATTGATTTGTTTTCGGAAATGTAGGAGGTTTTATAGCTTTAGGAGCTACTGAAGTAGGTTTCTAATTTAACTTATCGTGACAAAATGGATGCTTGTTCATGGAATGGCAAAGTTTTTATTTAAGAAAAAAATTTGTCAGAATTAATTATGATCCTGAGAGGATAAAGTCTTTTCTAGTTACCTGTTTTTGTTGATTAGTTCTTTTTCAAACAAATAATTTGTTACATAAATTGTTTCGCTTTAGCTTTTCTAATACATTATTTGCTGCTGTTTTTTTATCTTGGGGAAACTATTCATTGCCCATTGCTCAAGCATCACAATCGAGTAAACTTGCAATTCCATGCATAAAACAAATGTTGGCGAAGAACATTTAAGGACGCTCAAAAAGCGCATCCTTCCTTGGATAAGTGACCGGAGCAGACCGCGGTACATTGGAATAACAGACAACAGACACAGTCGTGGGATACAAAATAAGGGGTTTAATAAACCACTTATTCTAATTCAAGCCTGATAAGTGTTTTATAGTATCACCTATAACTGAATTTATTTCAAATTTAGACAGATTCTTTGGAATGCAAACTGAGGGAGAAAAATTGCAATGGCCAGCTTCGGCAGGCACTCTTGGGCTGTTTTATGGCTTCTAACTACCGTCACACTGTTAATAATATAGTCGCCGTGTGTTGGCAATGGTTCGGTGGTGGAGTATGGCTCCAATTGCGATGAACCAAGAGACTGATTTGCAAAGCAACTAGCTCGATATTTGGTGTCTTCATACTGTTGATTTGGATTTGTGTTTTTGTTTCTTTGATTCTTGAGAGGCCAGCGACGTCCCCAATCCAACTGGCGCTTGATCCTTGCTGACCGAACCATTTGAATTGGGAGATCTCGTGGAACTGTCATGAATGGGGACACCATTGGCTGCCTCCTTGGGTTCATTTGGTTGTGCATGGCTTGCTTCAGCTTCGTTTGATTGCGGTTGGACAGTAGCAGGGGTATCGGTAGCAGTGCTTGAATTTATGATGTTCACAAGTTGCGATAATGAGGGTAATGGTTGCATAGGAGCCGCGCTCGGGCGTACGAGGATGCCTCTGGCTGCAGCTCTCTTGCGTGCTTCTGCAACAGCTCGAGCGGCTCTCTCATCAACTCCTCTTCCACGAGGAAGTGCCTCACCAATCACAGCTGCATTTAGAGATTTGTTTACCAAATTGCTGGAATTCCCAGATTTGGCTGCAGCTTGGAATGCTTGTACCAGCTCAGGATTTGCCTGATCAAATTAAATCACGACCATAAAAGATTATTCTAAGCTTTTAACTATCAAGACAATATTACTATAAGTTCATGAGTAACAGAACACTTTAAAAAAAAAAAACATGAACATAAAGAATGGAACCCGACAACTAAACAGGAAAAGAATCACCATCAGCATCATAAAACAAGAAGAAAAAACTGTTGGATCTAGAAAAGCAAACTGCTTAAAGGATTTAAATTTGAGACGATACAGCTACAATTCCATGAGCAATGGTAAAGGTCTAAAAAATTCATGAGCTATAAACAACTAATAAGCAGCAGAAGAATCACCTTCGGTATCCTAACTTTGTTCAAATTGTTTTTTTTATAATTAATTTATGGATATTAAGTTGTATAGATGACATTGTAAACAAATAATAATAATAATATCTAGAACTCCTAAATTTCATCAAATAATGAAATGTAAATGCTTGAAGAAAACAATAACGAAAATGCCATTCTATAGGAAAGGTCAAGATGATGACTGGACGGCAGACATAAATACTGCTGCATCTATTCAAAGTTAGCATACAACAGTGAAGAAAAAGGACTAACCATGTTTAATAAACCCAACTTGCTGAAATAGAAACTAGTAAAAACATTTTCTGTAAGGTTACATGACTTATTAAAGTCTAATCAATATATGAATAAGAAAGATACCTTCAAAACATCAATAGCCTTTAAGGCAGAAGCTGGATCCACAGCTTGTCCCTTTTGCTTTTGTGCATTCACCTGGTTCAAGAAAAGGCAAAGCAAATGTCAATCCAAAAGAAAGTCAAGAACTGAACATAAATGGAACGGAACCATATATTTTGAGAAGCATAAGATGTTGTCAAGAAAAGGACTACTTGTAAAATTTCTTATTTGTTGGAATAATACATTAAAAAGGTACAGAGGGTACCTAGGATTTCTATTAGGACCATTTTTTCTTTTAACATCTCAACAAATATAAATTATCAATATAATCTAATTAGATTTACCATAATATCAAACTTAGTAATGTCAAACAATTAACCCTTTACGATATACTTTTCATAATACATTGAATCACTACGTTGCATAATTCATGCCAGATTTACCTTTCCATTGCCACCTCACACTTTTAGTTGAAGCAAGAACTGGGTAAACCAATAAATATAGTTTATGTATGTTAATCATTTTTATCAAATAAATATTTTCTAACATGACTGCATATGCTCCAGCCGCGTAACACACATTTGCTATGCAGTGGGAAATTCCATACTCCTGTATACAATTTTTGAAACAAGAATACTTACCAATAATAAGTAGATTATAACATGATATTCATCTTCACCACCTCCTTGGACATGTAGTAAGGATATGCACTTGCCCCCGGGGCTATGGTGCAGCGGTAAGGGTGGTCAGTTGTCTCCCAAGCAACCACGGTTTGATTCGCAGATACGGCGTATTTGCAGGAATTTTTCCTCTAAATGAGACTTGCAACTAAGCTGGTGGAAAATTTCCGTGGGGTCAGGCCGGTCACCACAAGCTCAACGTTACCCAGCCTAGTTAATCGTTTTTTTTAGTAAGGATATGCACTTTACACAATATAGCAAAAATATGGACGCTCTCTCGAGCTGTGATTTCAAACAGTCTCATTCTCTTTCCAGGGTCAAAAAGTGGAAAGGAAGGCCTCATGGTCATCACCTACGGGTACACAGCAGTGGCATCTAAGGAAATGAAGGAGTGCAGTGGTTAGATAAAGGATAAGGTGGATAGCAAGAAATGAAAGGGAGACGTGAGGGGAAATGAAGAGACATTCGAAGCAACTTTTTCCAACCAAAGATCACATAGGTTACTGCAGGCAAGATGAGACGTAAGGAACATGAGGTTAAGCAAGGGAGATTGGGGAGGTGGAGGAGGGAGATGGAAGCTTAAGACCATAATAGTTGCAAACCCTGGCCAGCAGAAACTTCCACATTCATTCTGAAATCGAAAAATGTCCCCTTCTGAAAGTGAAAATGCAGTGGACGTGCAGAGCACAATGAAAATCAAAGAAATGATGGCTTTTAAATTTATGTATATAATTAGATCTGTCAGGCATGGAAACTTATACATCATCACAATTGTTGATTTAAAACGACATGAATAAGAAAATCTACCAGACAGTAGATAACCTAGTAAACTTTGTTTTCATACTGTCATGTAAACTGAAAACACTTAATGCAAGTTGAACATAAAAGATTATAATTTAACAAAAAGTAAATAGAATAAGACTAACAAGAGTCATAATATGTCATTCTACATTAAAACACTGACAAGAAAACACCTCTATTAGAAGGCAAATTAAGTCATAGTAAATTGCTAGATCGGGTCTGAATCTGCGCGACTTCTCATGAACAAAAAAAAGATTATATGCTCTGATTGCAATTTTTTCACAACTAATAGTAGCATATTTTGACAAATTGAAGTAGCCAATAATAGTAATGTTACAAAGGAAATTTGAAATTACCTGCTGCTCACGTAATTTAAATGTCTTTATCCAATTTTCTGAATCCCGTGTCCTGGGATCTTCCTCTCCGAGTTGCTTAACAAGTATATCATGAGTTTTGCTTTCATGCTGCAAGGGTAGGATCAGTTAGTGGCAAACACTCAGTATAGCTCCAAATACTAGAGTGTGTGCTTCCAAAAATACATGCCTGAATAGAAAGTTTGTAGGCACCCATACAGTTAAATGCAATTGCAAGAGCATGATAACAGACTGCGGTTTGAATATGATCAGGACCGAGAAGCCGTTCATTCTTTTTCAATGCTTCTTGCAAATACCGTAGTGCAGATTTCATGTTCCCAATATCCTGGTACATCATAGCAACATTTATGAAGGTTGCTGCAACATCAGGGTGATCAGACCCCGATGATAAACTTAGTATTCGCAGCGTTCGGGACATATGACGCAACGCGAGTTCTGTCTGGTTAAGTCCATGATAAAAGAGTGCCATGTTGCCATAGCTGAAATCAAGGGCGAATTAGCAAATCTTTATTAGGCTCAAAACTGTAGGAGAATGTAAAACAGCAAAAGAAGAAGAAAGGGCAAGCCACTACCTATGGGCAGTATCAGGGTGATCTAGACCAAGGCATCGCTCATTTATAATCAGTTCCTTGTGCTGTTGGACGATTGCACCTGCCATATCGCCAGCATGATATAAAACCATTGCCAAATACCTGGGAGAAAAGAAAAATCAATATCAAGAATAGCATGGTACACAAATTAATAGGGGCATAGGTGATCAAGACAAATATTTTCAAAATTTCAAGATGAATTAGCAATTGACTAAAAGAAATTATTTGCAGAGATTCTATAATTCTGAGGAAGAACTAAATTTTTCATCCTTAAAGAACCATAAAGTTTAAAGGTTTAATTACTCTTACATATTCAGTGTTCCTTTAAATTAGTCAAATATATTGGTTACGCAACATTATAGCAATATGGAAGGATTAAGATTTATACCGACAGCAGCTAGCGACATCTCGGTGCAAAGGGCCAGTCACCTGTAATAGATAAGGTGCAGAAACTTCAAAATAAAACATTTACAGGACTCGGAAAGAAAAAAAAATAGGGCCTACTTGTTGAAGTATAGAGAAGGCTTCTGAAAAAAGCGTATAAGCCTCATTGAGGAGTCCCTGAAACAAAAGAGGTAGATAATATTGCCATCAATACATCCTAAACAAGAGAAAATATTATAAGGAATTACCATTGTGTGTTATGACAAAACCAACAAAAAAAAGTTATTGGCATGTTACCTCAGCTAACTTTGCTTTCCCAGATTCCATTAGATCCTTTGCTTCTGAACATGATGGAACAGAATGCTTTACCACTGTTTGGAGATTCAAAATATCTGAGGCTTGAAAGGGTGATGGAGCATCAAAATCACACCTTCTTGCAGCAATTGTGATCCCTACCTGTTATAGAAACCAATAATTATAAGATTTTGATATAATAGTCTGGCAACAGTCAACAAATCATATGCAGATATTGTGTTTAAAACAATAAAGAGAAGCTTTAAATAATTTTACCTGGTAATCATTACAATCAAAAAGTAACGGAATTGGACAAAATTCTTTGTGGGAGAAAGTGATGTTTAAAACACAAAAATACAAATCTACAAGAGAAAAAATGACTGTAGAATAGCAACTACAAGGAGTTTTGGTTTAATAATTCATAATTTTCAGAGAGGAGAGGCAAGAAAAGAGTATACGGTTTGTTCAAGAAAGAAAAAATAAATACTACTGAAAAGAATAAAAACAAAATCAATCAATGAGAGGAGGAAAGATGTGTAACCTTTTGGCACAAATTACGAATAACTGCAATCTTTTTCACTCGAATCCTTGCATCTTCTGGTAATTCAAACTTCAAAAACAAGTAACATTATTAGGTGGGTAATCTTTATGCCTGAAGAGAGATTGTAAATTAAGTTACCTGATATTTAAATTGAGCAAACTCTTTAATTTGAGACCATAGTCCTTCAGAAGTTAAAAGTGCATGTGCCAGTTGGTTTTTCCTAGAAAAATCTCCATGGTTCCACCTCATTTGTCCCTTCATATACTTGTGCTTTGAGTGATGATCCAGTCCCTACCAGGGTTCATAAGAATCCAATGAAATTAAACCATTAGGTAAACATGCTATCATCAAAAAGCAGTTTTCAGAATCTTAAGGCATAATCAAATAAATTATAGCAGCTGTCTGAAGGGTTAGTTTTTCAAATGATCATTTGAAAGATCACCTCACTACTTTACTTTTGCTACTTCCATCGTTTTCTTCACCCCTATTTCAATTCCTAGGGGTAACTCATTATAAAATTACCACTCTAACAAGAATCAATAGTTCACAACAGACTAATGGCTGAGACATTGAATAACCTTGTTTTTCTTACATGGAATATCAGCTCAACTCACAAACATAAAGCTCATGTCTCTATCCAACGAGTTTCAATAACAAAGGAAATCCATTTTCGATCATTTGGTTACAACAATAACACCACTTTTTTGTTAAAGCAAGAGAAGGAAAATGTGATAAGGAAAATCTTCATACTTTCTTTTGGACTTTCAATTGCACATTGTCCAAATTCCCCTTTGAGCCAACAGGTAAAACATTCCCAATGAAACAATTAAAGAAATGAGAAATAGCCAGCCCAAGGTCATGATCTTCAGATTCCCTTAGTAAATCCTGCCATAGAAGTGAAAAAATAACTAGCCCATCAGTTAAATGAATAAAGTAGCAAATTTTAATTGTGGAACACAAAAGAAGAATTAGCATAAAAAAATTAGTCGAGATGAACTATTTTTTGCCTGAACTCAAAGTATTATAAAGAAAACATACATCAGCAAAAAACAGAAAGGATAACATATTGGATTCTATATTAAGAGCAAGATTCACACAGGCATACCAATGCATAAAAAATAAATGGGAGATCAGTTAAAATAAATAACAGGTAAACAACATCTACTATCTCTAGTGGAACTCAAACTTGATAACAAAAACATAAAAGATCTCTTTAGAGGCAAAAAAAAAAAATACTAGATAACAGATCCACGGGCTACAGGCACTGTTATTATTTTTTTCAAATAAGATATTGATTAACAATTACCACCAAAACCATCACAAGGTCTGAGTAGGGGTATTCCTGATTTGAAGTATAGAACTAGGAACAAGATGAAAAAAGGTTCTGGTGTTTCTCCACTTCCCAGATGAAATTTCAAAAAATATGATATTATTTAGTTTTTGGTAAGAAATCAAAACAAAAAGGAGATATTAACTTCTCACAAACTCACACTAGAAATTTTAGATTATACTCCTAGCTCATAATAAATACATATTCATCAAGAAATCACTTCCTCCTCAGAGAAAGAAAAGTAGTCAACATAGTGTTAAAAAATACCTTTAGAAAGTGCTTTGTGGACCTAACGATAATCTCAAGAGAGCATATATCCAATAGATGTGGCAAATGCTTAACCATATTAGCAACCTGATGATCATACATATACCAATATTTAGTACACAGATTGCAATGAACAACAGATTTAGATAACTAAGCATACTTTTCCAAGGTAACGTATATTAATTCCATGAGCATGGAGTGTGTCGGCTAATGTTTGACCATCCATTGGTGAGACATCAAGCGAGCAAAGATCTTCAACAAACTTTGGAAGAACTATATCAACAAGATAAGTACTAGCTTTCCTGACCAATGCTTCATCTGCAACAATTTCCTAATAGTAGCAGACGAAATCATAATGTCAAAACCATATACCACAGGAAAAATAGTAATGTGCAACACAATTACCTCTTGGTTGCCTGCCAGTATAAATTCAGTAAACACGTTTGGATTCAGAAGTATTTCATCAGGTGAAATACTATGACTAACAGGTGCAAGGGTACATTCCTCCTCTTTTAAGTGATCTCCCGTGCCAACCTACACAAGTATCCTTTTCAATCTAAGTGAAATGGCTAATTCTCATTGTCTTCACATTTTGTCAATAAAAACAATTTTCTGCACCAATAGTTTCCTTCCTATGTTATCCCAAGTCTCAAGTAGAAACAAATGGCCATATATCTGATTATTTCTAAAAAATATTCAAACAGAAAAGACCAAAAAATATTTTAACATCTCATATAAACTGAACTGTGATATCAGTACGAATTGTATCTGGGTCATTTGGTGCTTCTGCAGCTTGTGCTGTATTTCCAGAACTAGAGCTTGACCTCTCTGCAGCTTCAACCTGTACCAGTTAATAATGATAAACTTGACTCTTAATTCATCACATTATGCATTTGTTTTTTCAAAGAATACTTTACCTGACAAAATGATGCAACAAGTTCAGGCCTCAAGACACAAAAACGATACTCAGGGCCAATGTAATTTGCATCACGCGGAGTGACTCTCATTAAATCCAAAAGATAGCGCCTAACAAAATATACAAAAAAAAAAAACACTAAACAGACATGTAAAATAAAAAAACAATGAACCAGGTAATATATTTTGCAACAATATACTTTCTTAAGAATTCAAAACACAGAAATACATAAGCTTTTCATAAATGGTAACTATTGAATTATCAAGACCAATCATATTGATCCATATTAGAATTTAAATTTCCAACCAGATCATATGGTTTCAGCAACATGCCAACACTTTATCATTCCAAGCTAGAGTTTGGATGTCGGACCGAAATAGTATAGTTTGATACCTAGACACCCCGACACTCACACTTCAAAGAGTATTCAGATCAACTCAAATAAGTTTTAGTCTTATAATTCTCTTTTTCAACTTTGTTTACCCTAAATTAGTTAGTTTGGCTCCAAATGTAATCCTATAAAAATTAAAAAGTCGAATGAATTAAAATTTAGAAAAACAAGTTACAAACAATTATCAAACATCTCAACTACTAATGATTATATCTTATTAAAATAACTATCATGGACCAGATGAGAGAGCCTTGTTTTCTTAACATCCTAGTGAGATTAATTCAATAATTTTTTAAACCCGGATCATATAATGCTCTCAGGATATATGGTTTAGAAATTGATTTCTCTGCAGATATTTAAAAATATCTTGGTCAATAACTATGAGTTGGCCGCCATAATTAGAACTGGAATAGCCATGAATCAAGAAATGAATATATCTCAATTTTTTCAACTTTGACATTATTCCTCTTTATTCTTATTGGTGCTCCATTTCATGCTTTCCATTTATATTTCCATAAACCAGCAAACAAAATTGAAGGATGAGTCACTAATCAGTTGAGCCTTTTATAAATCCTAATTAAATTATCCTAATAAAATATATAAAAATATATTTAAAATTAAAATAAATTAAATAAATTTTATTAATTAATATTCTGAAAAAATATTTTTTTACTTGATATTTTTTACTATTTAAAATATATATTATTTAATTAATAATTAATTAAATGAATAAATAGTTAATTTATATAATTATTATTAATATAAAAACTGTGTCGGCATGGATAGCACAATAACATTTCACCGTGCTGACACAGTATGAACATTGGTTAAGCACCAAATCAATATGTTCCAATTTTGCTAACTGATTTCAATTGACACTACTATAACTTCCACTAGCTTGTTTATCTTCACATATAAGCCTACGTATTCTTAAGTCGAATGAATTAAGATTTAGAATAAGTTATAAGGGTCGTGCATTAAATGGAAACATTGTTCTTGTAGAATTCTAATGAGGTCAACTCTACATTTTTTGAAGACTTAGATTAAAAAAATGCTTTGAGGATATCTCATATTGGAACTAGTTTCTCCATTTGCCTACAAATATATCTTGATTAGCCATTAGAAGTTGGAATTATACTAGCATAATTAAAACTAGAAGTGTAATGCATATAGGAAATGGAAACATGTCCATTTCTCTGACTTTAATGTCCCTCCTCTTTGCTGCTATTCATATTCTAGTTGGTGTTTCCCTCTTTCCTTTCCCTCTTCTCTTTCTTGCTTAGATATCTTCACCTATAATTGGTAGGCAAAATCAATAAACAAGTCATGGAAAGAAAATCTTCTTCTCTCAACTGATTCAAAACAGTATCAACTGAGACCATTTTCTCTGACTTTAATGTCCCTCCTCTTTGTTGCTATTGGTATTCTAGTTGGTGTTTCCCTCTTTCCTTTCCCTCTCCTCTTTCTTCCTTAGATATCTTCATTAGGCAAAATCAATAAATGAGTCACGGGAAGAAAATCTTCTTCTCTCAACAGATTCAAAGCAGTATCAACTGAGACCAATTTTATCTCAGTCGGTACTATTGAAGATATGTCAGTATGACAACATATTGATATCTACCCATGCCAACACCTTATCAACATTGCTGGTAGCTATAACAACATTTTGACCATGTCAATCAATACCAATTGAAAGTTAAAACCATGAAAATTACCACATGCTAGAAGCATGAAATAGAAGCAAATAAAAAAAAAGCAGCCCGGTGCACGAAGCTCCCGCTATGCATGTCCCGGGAAAGGATCCATTGTACGCAGCCTTACCCTGCTTTTGTGCAAGAGGCTGTTTCCAGAATTCGAACCCGTGACCTTTTGGTCACAAAGCAACAACTCACTGTTGCGCCAAGGCTCCCCTTCTTAAAATAGAAGCAAATGCATTCTTAAAATTCATGGGTCAAAAGTCATGCAAACATAAGGCTTCCTAGACCAAGCACTTCAAATATTTTGGTAAACTAGCAAAGAGCCACTCTAATACCGAATCAATCTCCAACACTCTCCCAAAAAACTAAGACACCGAGCAAGCCCATTTGTGACAGCTAAATATATAATGGATATCTTGATAATAAAGAGTACCATGTTATCCTATCTTAGCGAAATTTTTGCATGACTCAAAAAGAATTGTGGTTAGAAGCTGCAATAAAGCACAAGAAAGGCAAACTATTTAGGATTGTGCATGTAAATCCCATTTTAACAGTAGGATAAGATCCATCTAGCAGATTTTAAAAAAAAAAGAACTTGAGGCTTGTTGATGTATTTGTAGAGCCAATGCACTTTAAAAAAAATGAGAGACCCAAAGTATTCACATACTATGAGGTCTTCATGCTATTTTACAGCCAAGGACAACTCATGAGAAATTGTGCACATTATGCATCTACAGTGTCAATCAAATATATGCACATTTGTTTTCAACACAAAAGGTACACTTCCTATTTATCTTTATATAATAATGAACCTAGACATAGTTTCCTAATTAACAATGGTTGTAATAGAAACAATCAAAATAACTCCTAATTATAAGAGAAAAAGATAGTAACAAGGAAATGCAGCACTATGAATCAGTAATTAACACTGCAAGAATAATGACAACTTCCCACACATCCATTTCCCAACATGATGCTTGTCTTACCTGTCATCACTACCTACGATACCCTTGCATTCAACTGGAGCGGCTAATTTGATGGCATTTCCAGATCCATCTAAAACAGAGTGTTCTTTCAAGTGGAGGCGCTTGGCTGCCTCAACAACCTACAAGAAACCAAAATACAGAATATGGTAGGCTGATGATGTGAAAATGGAAATATTAATTCATGCTTGTTTAAATAATGTTTACTAGTGTGATCCTAGGAGGAACATGTATTTTGCTTTGACTAGTGAATTGATTGTGTTGTCAAACTAACATCACTATGCTAGTGTCACTCTTGAATTCCTTATGCAGTCAAACCAACATCACTATGCCTGTCATTACCTCATGGTCAAACTTGGAAATCCAAGATAACACATGCATGAGCAGACAAACATCTCGATAAAGTGGCCTTAGAAGTATGGACTTGTTTTAGGTTATGTGCACAAATTTCAAAGAAGAATTGTTTCCAATATCATAAGGGATTCACCTTGGCATGAAATGAGTCATTCCAGGATATCTTCTTTCCATTATCAACAGAACCATATACCAGGGAATTTGATTTGTCACCTTGAAGAATACCAGGAATGATGCTCTGGAATCAGAGAAACGATTAAAATTTACTATGCTATAATTATAAAAGAGACAATCTAAGAAGTCTAGATAAAGAGTTAAAACAAAACAACAAATAGAAATACAACTAAAAGCGAAAGAAATAAAAAAGACATAATAATTGAGGAACCAGAATGGTAACCAAAAGTGCAGTCGATTAATTTACTGAAAACATTGGCAAAAAAGAATCTAAATGTTTATTGTAGAATTGACTAATTCTATGTGAGGAAAAGTATAAATAGAAATATACCAAGACTTACCTATGAACCTAAGCTGACAGTAAATCATGAAAAAAGTAAACGAACCATATGATGAACTCCCATCACCCAAGATATTCCAGGACATCCAACATTATGTGGCAGTGCAGTGTCTTTCCAGGTACCAATTATCTTTGACTTTTGTTTCTTACTTTCCTTTTTGCTTGATTTTTCATGTACAGTGGGTAAAATGGTTGTGTTTAGGAATGTAAAATTCAATGAGCGGACAACTTAAAAAAAAAAAAGAGCCACCGAAACGTCACCTATGAATTAAGAAAACTGGTTAAAGTGTACCAACCAAAAAAAATTACAAGTCATTTTTCTTGACATAATTTAGCAACGACGCAAAATAACCAATAACAACAACCAAGTCTTATCCCGTTAAGTAGGATGGCTATATAGATCCTTTTACACCATTAGACTCTATCCTCTGCTATATTATCATCTATACTTAAATAAATTTTATTTTATTTTATTTTATTGTTGGTAACCAAGTCTTTTTTAACTTTCTCTCCCACAATTGATGTGTGTATTTGTCATAGTTTTCCATTGCCTAACTAGAACATTTATTAGTCGTCTAAGTCCAAATTCATACGATCTTAAACGTGTCTCTCGTAGTTTTCCCTCAATAGATGCAACTCTCACACTCTCTAATACTCTCATTTCTTATTTCATCTCTCTTCGTATGCCCACACATCCACCTTAACATCCTCATCTCTGCAACTCTCATCTTCTGCTCATGTGCTTGAGACATAGATGAACATTCAGTGTCATATAACATAGCAGGTCTAACCGTCGTTTTATATAACTTCCCTTTAAAATTTAGAAGTACTTTACGATCACAAAAAACACCTGATGCTCTCCTTCATTTCAGTCATCGCACTTGTATTCTATATAAGACATCTCTCTCAATCCCTCCATCATTTTGTGATCCTAAATATTTATAGCTCTCCATTCTAGGCAACTCATCATCTTCTATCTTAATGTTTATCTCATTACGTCTAATATTGCTAAACTTAAATTCCATATATTCTACTTTTACTCTACCAAGTCTAAAACCTTTCACTTCTAATGTTTCTCACAAAGAATCTAGTTTAACATTCACTCTTTCACGTGTCTCATCTACCAAAATAATATATGCAAACAACATACATCAAGGTACTGTGTAATGAATGTATTAGTGAGTTCGTATATAATTAGTATAAAACGATAGACTTAGAGTTGATCTTGATGTAATCCTATCTTTATTGGAAATGTTTCAATTAATCTACCTAAAGTCTTCACTCTGGTCATTATATCCCCGTACATATCCTTAATCAATTCAACATATGTTACGCTAACACCTATTTTTTAAAATTATCTATATAATTTCTCTTGGGATTTTATCATAAGTTTTTTCTAAGTCAATGAATATTATGTGTAGATATTGTTTTTGCTCACTATACTTTTCAATTAGTTGCCTTAGAAGGTGTATAGCTTCTATTGTTGACCTTCCAATTATGAACCAAAATTGATTTTCAGACACCGTGGTTTCTTTAATCTTTTTTCTATTATTCTTTCCTAAAATTTCATAGTATGACTCATTAGTTTAAAACCCCTATAGTTTGCACAATTTTGTACGTCTCCCTCGTTCTTATATAAGAGAACTAGAGTACTTATCCAATCAGTTTTTTTTTTATTTTCAATATCATGTTAAATAATTTTGTAACTCATTCAATATTTTGTTCCCCTAGGCACACTTTCATACCTCTATCAGAATATCAGATCCAACGGTTTTTCCATTGTACATCACATTTAAAGTTGTTCTACTTCTGAAGTTTGAATTCTACGATAAATATTTAAATTTCTATACTCATTTGACCGACTTAAATTACTTAAGCTAAATTAATCACCTAAACCTTCATTAAAAAGTTGATAAAAATACTTTTTCCATCACTCTTTTATTTCTCCATCGTTTACTATTGTATGCATCTTTAATATATTTTATTTAGATAAGATCTCTTATCTTCCTTTCTCTCCCATTAGCTATGCTATAAATGTCTTTGTGCCCTTCTTTTGTATCCAATTTCAATGATGCAAAATAACCAAAAGCCAACAAAAAATCACCAGCAATGAATTGGGAAATCCACAAGTATTTTTCAAAAGAAAATGGAATTCAATGAGAATCTGTTTTGCAGAAAGGAAGAACCGAATAAAAAATGTGATATAAAGCATGCAAGAAAACATCTAATAGAACCATGCAAAGAGAAGATAGCTGATGAGAAGATGTTACCTGTGCTACCACTCGATAGCCTCTGTAATCAACAATAGCCATTGCAAGATTATGAAGTCCAGAAACATCTGCTTCTTGGTAGGCTTTTGTTCCTTTAAGATCGTTATTTGCAGAAGCATGTGTGGCCTGCTCACTATCACTGATCTGTGCCTCAGCAGATGCATCAGTTGAAATATCTGAAGCACCTGGGTTTTGTACCACATCTGAGCTCTTGGACGTGACCAAATTGCAGTTTGTAGTAGCCCCACCCAACTTATTATCAAAGGTCCTCGTCAAAGAATTACATGAAGTTTGATCGGTGGAGTTCTCAGCAACAGTTTGAGAGTTAAACTTAAGAATCTCTTGACTTTTGGTAACATGTCCAAGGTCAGAATCCACAGCGAAACTAAAGAAAATGTTGTTATGCACATACCTACAAAATAGAACAAGTTCAGTAAAATCCATATAAAAATTTTAAGAGGAAAGCTTCATATGAATATACATGACACAATATCCTTTGTGAAGTAATCTCAAACTAGATCATAATAGACAATGATAGAAGCACCAGGAAAGAAGATCAGAGGCCTTATTGAATGAATTCATCCTGAACATAACAATTTGCACTCATGAATGCATAAATACTACAGTGTGTGTCACGCCTTGAACTTATCAACAACTCATGCAGGTAATGAACCAAAAAGTTGGCTGTGACAGTTATTTTTATAGTTACCTGCAGCCTAACAAAGTATGATATAAGGTTAAAAATCCCCAACCGAGCCAGAGTTTTCAGATATTGTTTTGGTGCTAACATTTCCATATATGGTGCTGGTGGCAAATTGAAAGTGATGAAGAAAAAGAAGATAAAGACAATTATATCCTTAAGTTTGGATTAAATGTTTCATCGGAAATGGCACAGTGTTGACATCATCTTGTATGAACACAAACTAAAAAAATACAACATTATCTCAATTCATCTGGAAAGTGATGAAGAAAAAGAAGATAAGACAATTATATACTTAAGTTTGGATTTAACGTTCATCTGAAATGGCACAGTATGGACATCATCTTGTAAGAACACAAACTAAAAAAATACAACATTATCTCAATTCATCATCTTGACCCATAGCATGCCAAGGAATGTTAAGTCCATGATATTTATAAAACATGGTTAACGCAATGAAGACATTGTCTTTGTGGATTAGTATCAAGTTTCAATAATTCATCGGAATGATATGTTTCAACCATATCATTCGGCGAGCGACGAGATTTCAAACAACGATATGATGTATTATAGATTGCACACAGAAGATAGTGAAAGCAAGACCCTTAAGGAATATAGCAATTTGCACTCACAAATGCAAAAATACTACAACGGTAGATCACACGTTTAACATATCAATTCATGCAGATTATGAACCAAAAAATTGGCTGAAGCAATTGTTTTTATAGTTACTTGGGCCTAATGAAGTATTCACACAGAAAATAGGGAAAGCACTCTGAAAGAATATAAATTTTTAATAGTAGCATTACTTGCAAAACACAAATGTTCAGCACTGAAATGGTGACACCACTGACCCCATCACATCTTTCATAATATATCCCAATTAGCAAAATAAATCAGAATCTAGTGTCCCTACGTATATAACAAAACTGGTTAAAATGCTGCTCACTGGTGTTCCCAGTATGACATAACCACGAGCATCAGAACATGACAGAAACCAATAATTCTGAGTCAGTACACCTCTCAATAATGGATAACCCACTGCAGCATCTGTCTGTCTTAACCGGTAAACCAGTATTGGACCAGTAGACAAAACCTTGCTACCGAATAATTGACAAAAGTATGAACTATGAAACATATTTACATCAAAAAAACAAGTAGCATCTATTGGTTATATGTGAGAAATATAGCTTCATTATTGGTACACCCAAAAACATTTCCAACTAATTAATTTCAATGCCGTTGAATGAAGAATACTTTTCAAAAATTTACCCATAAGTCAAGACAGACAAAAAATTCACAATGCAGTCAATGCAAATACAAGAGAAAATTCAAAGTTGAAGCTCTGTAATGCATAACTCAATCAATTGATTAACAATTGCTAATTAAAAATACTGAATCGGAGCAGCAATTAACATTTCACAATTACTTTTTATTTGCAATATTTTACTATACAACTTCATTTTATTAAAATCTAACTAACAAAAATAAATTTGAAATGGGCAATAAATAGCTTTTGCTTAGGACAAGCTGGCATTCCCACCTACAAAATTGCATGCAATCAATATTGAAGTTCATAAATAAATTGATGGAACTAACTAGTAAAATAGAAAAGCCACGATGAATTAGAAGAAAAATGTACTAAAAGTATGCAGGCATATTTGTTGGGCTCCAATGGATGTTTGAGCACACCATCCTCTTGTATATATGTAGATGAGAGATATGTTCATGGACCAACTTACATATGGAAACACTCAGGATCTGTTGGGTTAATAGGCGGAATACATCTGTTGATGACTCCCATTGCACCTTTTACTGCTGCATCAACAAAATCACAAGTTACCTTATAAAGCGCTCTTCCCCGCAGTATCCTGAGAGAAAACCATAGCCTTCAAATCAGAAAATTATACTAGCCCATTCAAAGAACTTGTTGGAGGAAGATCAAAACCAGAAGGTTCAGGACAGGAAATATAGAAAAATATGCACACAAAAAAATAGTCAAACCTAAATAACAAAACCTGTGGAACAAATAATTTGACTAAGCGAACAAACCTTTCTTGCAGTGTTTTATGAGGAAACTCCCGACATGACTGCAACTCTTCATTCCAATCTCTCTGCATACCAATAAGTTCACTCCCAAATGAAAGGGTAAGAGCCTCCTCTGCTCTTGCTGGGTCTCTTTTATGCTCTGCAGAAGATGATGACAGTTCAGCAAGAAGAACCATGGAGCAAAACTTTATTGTCCCAACAGAACAATGAACTTACACTTTATGAAGCCCAATACAAACTATGAAGATATAATAGAAAAATCTAGAAAAATAGTAACATGATAGAAAAATCTAGAACAACAAAGTAAACCCAAACTTGGAGGGATTGAGGCCTTGGTATGCAGAATTTGTAGGTGGCTGCAATGGTGCTGTAGATGTCCAACAGTGGCTCAGATGAGCAGTAACTGCCATTGTTGGGAGTAGTCAAGGAGGGCAAGGCAATAACAAGCTTGGTCAGTGATCATTCCTGCGAGATTTACCTGAGTGGAGATCTTAGATAGAACCAACAAGGGTTCAGCAAGTGGGTCTGAGCAGTGAATTCTCAAACATAGGAGATAAGGAGGTCCAATGGGCTGGTGGAAGTCTGCCGGAGGGGATGATGATGAAGATCATGTGGATTTGGAGAGATTATGTGATTTGGAGCACCAATGGTTCAATGCTTTTACAAAAACATTAGACTTATAAATTGCATTCTAGCTATAAAAGCTGACTAAAAACATAAACACAATCCTATATTAATAATTTCAAATACTACTACCCCCCCCCCCCCCTAGAGTTGTAGCATAACAATGAGTATTTCCAAATATTTAAAAAATATTCAAGGAAAATATGGTCATATCATCAAGCTACAAAGGATAAGAAAACACAAAATTGGTGAGACTAATTAAAAAATTAAGCCCTATTGTCTATTATTTGCAATTGCATATCTAAATAACGTAAACAATATCAATTTTGAAATCTTCAAGATGTTTAGATCATTTATGAAAAATAGGGTGAAATTTGCTACATCATAAGTTGCTAGAAGATTGTGACAATTTATATTATGAAAATTTAATTTCACAACCTTACTGAAGCAAACTATACAGGGTAAATATCTTCTTTTTACTAAAATAATTGAGTGGTTTTAGAAGGATAAAATTTATTTAAATATAAATGATGACATAGTAGGGGATAAGCATCTAATGACGTAAAATAATCCATATAACTGACCCCACTTAGTGGAATAAGGCTTGACTGCTGTTGTAGTAGTTGAGAGTGGTTTTAGATTCAAGAAATTGTCAAAAAGAATGTATATAATCATACAAAAAGTAGTAAAATGTTGAGATTGTAGTGAACCCATATTGTATGTATCTAGAAGTAGACATGATATGGTATCAATTCATGCTGGGAGCAAGATTGGTACATAAACCAAGACTTAAAAGTTAAAACCAAACATTTGATTGCTAAGACAATTATAATCCAATGATGAATTACAAATGCACTGACATGCAGATACACAAGATTTACTGGATTAGCTGAAACTGTTAAAACAAAAATAAGAACATTGTGGAGTGCCCTTTGCAGTAGGATATCTTTAACACAGTTTCCCATATGCTAAGATGACTAGAATTCAAGAACCCAATAAATAAGATAAATTTGAGACAGGCAATGTGAAAATCATTTCATAGTTCAGATTTCCATTGAACCAATATGAGGCGTAATAGGATTCACAGGCAAGTTCAATTGATAAGAAAATGCAAATAAGGCCAAAATATTTTTGTCTCACTCAAAAATCAAGACACATAATGGAATTAAAAAATTGTGCTTAATATCTTGTGCATTCGATTGGAAACAATTCATAAATCTCCAAATAAGTAACTACTGTAGATTCAAAACAAGCTAAATTATAGATATATTTAGAATATCAAGAAAGAGACCTAAGAAATTAAAATCAAATAAGAAGCTATGTTACTATTGCTCATTACTAGTACCTGGAATAGGAAAGGATCCTAGCCATGTATTTGGGGGCAAAAGTGATTGAACACCTTCAAAAGGATGAGCAGATGCTTTCTGGTCCAAAATTTCACGAAGACCTATAACATTATTGTTTAAATCATAATCAATAATGATGCCAAAATATGATATTGAAGACCTATAACATTATAGATTACCTTTCTTGAACTTGGAACTGATCTTTTGCAGCAAACCAACTAGAGTGCTTGCCTCATAAGCAGGTTTAGATGGTTTGGGGTCCAAAATATTTGTGCTAGAATTCACATAGAAACTTCTAGTGGTTCCTGTGATACAATATTTGTTTCCTTCTAGTGACACTACATCCATATAGATCAGATCTCCAACTAATCTACAAAAGGTAGAAACTAGTCATGTAGGTTTCAAAGAACACTACAAACCAGTAGCATTTGATAAATCTAAACCCCTTGCCATTACATGTGGTTCATCAGTTTTTTAGAAAAGGTTATAAACTATAAAAGACATCCAAAAGCCACGTCTTTTTCATCCATCATTTTTAGTTCCTTTCTGACACATAGTATAGATAAGACAAAAGATTCCAGAAACAAGTAGGTTAGTGCAACAACGATGATTGACAAGAAAATGAGCGGTGAGAAGGAATTCAAATAAAAACCCAGGATTTGTCATGGTATTGATTTTTGAAAAGAAATTAAAGCTAGCATACAAAATCAAGCTGTGGAGCTCCAAAACAATCATATATGATCTATGTTGTTAAGAAGATACGGCAATTTACCTCCTGTAACATGGAGGTGGATTAAAAGTAGAAAACACTATGCTCTCGACACATTTAATCTCCTTAGAAGGCACTGAAAAGACCAAATCAGAAAGAGCATCATTGTTATCCTCCATAAATCCCAATCCATCCTGCTCTGCAGATTCCATTTTTGCAGCATCTGTGTAACAGAATATTCCTAATCAGAATGCACAAGAAATAATGAAAGATGAAACATAGACATGTTATGGCAAATATAGAAGGCAAATTGTATCAAAACCACTAAGGATGTTTGGTTAAATAACTTCACCTAACAATGACATTTATATGGTCATTGTGCATAAAAGTATAATCACGTAGAGATACCTGCAGTTTTTTGTTGAGTGCTTTCATGCTGCAAAGCCAGATGTGTTGACAGAGAGGTTTGAAAACTAGAAAGAGAGAGCAATTCTCTGGCCCGGCCCACATGAGATCTAATGGATCTATCATCATATAATGCTGCAAAAAATACATGGATTTTCCCACTTGCATTAGTTACATCTCAGATGCAAAGCAGAGACGAGTGATCGAATTAAGTTTGCATACCAGCAACCATCTCTATGGAGCAACCACCAGAAGTAATGTCTGCAACTTCAGAAATTTCATTGTAATCTTCTAAATAATGAGATGTCCCATCTCTAGTATGCAGAATCAAATCATAGCAAGTAAAGAAACAAGTTTCAGGAGCATCAAGAAGAAATTGTCTGACATCCATCACAGAATCACCAGGGCTTAGCTGAAATCCAATACCAAAACTGACATGTGAAGTGCTGAATAACAAAGAAATGAGTAGGTTCTGTATGCTTAAAGTCAGGCATATCAATAAGTTGAGTAATATTGACGCAAACAGCATGAATTATCAAAAGCATGAGCTCAGCCTGGCTCATTTTGTTGCAGAGATAAACACAACTCTAGAAGCATTACAAGGAAAAAGGAATCGAACTTTAAATGCTAAAATTTCTATTTAGCAGGTTCAGTATTCATGTTCTTCAAATTAGTGTTGGATTGAGTTGTACATTTCATGATCAATCACACACTCAGATTTAACATTCAATGTATTTCTTCCGAGACCCGTGCATGGTATCTAAGTAAGCTAGTCCACCACATAAGGTCCTTTGAGTAATCAATAAGTGTTGATGGGTAAAAGGAGTTGAAAGAGAATATATCTATCATGGCAGAATCTAAATAGCTTGTACTGTTAGCTATATGACCTTGCATAAGTAAATGACAAGATAAATTATGCATAACTAACTCCAAATAATTGGGCTACAGCTTCCTATTAGATCATTTGATAATAATGGATAATAGAAGCCCATATCCACTTTTCATGTGATTGACAAATTTCTTTAGTTGAATTGCTCAGAAACCTGTCATTGTTAGGCTATATACCTTTCGAGTTCTTGAGATTCTACAATGCAGAGTTTAGGGATTAAAATATTGTGCAAAACCAGTCGAAACGGATTAAACATCTCATTCCGTCCACCGATCGGCACTGGAACCACCACCACCGGCGGCGTCGGCATGACCCCGGTACCAGGCCCTACGGTAGCAAAGAGGCGTCGCGCGACCCCACAGCCGCTGCGGAGGTCGCACGACCTCACAGCCACCGCGAAGAGGTCACACGACCCCCGCATATGCAACGGAGGAGTCACGCGACCCCACGACAGCTGCAAAGGGGGCACGCAACCCCCGTGTCCGCCACAGAGGGGTCACACAACCTCCACGCTCGCGTTAGAGGGGTCGTGCAACCCCCATGGTCGCGCCGGAGGAGTCACGCAACCCCCACGGCCGCACCGGAGTCACACAAACCCCACAACCGCGTAGTCACACGATTTTCTCACCAAGTATGGTGGGTGGGATTTTTTTAATTAAAACTTAAATAAATTATTTTAATTAACTCCTAGTTATGATAGGGATAATATAAAGAGGCTTTATTAAACTCAAATAAAATTATCTAATTAATTTATTTTAATTCTAAAAAATATAATAAATTTTTTATTTATTTATTTATCTATTTTCATATTTATTTCTAGATTATTTTTATATTGTAAATATTTATGTTAAATATTTTATTTTTAATTAATATATTATATAATTAAAAATTACTGAAACTATATCGGTACAACGTGATACGATACCGAAACTGTATCATTCCGGTCCAAGACCGAAACCTTAGCACGGGTTGAGATTTTAAACCATGCCAGAGTTGCTTTAGGAAACATGAACCCATTTATATCCCCAATTTTGAGTTGATGTAAGCAACCAAAAAGAGAACTTTACAACAACTTCTAATTTTATAATGTGTCAATTCCGTAGAACTGATAGAAGACAGTTGCCAACATAACATCTTCCTAGTGATGACAACAATAGATCCTCCAAAAATTCTTTAGCATAAACTATACATTCCACTCTGAAAGAAGCTGTCAAATTTAACTGTACTCATTACATCACATAAAATACAGAGGATGCTGGTGCATCTCTAGTATCTACAAGTGAACTACATTGTCCTGGGCAAATTATACACAGTAAGCCAACAGTCACAAAAGAAAGAAGAGAATTAGGATAGAGCATTGAGAGATTCCTCTAATAATTATTTGTATTTGCAAAGGTATCACTAGCCAAGAGAAGTATTGTTTGACAAACTAACCTGTAACTCCAGTTTTTCACCTGAAAGTGCTTTGACCTGGACAGGATAGAGATGAATATCGCCTGCTTAGCGGAACAGGTGAAGCAAATGAAATATTAGTGGTTTGCTTGCAAATTGCTATTATAAACTTAAACAACACTATATTCAAAACAATCACAATCCATGAAACATGCAATAGAATCCTTCCTGCCCAGAATTTGTCACAGTTTGTGCACATGGATCAAAAAGAATATTCAAGCTTTCCATAGTCATTCATGTGGATGATACAATCCTATATGTTAGTTTGGGAAGAGAAACTTCAATGAGATATAGAAAAGTTTTAAGAATGTAATGCAGCCACTAAATACATTTATTACGTATCTGTCTAAGAGAACGCCACTAAAGCGGAAATTAAGGTGCATGATTGAAGTGTCACACTTGTCAGAGAGATTGTTCTATAATTTACCATCAATAATCTTATAGGGTTCAAAGAAATCCACATCCTTCAAGAAGCCTATGAGGAAAGGTAAGAACCTATGAGGAAAGCATTACTAAAGTGAAAGATAGTCTGAACATATCCAAAGGATCCTATGGATCTTCGTCAATATTCACAAAATGAGCCTACCATATTCAAACGAGAGGACTTCAGTTTCAAATTTATCAGGAAGAAGGAGCCTCTAAGGCTACAAAAGCTCAAAGATATCTCAATTCTTCGCAGCATGTTCAGAAAAATGAAACAGTGAATCTCACTTCTAATGAAAAGAATACCGTTGAACCCCACAGAAACAATATGACAAGATTATGTCATAACTATTTGAAGTCAACTATGTGTACCATATCCCCCCGCTAAGTTGTATGCAATTTCATAGGTAACATAGCCTCAGGGCAATAAAAGGATGAAGAAGTTCCAGTCCTGATGTCACTTTTGAGAACATTAACAATTCCTTAATGAACTCAGAAATTTGAGTCAATGTTGCAAAAAAATGCCAATGCCCTCATGAATTTAGTCATGCAACAAAGATAGGAATCATCATGGTCATCATGGATCTAACATTCATGCTAACATAAATGCTTGCTAAAAACATTGAGTAATGGCATTTTGGTAATTTTCTACACAAAAAAAAACAATAACATAGGATAAGATATATGAGGATATAGTAGGGAATCGAGTCCAATGGCATTAGAGGATACATATAGCCAACCACACTGGGTGAGATAAAAGGCTTGATTATTGTTGTTGTAATTGAAGCGTGATCTCTTAGGCTCACTTTAAGATTTCTGTTATCTAAGGGTGAGCATATACTGACTGATACTTGTTACCCTATTAAAATTGAAACCAAAATAACCAATTCCTGAATTTCAGTGTAGAAACCTACCCAATAAGTATAGTTCTGGAATGGTCTATAGGGTAGTTACTGCTACATTGTAAGAACTTACTGGATTTAAGTGGTGGGCCTTATGTTCTGAACATATTTATATATTACTAATAAATCAAGAAAATGATAAGCTTAAATAATCGTTCAAGCATGTTTTACAAAGTGCAGTTCTATTTGAAGATTTGGGTTCATGTTCTACATGGCTATGTTGTAATATTAGACACTGAAACCAAACTTTAAAGTTACCAAGTTCAATGTTTAGGACCATTACCAACCCAATCATGCTAGAACTTTAGAACCACCCATCGAAGCTGGTTCCAAGCACTGAAATAGAGAATCACTATATAAATAATGGTTTTACTTACTTCTTTTTGGGATCTACTTTACAATTATATGTGAAACGGAAAAAATGTTTGTAGAATATTCTAGGTAGTACAAGCCCCGGTTTTTATTTGATGGTTCCAGTTCAAATTTTTAGGTGGTTTTATTGTAAGTAGTAGGAGCTGAAACTCAAATCTAAAATTACCAAGATTCAAAGTTAGGACCACAACCAACCCAATCATTATATCATTTTAGAAACTAATCATCAAGGCCGGCTCCAACTTCCAAGCACTGAATTAGAGAATCACCGTATAAATAGTGGCTTTTCCTATACTTTTGGGTTGTAATTTCCAATTGTATATAAAAAAGGAAAAAAAAAAGATATTTCCTAAAAAATCATTTTCCATAATAAAAAATAGCATATGAAAAACTACATCCTTTTCAGTCAATTCAAAAATAATAATAATAATAGCTCAACAGGGAAGGTACACTTACAGAAATTGATTGTAGAAAGTAGGACATTGAAGAATGTTTGCAAAGAGAGTCTCATGACAGATCCAAGAAATTAATAATATCTGTAAACTATTGCAATAACTATGCATATAACCTGTGAGTTAAACCACGCTATCTAAGAAACATGTTCATTGAGAATATATAATTTCTTCATGAAGTGTTTACAATTTGAGAATAAGACGTCAATGGATTCTTCTTAGTCAGCTTCCTATGTTATTGTATGTGAGATTCCATGAAGTTACCCACAATTATTATTATTCATCTTAGGTAGTCCAGTCAAAGCTTTACTTTAGCAATGGTCAATATCCACCAGAAAAGGTCAGACAAAGCGCAAAACTAGTTGCATAAACAGCGTACCAGATTGTGTCAAGTATGTCACCTTAGTTGTGGTCGTGAATGACAGAACAAAAAGCAGGAAACAAAACAGCATATGAGAAGCTAACACTATACCTTCAGCCTGTTTGGCTGTTGCTACTGTCTGACTATTTGTGCTTTCCCCATTGCCTCCACTCTCGGGTACTGCAATAGATTTACTAACTAACTCTTCTACCACGTGTTCGTCATCATGAGAAGCTCTCACCGAATCAGAAACATTGTTTGAGGGTGTCAAGGACTCATTTGGTTTTAGTTGTGTTTCTGATGCCTTGACAGAATTAGAATTCAGTGCTCGGCCCTTGTTCTTACCCCTGTTGGACTTTCCAGCCATCTGCCCATCCAACAAAAGAATGTGATTTATTTCAGTACAAGAAAGAGGAGACCAGTATTTTAAGAGCGAATGTGATGTTCAACCAATTCAAAGCGCTGCTAAACATATGTAGTAAAAATACGGGAGTTGAAAAGGCAGGCCACAGAAGAAAAATCAAAATGAACAAGTTATGAATTCATACGAACACACCAGAACCAAAGCCTTTGTCCTCTAATTCTCGCATGAAAATTGAGGATAGCGAGAAAAATTTTTAAAAAAATGTCTCGAACGAATAAAATAAAGACAGCGATTTCTTTCATCAGTAAATTTCAGCGTTCTGAAAGAAACAACGCACACCACTTAGTGAGCAATCGCTCGACAAGGAAAACAGAAGATAGTACATCAATCAGCAAAAAAAAAAAAAAAACGATACTGCTATACAGATTCTGCATCATATATAGCAGAAACCAAAGACGCTCTTCCTCGACACAATTTTCTAGCAAAATTCATCGAAAACCGAAGGCAATAGTCAAACTTGATCAAAGTTACAAATCCACTGATCTCCCTACTAATCAGGCAACAGCATCTCCAAATGCGAACCACCAAACCATCGTAACAAATCAAAGACTCCTACTGCACCAAGCAAGTAACACGGACAGAAAGGAACCGGAGCAGCAGAGAATCACCGGTGAGATACGGAGAACCGGAGAGGCGAAGATCACGGCGACGGGAAGAGAGAAGAGGGAAGGGTTTTGGGAGGCGGCGGTAGGTCGAGATGATGATTGAAGACCGTCCTCTGGCTTTGAGTGGGGAAGCAGGGGCTACTACGGAATTTAACCTCCGAGACTCTCACGTATAGGAACATATCAACCGCACTTTTCAACCCACTAAAGCTACCCTTCCATTTATTGAACAAAATTCCTGGATCCATAGTGGACCCGCGTCGGCTCCACATTTCCTCCGATTAAGGTGCGGGTACTGTAGGAGTTAAAGTCGTCGAAAAGGTTCCATCACTCATTTTTCTGTCACGGGAAGGGTTTAATTAGCTGCAGCAGTCGGGCTCCACTCTACGGGCTGACTCAGACGGATATTTTACTCGGGTGAAAATTGTCTCAGGAGTGAGTAGGTAGGGCCCTCGCCACGTAAGGCCTGAAAGGTTTTACGGGTGATCAAATGTTTGAGAGACAGACGACCTTGATTAGGGTTTTAGATTAGACCGCTCAATTAGCGTGGGCTTAATTTATTTCATCAGAATTTCATTTATTTAAGCAAATGATTTAGCAGTTATACTGGTTAATCTTTCTGATCGTTAGTAATTATTAAGATAATTATGATATTATTAACAAAAAAAAATTGTTAAACACAACAGTGATGTATGTAGTCATAGACAAAAGGATGCCTTTTATAAGAAGAAAAGCATCATTTTATTATCGTGAAACGTTAAAAGGATGCCTTTTATATTAAAATAATATTTTTGTTATATTTTCCATTTTATAAAGTCCAGTAAATTATTCTAAAATTTTTAATAGTAAACTTATCGTCGTTAATCTTGGTAAAAAAATATATATCCTCACTCCTTATATATATAAATTTTAATTTACTTCAACTCCCTAACACATATTTACCTAATTGTCATATTTTTTAAGTAAAAAATTAAAATAAAATATAATTTCTCCTAATTTAAAATCATTTAATTATAATATAATATATTTTCTATCAATTTGACAACTCGAATGGATTAGGAATCGATTGACAATTAATCAGTTTATCACAAGAGAATAGAAGCCCTCATTATTTTTTATAAATGCAAAAAGTTCAAAATGAGATTTAATTCTTCTTAAATTTAATAGCATTTAATTAAAATCGAGTATATTTTTTATCTAATTGAGGACGATTCTTTTTATGTGTGGCCAATAAATTAAGTATTCATACCAATCGATTGACTTAGGTGAAATCAATAAAGTTTGAATCAATTAATTGGTATAGGCTCTCAATCGATTGGTCAAGCGAAAAAAACATATGCTCAATTGACTAAAAAATAAACTCAATTCTAATTAAATGTTATTGAATTTAGGAGAAATTATATTTCATTTTAAACTCTTTATATCTATAAAATAAGGGCAATTAGGTGGTGTGCATTAGGGAATTAAATGGAGTTGAGGCAAAAAAAAAATAATCACATGAATACATTTTTTGATGTAAGGACTAAGGAGGTAGGTGATTTTGCTATTAGGGAGTTTAGGGAACTTTATAATTTATATAAATTTTATATAATAAATTATTTACTAAATTAGTTAAAATTATTTAAATTTGACATGATCAATTTTAAATTATTATAATAATTATTTAATATTTATTATAATAATATATTTTGTCAACTAAATAATCATTCTAATAATTTTAATTGTAGAAAAAAATAATAACGTTTGAAGAGGTACATAATGATACGAAGAGGTACATACGATAAACTCTTTTAATAGTTTTAAGATAATTTTAAAATTTAACAATTTTGATCCATTTAAAGAATTGTAATTAAATTAATATATACATATATATTATTTTATCAAATTGAATTTAAAAAATATTTTAACAGTATATATTATAATAATTGTAGTTATTAAAATAGTATTGAAGTAAAAATATTTTAGATGAAAAAAATCAAAAGAGCGTCTCATATTTATATAAATCTTCGTATATGCCTTTTAAAAAAGAATGAAAATAACATTTCATTTTTCATTAATACCCTTAATTTTAGTGTTGTTGTAGTATATACAACTAACTACTACAATATCTAACAATTAATACAATATTATTATAGTATTAAAGCGGTTACTTAATAACTCCTACAATGGTATAGCTATAATAGTTTTCACAATTATTTTAAAATTATTTTTTATAAAATTTAAATAATTTTAACCGAGTTGATAAAAAATATTTTAATATAATAATATTCGTGATTTAAAATTAAGGTTCAAAGTTTATAATTTTAGATATTTTTTATAACTATGTAGCAACTATTTATTAACTTTTATAACAGTGTAGTAATTGCTTAGTGACTTCTATAATTATTTTAAAATAACTTTGATAAAGTTTAAATATTTTTTACCATGTTGATAAATAGTATTTCGATATGATAGTATTCAGGATTTAAGTTTCGAAGTTTAAAATTTAAGGTTTAATTAAAATTGTGTTTAAGACTTAGCAGCTTATGGAATTATTACAACAACTTTAAAAATAAAAGTACTCTCAAACAGTGAAGCATAATTTTGTTTTGTTTTTCATAAAAGGAGATATTCATTTGATAAATACAAAGTGTTTTTAAAATTGGACAAAAGTCAAAAGGACGTTTTTTTATTGAATCATTAACTAGGTATCCTTGATGGTTGATTTTTTATCGAAAGGATATCACACTCCTTATAAAATTACACGACTGTTATATAATATTATTTTATTATTATCATGTTTCCCATGTAAATTGGGCATGCCGTAATAATTATAAAATCATAACTGCTATAATTAAAATGTCACACATTTATATCAACTACAATTTGTTATAGTTATTATTAGTTGCAGCTGCTATGATTTCATAGCTGTTACAATATGTTTTTTTAATACTAAAATTGTTCGGAGACTCCGAAAATAATTTAAACGATATATTTTTGAGTCTACAATTGGATAATTACGAATTCACACCACAACTAATTATAGATCTATAATGGAGCTTTAATTGATATATTATACATTCCGTGATTTAATCTGAGTAAAAAAATTATGGTTTTTGAAAGTTTATAATTCAACATTGACGTTGTAGCAGCTATGAAACTGTAACTGATAAAACTGTGTGACAATTCAATAGTAACAACTTTAGTTTCGTAGTTGTTATAATATGAATGTTAAATCATAAACTTTAATATATCATAACTTTTGACTCAGGTTGAATCATGGAATACACGATATATTAAATCGAAGTTCGTTCAGATATTTATAACTGATTACTAAGTTGAACCCTTAATGGTTAGATTTTAGACTAAAAAAATACCGTTTAAATTATTTCTAGAGGCTCTAAATAATTTTAGTCAATTTTTTCCTATGTTGTAACATCTATGAAATCATAAGATAGCACCTATGAAATTATAACTGTTGCAATTGGGTAACAATTTAGTTGTAGAAATCGTAACTGCTATAATTGTGTAGTAGTTATGAGTTCGTAGATGTTATAATGCACCAATTTAGACGAGAAAAAGAGAGAGATAATAATAAGAAAAAAATGTTACAATGTAGTGGAGGGTAGTTAGGTAATTATACATAGGGCGAGGTATCATTTTAATAAAAAAAATCAAGAGCAAAAATCAAAATGACACCATAATTTGGATTTTCGTTACATGGGCACATCTTTTTCTAAAAAAAGTTAAATAAGCACCCCTCTGTACCCCTTTTAAAATAATCTATCCTATTTGAACATTCAACCGTATAGAAGCTAATAACTAATTTTTATAATTGAAGAAACTAACATCCAACTTTTACAATATTTAGAAGCCAACAAATAACTTCTACAATCGTTCAATCGCGTAGAAGCTAGTTGCTAGCATCTACAACGATAATTTTATATCATTTGGATTTTAATTTTTTAAATGATAATATGATTAAAATAATATTTCAACAAGTAAATCAAATAATTAATACTCCATGATACTCATTATATTTTAAATGAACATAATATAAATATGATTGAATATGTCGAAATTAATATTTAATTTTTATAACGTGTAATTTGTTGTAGAAGCTAGCCAATGGTTTCTACAACAACATTAAATTGAGGGGTATTTTCAAAATATGTAATTTAACTTAAAAAAAAATGTCCATCTAATAAAAATAAAAACATAATGGATACCCTTTTAATTTGTCCTAAAAACCATCTTGACTAGTTATTTTAAAAAAATCCATTGACTTTTGTCTTTTTTTTTATTCTATCCAAATATTTTCAACTGATAAAATATAATAAATGCTATATTATTATTATTATTTTTTTGCAAAAAAAAGTAAATTAATAATTAAAGACGTCCTTCTAATTTTTGCCGGCTTAGTCACTGATAACCCCTCTCCCCTCCTGGTCTTGAGCAGGGAAGAGCAAAAAAAACCCAGCAGCAGATTGCGGGCAGATCGATCTCTGGGGTTTCATTCAGTCCCCATCAATGGACAGTTTCTCCCCTGTCGCCGCGGGTCGGAATCCCCACGAGATTCTCAGCCAGCGGCGACCTGCTCTTTTTCCCTCCCCATCTCTCCCTGCGAGAAGAAGCAGAAGGGTAGGAAGCATAGGTGCTGGATTCGTTACCTTCGCTGTCGCGAGCGCAAGAAATGGCCGAGCCTCATCTAGTGTTGGTATTGCCTCGCTTCATAAACTCAAAAGATCTTCCGCCAGCCTTCGATTGGCTGACCGTCTCATGTCTCGGAAGTTTCTGCAGATAGTTTTGTTCATGTTTGTGAGTAAAAACTGTTTTTTGCAGACTGAGGTGCCGGAATATCACAGATTATAATTATTCTTTTGCGATGTCTTGCAAATGTTGATTACCTTTTCATTCTTTTTCTGCATCTGCTTCTCTTTAAGATTGTCACTGCCTTTTCTCTTAGTAGATTTGGTTTGCGAACACAGTTACTTAATGTTTGTGCGTAGGGAAAGAGGTAGTTACTAAACAGCTTTTTGCTAGCGTTTCGTCTTCTGGCAACAACCAGATGACAACTGGTAGCGCAGTTGCCCCAGTTGCAGTGCCTCATCATCGTCATCCATGTACGTCCTGTAGGATTTTTCCTTGTGTTTGAAATTGAGCCCCTATTACTCATTTGCCCATGGTTTGAACTAAAAACTTCTTCATTCTCATTGACATGGGTGGACTTGTTTCTGTTTGCATATATGTTTATGATACTCGTGTGACTCATCACCCCCCTTTAATCTCCCTTGGAAACTGTAGAGGTTCACCGCTGTTTTGGGTTGGAATTGGAGTGGGACTGTCAGTCATATTTCAAGCGGTGAGCATCACATACTTCTTGGATAAGTTTCCCTTTTATTTTATAAATTTTTTTATATCTTACTGAAAAGGAAGTTGATGGCATGACAGGTTGCAAATAGATTGAAGGTGAGTGGCTTCCCTGGTTTTGTACCCGTTTTGTAAGATTATTTCTATCCTTAAGAATCTTATTCTTTATTGGAAGAACTTGATGTTTGAAATTTTATTCTAGATTGCATAAATTGCTTTGGAAATTAGATTCACATGTTGTCATTAGTTTGTGAAACTACTCTATTGGAGGTTCTTATGGTAAGAGCAAGTTGATCATCCTATCCTCAGAAAGGTTTTACACATTGTTTCACCATTTTTAATTGAACAAGAAAATACTCATATCAGAAAACAATTAGGTGTAGCTTGCAATAGGTTCGGAGGATATTTTCATCTTCAAAGGTGACCAGTAGACTCTATAATTAGAAGAGTTCTATCAATTAGAATGAAAATGTAAGGGGTAGAAGCTGACCGAAAAACATTAGTCAATGTAATAATCTAATATAGACTGTGTTGATTGATTAGTATATTACTAATAATATACTCTGACATAGAGTTCAATGAATGGATAAGATTCATTGAACTCTATATTGTCTGATTGTTGAAAAAAAGGTCTTTGTTAGCCTTTTTCTCTTATTTTCACTGAAAAAAAGAGACAACGTTACAGGTTTTTCGCTGTTAACTAACTGTTTATTTCCTCTGTACTAACTTTGGGGCATAATGTTTGAATCTCCAGATTATTGCCTACAATTATTGAACTTGCAAACCAGTAAATAACTAATGAAAAAATAATTTGTCTTCAGGAATGTGATTATTGAACTTGCGAACCCTTAAATAATTAACGGCATCACTGAAAAACTTGACTTTATTTCATTACAGTTTTCAGTTTGTCTTCTGAATCATTTATCTGCAGTAGCAATCTTTTGCATTTCTTCTCTCCATGTCATTTGTGTGGGCACTGGGAACAGTATAGTATCTTATCTTGCCTTATCCTGATATTTTGACATGCATATGTGGCCCTTGCTAGCATTGCAGTACATGTTTAGTACAAACAGTTATTTGGATCCAGAAAAGCATAGAATGCACCTATTTCTTATTCTCAGCAAGAATTCAAGCTTCCTTGTATTGACATTATAATTTAAACACGTCAATAAACTTAATGGTAGAATCTGTGAATCATTGTCACAGACATATGCACTTCAGCAAACTTTCAAGCTCTTCAATACATCCTGTCATCTGGCTCTATTTTGTTACAATCGCGATATATATTTTTTGGCTCTTCAATACCAGAGCTTACTTAAAGGTGTAAGGTGTAAGATCAATATACCCATATATTTTGTGATTTAAACACTATCTTAGCCCCATTGGAAGTTACCTTAACCGGCGATTTGGAGGATAACATGTCAGATGCTTGTTATTTAAAAAAAAGTATCACAAAAAATATTTACATGACTTTTGGCCAAGTTTATTAATTTTGGGTTTCTTTATGCCCACATATCCTTCAATTGCCCAAGCTCCCTACTTGTGAGATTATTGAAAGCAAGAATCGTGGAGGCATGGAAAGAATCCTAATAGAACAATCTCTTCCTATCATTAGTAGGTTCATAAAAATGTTAAAGAGGAAGATTTCGTAGCCTGAAGAGTGCATTGTGGATGATTTTATGCCACCCAGGTCTGTTATTTCTTTAAAGCTGTTAGTCATAAATTTCCCAGTCTCGATCAGTCTTGATACTGATGCTAGTTGATTTTGATTATTTGGAATTTGGAACTGGAGATTCCATTGTAATTAGTCACTAATCTGTTCTACAAATAATAAAAAGCCAACCCCTTGAGAGTAAATTCTACATCTAAACATAACTTTTTTGAACCATCAGTGTCCCATATTACTACAAAAGAAACAAGTGACAATTCTCTTGTTATGAATATCTTTGGCTTTGTGCGGTAAAGTTAATTATATTATTCTTGCGTCCTATTCTGCAACTCATATTTTTGTCGCCCTTATATCGACATATCGATCTGTAAGGAATGCAGTAGTAGCTGCAAGCATCTTGAACTATAACATTGCAGTTTGCTGTCTCCATGAATTTCACTTAAATGAATTCCTATATGATGGATACTCTTACATTCCATTATAAAAAAATCGTATAATCAATTTATTATAAAAAAGAAAAAAAAAATCCATTCTCATGGTACCTACCAAACTATTATCATGAGAGTAATTTCAGATGACAATATTACACCCGCCTTGCTTGAAATAATGGGACCGTTGAGTTAGGGGTGCAAATGAGTCGAGCCGCTTGTGAGCAGCTCGGTCAAATCTCGACTTGAGTTCGAATTTGACCGAGCTCGAGCTAGCGCATTTAACATTCAAGTCAAGCTTGAGCTCATTTAACATTGGCTCGAGGGCTCGTCGAGTCTTGTCAAGTCAGGTTAATTTAATATTTTAATAATTAAAATTATTATTACTTTTAAAATGAAAGATAAGTTTAGGAGGAGTTTGTGGCTAGAGCATGTCATTTGGTGTAAGAATCCCTATTTGAATAGATTTTTAATTTATTTTTCCAAATCAAACTTGAGCTCGGCTCGCCCCCTCGCACTTTGGCTTGCCTCATGGCCGGCTATCGTCGTGATGAGCTCTATTTTCGGAAGATATGTGAAGGGGAGCCTTGACACAACGGTAAAGTTGTTGTCATGTGACCAAAAGGTCACGGGTTCGAATCCTTGAAACAGTCTCTTGTAAAAAACAGGGTAAGGTTGCGTACAATGGATCCTTTCCTGGAATCCCACATGGCGGGAGCTTCGTGTATCAGGTTGCCCTTTAAACTTGAGCTCGGCTCGGACTCGACTTGAGCTCGAGCTCAATCGAGCTTGTGAGTTTGGGCTGTCATGTGGGGAGCCATTTGTGTTTTCCGATTTAGCCAAGGGATGAATTAGGGGAATATCGTCCATCTCTCAAATTAATCAGATTCTAGATACTTGGATTAATAAGAGTAACTTCAAAGAGTCCCACTATCCTACCAGTGGTCCAGGCTCGATTATAGCTCTTGGAGTCACCTAACCCCCTTGGAGTACTGGGGATGAAGATGACTTTTGAGCAACCAAGGACATGATTTCTGCAAATTCTAAACCTCAAAATCTGAAAACCTCCATTGGCCGGGTTCTTCCAAAAAAACATTCCACCTACCCTACCAGTGGTCAGTTGACAAGATGACCTTCAAACAACCATTCTAAAACCCCTAAACCTTAAATTCTAAGTCTCAAAATCACAAAACCCCAAATTAGATCGGTTGGGTTCCGTATGGGTGTGGTGGCCTTGAGTAAGCAATCAGTGAGAAGATCCCTTGGAACCCCAAACCCCACAATCCCCCAACCCTGAACCCCACAATCGCCCAAACCCCACAATCCCCAAACCCTAAACCCCACAAACCCCCAAACCCCACAATCCCCAAACGCCAAGTCAGATAGGTTTGGTTAGGGTTGACGGAAGTGAGGTTGGGATCGGTAGTAGGTGGGAACAGCAGTGAGTGCGAAGCAATTCTTATCATTCAGAAGCTTAAAAAAAAACTGGCTGTTCGCCCTTTACAGCCTGTTCTCCACCGCCTTCTTCTGTCCTCCGATTATATGAGACATAGGAGGAGAGAGCAGCAGATCGCAAGTCGATAAGTCATAGCCATGGCTTCTTTGAGAACCAACCTCCTCCTACTACTATCCTTCGCCGCGGCGGCAGCAGCGGCCGCGCCGGAGACGGCGACGTCGATGAGATTCTACATGCACGACACGGTGAGCGGGGCGAGCCCCAGCGCGGTGCGGGTGGTGCGGGGGCCAAACTCCACCGGCTTCAGCTTCGGCGACGTCTTCGTGGTGGACGACCCGCTGACGGAGGGGCCCGCCGCCGACTCCCGGGCGGTCGGCCGGGCGCAGGGGTTCTACGCCTTCGTGTCGCGGCGGGCCGACGCGCCGGCGCTGCTGCTGAGCCTCAACCTGGTGTTCGCCAACGCGAGCACGGTGGAGGTGGTGGGCCACGACCTCCTCTCGGCGCCGGTGCGGGAGCTGCCGGTGGTGGGCGGCTCCGGCGCCTTCCGCCTCGCCCTCGGCTACGTGCTCGCGAGGACGCACAAGCTCGACATCAGCACCGGCGACGCTGTGTTGGAGTGGGAGTTGCACCTCGCCGGGAGCAATTCCAAGCAGGGAGACCTGACCGCCGCCACAGCCCCCTCCACGAATGAAGGATCATCATCATCTTCCTCAGCTTCTTACACCGTTCACCTTCCTTTATTGTTCATCTTCATCGTCCATGTTTTGACGAGCAAAATGGAAGAGGAAAACTGATAATTTTGTGAACGTGATATTATCTTCTCTTGTTTATAAATCTCAATATCAACGAGATTTTCCAATTATTGTATTATAATAAAAGATTTAACGGCAATTTAGGCGCATGTGAAAATCTAAGGGGGCGTTTGGTACGCGCGTTTTCCATTTTCATTTTCTGGAAAACACGCTGATCCTGTCCGAATCGCCGAACCAAAGGACGTTGGGCACGTGGCGCACTCCTAGTCGATGGTGTAGGCCTCCGTCGGGTCGCACGAATCTCCGGCGAACCTGCACAGAAGTCGGGCCGGGAAGGGGTTCCCGGCGGCGACCCTCCGACGCTCAAGTCAGGTAAGCGGACAGCAAAAGGTGGTTCCAAAAATCCAAGAACGCGTACCTCCGGCGAAGGAAGAGGCTCTTTATATAGAGCGGTGAAAGAATTAATGCACGTCCACCGAGGCGCATACGTGTCCGCAGCCCATACCTCGGCATGTACCTGTCAGAGAGCTTACCTGACACCATACTGCTACAGTTCAATCACGTATTTGATGGGACAACAGAGCATCTTGTTGTCAGACTTAGAGTATGGCCTAGCCATAGGACTTGACGGTTGTCAGAAGATGTCCTTATTCTTCACCCACCGCCCGTCCGGGACGTCCGTCCGGCCGACCGGCGCGAAGAGCGTCGTCCGGACGGCCTTAATTCCCGGCGCCAGCCGGCCGGCGCGCCCATTATGTCCTGCCTTCTCTTAGGCCTTCCGCTCGGTCATTTACTACTTCATTGAGCGTCGGAACCCCGACCCCTGTCAGGGCGTCTTTCACTATCAGACGTGTACGGGCAGGTCGCTCGGCCTGCCCTTTTGTCATACGTCCGGTCGGCTCACCCTTCTTCGACGGACCACCTGGCCCTCTGACCTCCACGTAGCATTGACCCCTCGTTAGGGGGTCCCGGGCTCTTACCACCGGATCACTTGCCTCCCCCTCGAGTCTAGTCGAAGGAGGCGAAGTCCGACTGACTGGACTGCCGATCTGCCAGAACAACGATCATTGCATTGGGCCGCTCGACTAGGCCTAATGATGCTCGTCTGTTCGGCGATATCTGGTCCGTGCCTTGTGGTCTCTTGAACTCCATGTCCTATGCTCTCCCCTACTGTTCATCACGTGCACTGCGCACGGTAAGGGGAGCTCATTAAATGCGGCCAGTATCCCGCTGACACGTGGCGATCATGCGTTTGTCAGCGTATGACGGTGGCGTCACTTCCGATGGGACAACCGCCATTTGAAATGGACGGCTGGATGATGACCTCGTTATCGACGACCTGGATCGGACGGTGGAGGTTGCTTCCGGGCGGCGATATAAAGCCCGCGACACCGTTTCCGCCGCCTTGTTGCTTCGTCTTCATCCGGCGCTCCTCTGCTCGCTTTTTTTTTTCTCCTGCGACCTCGCCCCTCGATTCTTCGGCAACCCTCAGGCCCCCGTCGATCATCTTTCTTGCTCGTAAGACCCTCCTTCTCGTTCCCAACGTTTTCCTCTTTCTGTTAATCGTTTCCTTCAGTCGGTTTTCCTCCATTCCTTGCTTGAACCTTCCTTTTTGGTCCCGTATCCTTGTCTGTCGACCATGACTAGCACCTCGCAGTCGACCGGCGGTGCTCCGGGTCTTTGGTATTCGAACATGGAAAGTCGTTTTGATGAGGAGGACGCGTTGCTTCTCGCTCGGAATTACGACATTCCTTCCGACCACCAAATAGTATTAGCCACACCAGCCGATCGGCCTCATGAACCGTCGATCGGCACAGTTCTTTTTTTCCGAGACCAATTTCTGGCCGGACTACGCTTCCCACCCCATGAATTTTTCCTGCAAGTCTGCAATTACTTCCGTATTCCGCTCGGCCAAGTAGTTCCCAACTCTATTAGGCTGCTGAGCGGAGTAATAGTTTTGTTCAAACTGAACGGCATCCCCTTAGATCCAAAAATCTTCCACTACTTTTACTATCCCAAGCAGGCCGAGTGGGGTACTTTTGTTTTTCAATCTAGGATAGGTTTCGTACTCTTCGATAACATGCCGAGCTCCAACAAACATTGGAAGGAGCATTTTTTCTATATACGTTTTCCCGAGCGGCCAACTTTTCGGACCAAGTGGCAGACGGCGATGCCGGCGCAACCGGAGCTCGGCAAATTTAGAGGCGACGCGGCCTACCTTCATGCAGCCGAACGGCTAGTTGGCCAGCGCTATCATATTGACAAGCTACTCCTCCCGGGAGTAATGCACATATTCGGCTTGTCCTCTACCACAGCCGACCTGCCCTGCAGCATGAGTAAGTTCCCTTATCTTCCCGTTTGTTTTGTTCTAACTGATTTATTTTTTGCTTCTGCAGCTGAAGTCATGTGGCGCGCCAAAGCTACCGAGAAGCTCAAATTGAAGGCCGCCCAGATCGAGGCGGTGATGAACAAGGAGGCCGCCGAACGGGGCCTTTCTCCAGCTGATCCGGCCGGTGAAGAAGGTGAGGGGACACCAACTGTCCCCGAAGCCTCAGACGCCCCTGCCTCTCACGATGAGGCCGCGGGCGACATAGAACCTCCTACCGAAGCCGAGGTGGAGGGCCGTTCGGCCGATGACGTGCCGCTACGCACTCGGAAGCGCCGACGACCGGAATCCGCATCTGCCTCAACTACACTTGATGAGTCACAGCCCGAGCGGGGCGCGGATGCACCGGTGCTGTCCGGGACGGTTTCCCTCGAGAGTACTCCGACCCCTCGTGGTTCTCCGAGGGCCAGCTCTGAGGTGCCGCCGTCCAGCCCTTCAAGAACTTTGCGCCGTATCAGGCGCTTGGGCGAGCTTCCCTCCTCGTCCACCGGTGGGCCGTCCGGTAAGGCCGACGCTTCCAAGAGCGAGCCGAGCGGCCAGAATTTAATTAAAACCGTTCTGCGCCTTCCTTCGGAGGCGTACATGGCTGCTGCTGATCGGCCTGTGGTCCCCGAGCAGCAAATTACCTTGACAGGCCCTCTGGCCCAAGCTTGGGTGGATGCTCGGCGTCGAATAGCCAGGCTGATTCTCGGGCAGCTCGGCGACAGCAATCTACAACAGGCCACCGGGGTATGCTCTGTTTCTTTGTTTGCGTATTTAAATTATGTTTTTAACCTGTCCACATTTGCTAGCAGAACTGAGTGGAGCAGATCGCCATTAGCGATCGATTGGCCGAACTGGAGGACGAGTTGAAAAAACAAAAAGCTGCGGGGGGTACCGAGCAGTCGACGGCCGCTCCGGAGAAGGCCAAAAAACTACTGGATGCCGAACGGAAAAGGGCTTCCGATTTGGCGAGCAAGGTCGTTCGGCTTGAAACGATGATCAAGCAACGAGATAAGGAGATCAAAACGGCGACCACTCGGAAGCAACAGGCCATCAATGATATGGACCGCATGAAGGTGGAGATCAGGGGGCTGGAACAACGCATCAAAGATTTGGACGCCCTGCTAGCCACCGAGAAAGAGAGCCGCTCGGCCGATCTCCAAAGATTTGATGGAGATTTGAAGGATCTTCAGGCCGCTAACGACGCTGCCCACGCCGCGCTCAAAGAATATCAAGAGGGGGAGTCGGCTCGCTCCGAAGAAGGGAGGAAGGCGTTCCTCCGCTCGGAAGACTTCGGAGAGAAGTTTACCGACAAGATATCCCTCACTTTCGAGGAGGCTATCAAGGCGGCGGTGGGCTATCTGAAGACCAAAGGTCACCTGCCTGCCGAGCTGACCATCCCCCCCCGAGGACCTCGCGAGCGTGATGGACTCCATCCCCGACGCTCTTTTTGATTTTGATGCGTGAGGAGCGTTTTCATGAACTTTTTTGTATTCCCGCCGTTTGGCCCAACTTATCTCTGTAATGACTTGTTTGATTTACCTAATGAGTAATAGATGACCTTCTGCTCCTTTCACTTCTGTTTTAGCAAGGCATTTTTCCCTCGTCACGCCAAAGTGTTCTTTATATCCTTTCCGCTCGGCACCACGATTCCGTCCGGCTCAATTCGATCGTCTTAATTACATCTATCATGCGACCGCGCAACCGCTAAGTTTTTGGACGTAACCGCTCGGCATTTACATGCTAATATCCCTAACTTTCACTGACCAACTTTTTCTTTGTGCCTTACCCCCAAAGGGATTTTTCGTACATTTTTGATGAGCGAGCCGCTCAGCCGTATAACCAGGCTATCGTTGATTGTATCATGTGACTGGCTATCCGCTCGGACGTTTATAGACGCCGGCTCGTCTCTCGATATTTAACGTCGGAGCTCGACGATCTTCCGCTCGGACGTTGCCGGCGCCGCTCTCGATATTTAACGCCGGAGCTCGACGGTCTTCCGCCGGACGGTTTAGACGCCGCTCGTCTCTCGATATTTAACGTTGAGCTCGACGATATTCCGCCGGACGTTTATAGACGCCGGCTCGTCTCGATATTTAACGCCGGAGCTCGACGGTATTCCGCTCGGACGTTTATAGACAGCGCGTCTCTCGATATTTAACGTCCGAGCTCGACGGTCTTCCGCCGGACGTTTATAGACCGGCTCGTCTCTCGATATTTAACGCCGGAGCTCGACGGTATTCCGCTCGGACGTTTATAGACGCTCGCTCTCGATATTTAACGTCGGAGCTCGACGGTATTCCGCTCGGACGTTTATAGACGCCGGCTCGTCTCTCGATATTTAACGTCGGAGCTCGACGGTCTTCCGCTCGGACGTTTATAGACGCCGGCTCGTCTCTCGATATTTAACGTCGGAGCTCGACGGTCTTCCGCTCGGACGTTTATAGACGCCGGCTCGTCTCTCGATATTTAACGTCGGAGCTCGACGGCCTATTTAAGGCTAACTTTAACACCGCTGCTCGGCAAACCCATTGGCCATAACGTACTCCCGGCCGAACGGCTCGGGGTCTTCTTCGTCGAGCGCTTGGCTCGGATACTATACATTAGGGAGATAGGCCGCTCGGCGAACCCATTGGCCATCCTTTGAATTAATTTTGCTTCC
The DNA here is from genome assembly GCF_018446385.1 of Zingiber officinale. Classification (NCBI taxonomy): domain Eukaryota; kingdom Viridiplantae; phylum Streptophyta; class Magnoliopsida; order Zingiberales; family Zingiberaceae; genus Zingiber; species Zingiber officinale. The sequence goes on along the minus strand of NC_055998.1, from coordinate 138,062,445 downwards.
TGCATTACAATGACATAGGCGACCGAGATGTATATAAATTTACATTTAGCGCACCTTTCACCCAGCTCGGATAACGTACTCCCGGCCGAACGGCTCGGGGTCTTCTTCGTCGAGCGCTTGGCTCGAGTAACATACTCCCGGCCGAACGGCTCGAGGTCTTCTTCGTTGAGCGCTTGGCTTAGATACTGTACTCCTGGCCGAACGGCGCAGGGTCTTCCTCGTCAAGCGTTTGGCTCGAATATTATACCTCCGGCCGAACGGCTTGAGGCCTTCGACATCGAGCGATTGGCTCAGATACTATACCTCCGGCCGAACGGCTTCGGGCCTTCATTGTCGAGCCTTTGGCTCGGATACTATACCTCCGGCCGAACGGCTCGGGGCCTTCTTCGTCGAGCATTTAGCTCCGATGATATACGCACGGTCGATCGGCACGGGCCTTCTTTCGGAAAATTACGATGAATTCTATGCTCGAAAGAAACTATATCTGAAAGACTAACCTGCCGATCAGCATAAGATCTGACTCAATTTCTCAACTCCCGAATACCCGTGGAGTGAGGTGGATACAGGGTACTCGTCGAAATTTATCAAGGCCAGAAGGATGGCGAAACTCCCCGGTCGGTCCGCCATGGCCGCTCGGCCCACCAGAGGTGGAGGCGGCCTGCTACGTTATCCTTTTACTTGAGCCTTCCGCTCCTGTTGCTCCACGAGCCTTCGTTATCGAGCGCTTGGCTCGGATACTATACCTTCAGCCGAACGGCTCGAGGCCTTCTTCATCGAGCGCTTGGCTCAGATATTATACCTCCGGCCGAATGGCTCGGGGCCTTCGGCCTCGAGCGCTTGGCTCAGATCTTATACACCATGAAGATAGGCCGCTCGGCCGATAACGCCAATTGCGCACATTATAACATTTTGTCTTCTACATTTCAAATATACAACCAAACGGAAACTGTACAGCACATATCCTATTGGTGCACCTTTCACTCTGCCCCGGATAGGCTGGAGATAATTTGCGCTTCATGGTGGATCCAAGTGTCAATCCATCTTCATCCGCTCGGCGGCTCGTCCACCCAACCGTATATGGTCGATCCATCGCCGACATCAAACTCCCGCTCTTGAGATTCCGAAGGAGGGCTTGCTATAAGTTGAATTCGGGAGATGAAGTATCTGCTTTTGAGGGAAATGGGACGGTGGCTCCCGGGAGAAGCGTCCGCTCGGAGGGCCTTGCCTTTTCTGTTGTCCCGTATTGGTATTTCATTTGACGAAGATCCCCGATTGCGATTCACTGCTACAGCATCAGGAGGTGTCCGGAATAGGGCCCGACGGAATAGAACGGTAGCCGGTGGTGTTTCCGCTCGACCACCAGACGCTGACGTTGCTTGCTTCTCCGGCTGCTCGGCCGTTGCTTTCTGTTTTTGCTCCACAAGCTTGGCGGCCCTTATCTCGATCAGAGCGTCGAGTTCCTCCGTCGAAAGCGTCACCGTGTGTTGTCGTCCAGCCTCGTCCATTGTTTCCGTTCGGATGCAGGAGCGTTCCCACAGACAGCGCCAAATTGATCCTGTCCGAATCGCCGAACCAAAGGACGCTGGGCACGTGGCGCACTCCTAGTCGATGGTGTAGGCCTCCGTCGGGTCGCACGAATCTCTGGCGAACCTGCACAGAAGTCGGGCCGGGAAGGGGTTCCCGGCGGCGACCCTCCGACGCTCAAGTCAGGTAAGCGGACAGCAAAAGGTGGCTCCAAAAATCCAAGAACGCGTACCTCCGGCGAAGGAAGAGGCTCTTTATATAGAGCGGTGAAAGAATTAATGCACGTCCACCGAGGCGCATACGTGTCCGCAGCCCATACCTCGGCATGTACCTGTCAGAGAGCTTACCTGACACCATACTGCTACAGTTCAATCACATCTTTGATGGGACAACAGAGCATCTTGTTGTCAGACTTAGAGTATGGCCTAGCCATAGGACTTGACGGCTGTCAGAAGATGTCCCTATTCTTCACCCACCGCCCGGCCGGGACGTCCGTCCGGCCGACCGGCGCGAAGAGCGTCGTCCGGACGGCCTTAATTCCCGGCGCCAGCCGGCCGGCGCGCCCATTATGTCCTGCCTTCTCTTAGGCCTTCCGCTCGGTCATTTACTACTTCATTGAGCGTCGGCACCCCGACCCCTATCAGGGCGTCTTTCACTATCAGACGTGTACGGGCAGGCCGCTCGGCCTGCCCTTTTGTCATACGTCCGGTCGGCTCACCCTTCTTCGACGGACCACCTGGCCCTCTGACCTCCACGTGGCATTGACCCCTCGTTAGGGGGTCCCGGGCTCTTACCACCGGATCACACGCGTTTTCTGAAAAACGGTGTTTGGTTTGTGTTTTCCGCGCGCGTTTTCTAAAAAATTGACTATCGTTTTCTAGAAAAACAGAGAATGACAAAAAGTCGTTTTCTGTTTTCTAGAATACGCGCGTTTTCCAGAAAATGAAAATGAAAACGTGCAAACCAAACACACCCTAAATTTACCAAAAGGCATACACTACTTTGGTATTTACCAAAGAGCGTACTTTTTAAAATGCATTTCCTATTTTACCCTCTTGATAATTTGACTTTTTTTACTGTTTTTCTTTTCTTCACTATATTTCTCTCTTTTCTCTGTCGGCAGAAGATAGGAATAACATTAGTCAATTTGTAATCACATTTTAATACATTTGAAAAAGTCAAAATAAATAATGGACATCATATTTGGACTCACAATTTTAGAAATCCACAAGAACTGAAATGAGTGCAATCGGAGCTTTCTAGGTCGATCGGTGGGTTTCGGTCAAAACCCACTGATGAACATAGAGAACTCCGATTGCACTCATTTCAGTTTCTATGGATTTCTAAAATTGCAAGGAGTTCAAATATGGTGTACATTATTTATTTTGACTTTTTTTATATGTTAACAAGTAAAATCAAAGAATCGACATAAAAGTCCACGTTGGGCCTGATATGGAATCATATCAGGCCCAACGTGAGTCTCATATCATTCCATATCAGGCCCACGTTGGGCTTGATTTGAGTCCATATCAGGTCTAATGTGGGCTTTTTTGCCGATTCTTTAATTTTGTTTGTTAACATCTATAAAAAGTCAAAATAAATAATGTATATCATATTTGAACTCCTTGCAATTTTAGATCCATAGAAACTGAAATGGGTGCAATCGGAGCTCTCTAGGTCCATCAGTGGGTTTTGACCGAAACTTACTGATCGACCTAGAAAGCTCTGATTGCACCCATTTCAGTTTCTATGAATTTCTAAAATTGCAAGGAGTTAAAATATGGTGTCCATTATTATTTTTGGCACTCCTAGTGGTGGACCAGAGGTTTTGAAAACCCTAAATCTCTCTTTATTTCTTGTTTTTATTTTTTTATTTTTTGTTGTTACTAGGCCTGATTAGAGCCATCAATTTGGGTTAGGCCCATCGGTTGGCCCGTCCCGCCAAACAATTTAAGTGGGTTGGGTTGAAATTTTATCAACCCAAGTCCGCTGCGGGCCGACCCGCCTAGGCCCGCGACCCGCGCGGGTCAGCCCGCGATGGGCTTGGGTTGGCCCGCGGGTTGAGAAACACATGTAAGCAGTTTATATCAGTAGTCAATGCTGCAACTACGAGATACCAAGGGTTAAATTGTAGCATTTCATTATCTTCTTCGTTGAGAGGAATACTAATTAGGAAAAACTCATACTTGTGAATTTGAGTGTGATAGCCAAAAGTTACAGAAATATATATGCACACAAAGTCAATTAATCTTAAAAGTAGATGACCTTCTTATTTGTTCATTTATGGGATAAATATGAAACATACATTATGCACAATGAAAAGCTTGGTGTGTGTACCCAAATTAGATGACCTTCTTAAAAGTAGATGACCTTCTTATTTGATTCGTTTACGCACGCACAGCCAGGGTACCACTGATCAAAACTGCTCGACGCACAGCCAGGAGTTCTAATTACTATTCCTCTTCGTTGCACAATTTTATGTTAGTTTATTATCTTTCTTTGTTATAATTTAAAAATAAAAATAGTACTTTTGACCCAACATAAGTACTTGTGTGATCCGGTGGTAAGAGCCCGGGACCCCCTAACGAGGGGTCAACGCCACGTGGAGGTCAAAAGGCCAGGTGATCCGTCGAAGAAGGGTGAGCCGACCGGACTCATGAGAAAAGGGCAAGCCGATCGGTCTGCCAGTAAACATTTGATAGTAAAAGGCGCCCTGACAGGGATCGGGGTTCCGACGCTCAATGAAACAGTAAATAATGACCGAGCGGAAGGCCTAAGAGAAGGCAGGACGTAATGGGCGCACCGCCCGGCCGACGCAGGGAATTAGGGCCGTCCGGACGACGCTCTTCGTCTAGCCGGCCGGATGGACGTCCTGGCCGACGGTGGGTAAATAGGGACAGGAACATCTGCTGACAGCCGTCAAGTCGTATGGCTAAGCCATACTCCTAGTCTGACAACAGGGTGTCCTGTTGTCCCATCGAAGGCGCGATGGGACTGTTGCAGTATGGCGTCAGGTAAGCTTTCTGATAAACACATACCGAGGTATGGGCTGCGGACACGTACGCGCCTCGGTGGGCGTGTAGAAGCTCTTTCACCGCTCTATATAAAGAGCCGCAGACTTCGCCGGAGGTACGCGTTCTACAAGCTTTGGAGTTACTTTTTCCACCACTTGCTTACCTGACTTGAGCGTCGGAGGGTCGCCGCCGGGAACCCCTTCCCGGTCCGACTTCTGTGCAGGTTCGCCGGAGCTTCGTACGACTAGCTGGAGATCCACGTCATCGACTAGGAGAGCGCCACGTGCCCAGCGTCCGTTGAGTCAGCGTTCGGACAGGATCAATTTGGCGCCGTCTGTGGGAACGCTCCTGCATCCGATGGGAAGTAATGGACGAGGCTGGACGACAACACATGGTGACGCTTTCGAACGAGGAACTCGACGCTCTGATCGAGATAAGGGCCGCCAAGCTCGTGGAGCAAAAACAGAAAGCCACAGCCGAGCGGCCGGAGCAGCAAGCAACATCAGCGTCTGGTGGTCGAGCGGAAGCACCACCGGCCACCGTTGCATTTCATCGAGCCCTATTCCGCACTCCTGAAGCCGCAGCAGCTCATAGAGATCGGGGATCTTCTTCGGACGAAATGCCTAGACGAGATGACCGAAAAGGGAAAGCCCCCCGAGCGGACGCATCGCCCGAGAGGATTAATCGCCAATTTTCAGAGGCTATTCTACGAGATCCTCTGCCGAAGCACTATGTGCCTCCGACGATCGGCGAGTATAATGAGACAACTGACCCAGATGATCATCTGGATAAGTTTGATAACACAGCTACTCTCCATCAATACACAGATGGAGTAAAGTGCCGAGTTTTTCTTACCACTCTCTCGAGATCGGCTCAACGGTGGTTTCGGAGGTTGCCGGACGGATCCATCACAAGCTTCAAGGACTTCCGAACGGCCTTCCTCCACCATTTTGCAAGCAGCCGACGCTACCAGAAAATGAGCGTGAGCCTGTTCGCCATCAAGCAAGAAGCCCGTGAATCGCTCCGAGCTTACATCCAGCGATTCAACAAAGTGGCGATGGATATTCCAACGGCCACATCGGAAACCATGATGAATGCCTTCACACAAGGCCTAGTGGATGGGGATTTTTTCCGATCACTCATCCGAAAGTCGCCCCGAGATTACGATCACATGCTACACCGGGCTAACGAATACATCAACGTGGAAGAAGCGCAAGCGGCCAGGAAAAAGGAAACTCCAGCCGAGCGGAAACAGCATGCCGCTCATCAGCCGCCTAGAGGACCAAGGGCCGAAGCAATCCGATCCCCCCACGCCAGGTCCCATGTGAAAGAGGTAGCTGCCGCCCGGCCCAAGCCAAAGAAGAGATGGACCCCGATGTTCTGCTCCTTCCACCGGACGGATACGCACAACACAAGGGATTGTCGAAGTCTTCCCTTCGTGGCTCATCCTGTGCCCCGGAATGCCGGACGACGGTCTCCCTCAGTCGACAGGCAACAGAGAACTCATGAAGCCGATCGGACGCGAGCTGATAGGCCACGGCAACAGACTCCCGATCGACATCGTTCTCCAAGGCAGGAGAATCGTCGAGCGTCCAGAGAACGGTCTCGACCGTCCGCTCGGGAAGAGGAAAATAGAAGCAATACTTCCCGAGGCGAGATCAACGTTATTACTGCGAGCCGACCGGAGGAGACTCCAACCGAGCTAGAAAGGCGAGCGCTCGCGCCCAGATTCATGCGGTCAGAGCCGAGAACGAGCTAAGGACCCAAATTAGTTTCGCCCGGACTGGAAGGAGTTGAAGTACCCCACGACGATGCTCATCAAAGCGGTAATAGCCAATTACACTATTCATCGCGTATTTGTTGACAGGGAGCTCGACCAACATCATATTCAAGAAGGCGCTCGATCACCGAATTGATCGAGCCGAGTCTGCCCATGACAACTTCGCCTACGGGTTTACTTGCAACGGTTCAACCGGTGACAGATCCTACTGGCTACCTCACTGGAGAAGAGCCGCCAGAGGACAAGGACAACAAACTTCGTGGTGGTCGACTCTCCCTCGTCCTACAACGTCATTTTGGGACGACCGGCGCTCAGCGAATTCCGAGCGGTCGTCTCAACCTTCCATCAGAAGATCAAGTTCTCCGTGGAGGTCAAAGTGGGAGAAGTACGGGGAGATCAGCTAGCAGCTCGGCGATGCTACATCGAGATGGTCCGAGCAGAAGCTAATTCCGCTCGGAAGGCGCCCCGGATCGAGGTAAATGCCATCACCGAAAAGCCACCCTCTTTAATTTATGAAGAAAAAGAGGAAGTGCAGATTCACCCAACCCGATCGGAGGTCACGACTTTTATTGCGTCTGATCTGGAGGAGAAGCAGAAAGAGGAGCTGATCCAATGCCTCCGAAGAAATCATGATGTCTTCGTCTGGTCGACACATGAGCTGCCCGGAATTTCACCGAGCATAGCGCAGCACGAGTTGCATGTCCGACCGGACGCTCGGTGAAAGAAGTTCAGCGCCGAGCAGAATTCCATCATCCGAGCAGAGGTGGAAAAACTTCTGGAGGCCGGCCATATACGCGAGGTGCAGTTCCCGAACTGGTTGGCTAACGTAGTATTAGTCTCCAAGCCAGGCAACAAGTGGAGAGTGTGCATAGATTTTCGGGATCTCAACAAAGCTTGCCCGAAAGATTTTTATTCTCTGCCCTGAATAGATCAGCTGGTGGACTCTACGGTCGACTGCGAATTAATCTGTATGCTCGACGCCTACCAGGGCTATCACCAAGTGTCGCTCGCCCGTGAAGATCAAGAAAAAGTCAGCTTCGTGACGGCTGACGACACTTATTGCTATAATGTGATGCCGTTCGGATTGAAGAATGCGGGGGCCACATATCAGCGCTTGATGAATAAAGTATTCAGAGAGCAGATCGGGCGGAATCTAGAAGTTTATGTGGACGACATTCTCATTAAGTCCGTCCGAGCGGCCGATCTCTTCAAGAACATGGAAGAAACCTTCCGAACGCTACGTAAATATGGAGTCAAGCTAAATCCCCAGAAGTGCCTGTTCGGAGCAAAAGGAGAGCGATTCTTGGGGTACATAGTGACCGAGCGGGGTATCGAAGCAAATCCCAGCAAGGTGAAAGCTCTGCAAGATATGCCGCCTCCAAGAAATACAAGGGATAACTGCTTTGTCCAGATTCATCTCCAAAACTGCCGACCGGAGCCTCCCTTTCTTCAAAATCTTGCGCAAGGCCACTAAGTTTCACTGGGATGAAGAATGCGATCGGGCGTTCGAAGACTTGAAGGCATATCTGAACTCTCTCCCGGTATTAGCCAAGCCGACTGCGGGTGAGCCACTTTATATGTACTTGTCTTCAACCGAGCATGCAATCGGCTCGGCTTTAGTGAGGTCGAGTGGAGAAGAGCCTGTGTATTTCCTTAGTCACATTTTAAAAGATGCTGAATCTCGCTACACTGGGCTCGAGAAGCTTGCTTTCGCTCTGGTCCTCGCCGCTCGGCGCCTTCGTCCATACTTCCTGGCGCATACGATCATTGTCAAAACCAATAGCCCGCTCGGACGTGTTCTACTAAATCTAGAGGCATCCGGATGACTCATTAAATGGACAACGGAGTTAACTGAATTTGATATCCAATACCAGCCCCGCTCGGCGATCAAAGCGCAATCCTTGGCCGATTTTGTTACTGAGGTGCAAAGGCCGGAGCCGGAAGCTATGTGGAGAATATATGTGGATGGGTCGTCCACTCGGCTCGGGAGCGGGATTGGAATATTGTTACTCTCCCCTCAAGAAAAGAAGATGCACTTATCCGTCCGGCTGGATTATAAAGCTACCAACAATGAAGCAGAGTATGAGGCCCTCATAGCCGGCTTGCAGGCAGCTCGGCATGTGGGAGCCGGTCGGGTAACGCTTCACTCGGATTCGCAGTTGGCCGCTCAACAGCTCTCTGGTACCTTCGAAATCAATAATGCTCGGCTCAAGCTCTACGCTGAAGCCTTCGAGAAGCTCAAAGCCGGTTTTAGAGAAGTTGTTGTCCAGAAGATACCCAGAGCAGAAAATCAAGCAGCTGATGAGTTAGCCAAACTCGCGAGCTCAATAACGCCGGTCGCCATTCAGCAGCCAATTGAAAAAGTACTGTTGGTGGCGCACGTCGACCGGATGAAAGGCCTCACATTTCCAAGCGACTGGCGGACACCCATCATAGAGTTCCTTCGCTCGGGCGCCACACCATCCAATGAGTATGAAGCCCAGCTGCTAAGGAGGAGAGCCGGTCGGTTCACACTCATCGGCGATCAGCTTTACAAAAAGGCTTTCTCACGCCCGTTGTTGAAATGCGTGAGCTCGGAGGACTCGGCTTACATCCTCCAAGAAGTACATCAAGGATCGTGCGGAGGACATCCGGGCGGACGATCGTTGGCCAAGAAGATCCTCTTGGCCGGGTACTTTTGGCCAACCTTACAAGCAGACGCCGCTCGGACAGTATCTACGTGCCTTTCGTGCCAGAAGTATCACAACTTCTCCCACCGACCGGCAGAGGAAATGAAGGCATCAACCGTTTCATGTCCGTTCGATCAATGGGGAATGGATATTGTCGGTCCATTTCCGATGGCGACCGGGCAGCGGAAATTTTTGCTAGTGGCGGTTGATTATTTTTCCAAGTGGGTGGAGGCCGAGCCGCTAGCCAAGATCACCGAACAGATGGTCAAAAAATTTATCTGGCAACACATCATCTGTCGGTTTGGCATCCCTCGCCGATTGGTTTCCGACAATGGGCGGCAATTCACAGGGAAGATGCTAGAGGATTGGTGCAAAAGCTACGGCATCGAGCAACACTTCACGTCCGTGGCTTATCCCCAGAGCAACGGTCAAGCCGAAGTAGCCAATCGGGAAATTCTTCGTATTCTACGCACTTGGCTCGACCATTTGGGAGGGAGTTGGGTAGATGAAGTTTCGGGCGTCTTATGGGTCATCCGAACGGCTCCAAAGGAAGGGACGGGCGTCACGCCTTTCCACCTGGTGTATGACGGCGAAGCGGTCATTCATGTTGAAGTCGGAGTCGAATCCGCTCGGATCCAGCTATGATGAGGGCAATGCCAAGCGGAGGAACATGAAGCTAGATCTGGTCGAAGAAGAAAGAGCCAAGGCGTCCGTCCGGCTGATGGCGTACCGGCAACGGATGAAGCAAAATTACAACCGCCGTGTAATCCCCAGATCATTCCAGGTCGGCGATCTTGTCTGGAAGAAAGTCAAGCCGATCGGCGACGTCGGCAAACTGGAGGCACCGTGGGCGGGCCCCTTCAAGGTTATTGAAAAGCTCCGCTCGGGCGCATATTATTTGGAGGATGAAGACGGGCGGCAGCTGGATCGACCGTGGAGTGCAAATCATCTCCAGCCTTATCGAGCTGGATGAAAGGTGCACGAATGTAACTCATTTTTGTGTATATGCTAGTCGCCCGTATCCTTGTAATGCAGGAAGCAAAATTAATTCAAAGGATGGCAAAGGGTTCCGCCGATCGGTAGTGTCGAAGTTAGCCGTAAAGACCGTCGAGCTCCGACGTTAAATATCGAGAGACGAGCCGGCGTCTATAAACGTCCGAGCGGAAGACCGTCGAGCTCCATCGTTAAATATCGAGAGACGAGCCGGCGTCTATAAACGTCCGAGCGGAAGACCGTCGAGCTCCGACGTTAAATATCGAGAGACGAGCCGGCGTCTATAAACGTCCTAGCGGAAGACCGTCGAGCTCCGACGTTAAATATCAAGAGACGAGCCGACGTCTATAAACGTCCGAGCGGAAGACCATCGAGCTCCGACGTTAAATATCAAGAGACGAGCCGGCGTCTATAAACGTCCGAGCGGCTCGCATTGCGAAAATCTAGCGAAAACCCCTTTGAGGTAAGGCGCGAAGCAAAAGATGGTTAATCGGAATTAAAAATGCGAGCAAGTGAACGAGTGACGTTCGCGCGCCGAGCGGTTGCTTAATTGCGTGGCGAAAGACGTTATTGAAGGCAGGCGGCTTGGGTCCATGGTAGAGTGTGAAGCCGAGCGGAGGAGTTTTAAAGAACACTTCACACATGACGAAAGAAAATTTTCTTCCCAAAACAAAGGTGACAAGAACAGAAAGATGGTCTATTTACGCCAAATACTAGGCAAACAAAAGAAGTTACAGCGAAAATCAGTCTTGCCGAACGGCGAAGATACAAAAAGGTGAATAAAATACACTCCTCATGCGTTAAAATCAAAAAGGGCATCAGGAATGGCGCCCATCACATTAGCCAGATCCTCTGGGGGGATGGTCAGCTCGGCGGGAAGGTGGCCTTTAGTCTTCAAATAATCTACCGCCGCCTTAATCGCTTCTTTGAAGGTGAGGGAAATCTTGTCGGTGAACTTCTCTCCGAATTCGTCCGAGCGGACAAACACCTTCCTCACTTCGTCAGAACGAGCCGACTCCCCGTCCTGATACTCTTTAAGCGTGGCCTGGGCAGCATCATTAGCAGCCTGGAGATCCTTTAAATCCCCTTCGAATTTGAGTAAATCAGCCGAGCGACTCTCCTTCTCGGTGGCCAGAAGAGCATCCAGATCCTTGATGCGTTGCTCCAGCCCTCTGATATCCACCTTCATTCGGTCCATGTCATCGATGGCCTGGCGCTTCCGGGTGGTCGCCGTCTTGATCTCCTTATCTCGTTGTTTGACCATCGCTTCGAGCCGAACGACCTTGCTCGCTAGATCGGAAGCTCGTTTCCGTTCGGCTTCCAGTAATTTTTTGGCCTTCTCCAGAGCGACCGTCGACTGCCGGCTGTCTCCCGCGGCCTTGAGTTTTTTCAATTCATCCTCCAGCTCGGCCAACCGATTGCTAACGGCAATTTGCTCCACCCAGTTCTACGAACAAAAGTGAACAGGTTAAAAACTTAATTCAAATACACGAACAAAGAAAAAGAGCATACCCCGGTGGCCTGTTGAAGGTTGCTGTCGCCGAGCTGCCCGGGGGTCATCGCTTTTATTCGGCGCCGAGCGTCCTCCCAAGCTTTTGCAAGAGGGCCCGTCAAGGTGATCTGCTGCTCGGGGACCACTGGCCGATCAGCAGCAGCCATGTATTCCTCTGAGGGGAGGCGCAGGACGGTTTTAATTAAGTTCTGGCCACTCGGCACGCCCTGAGAGGCATCGGCCTTACCGGATGGCCCACCGGTGGACGAGGAAGGAAGCTTGCCCAAACGCCGACACGGCGATAGTTCTTGAAGGGTCGACGGCGGCACCTCGTAGCTTGCCCTGATAGCCATGTGGGTCGGGTACTCTAGGAAACCGTCCCGACAACACCGAGTATCCGCGCCCGCCGGCCGTGGCTCATCAAGTGGAATTGAGGCAGATACAGATTCCGGTCGTCGGCGCTTCCGAGTGAGTATCGGAACATCATCGGCCGAACGGCCCTCCACCTCGGCTTGGGTAGAAGGTTCTGTGCCGCCCGCTGCCTCGTCGTGAGAGGTAGTAGCTGCTAAGACTTCAGGGGCATCCTGGGCCCCCTCGCCTAATTCGCCGGTCGGATCGGCTGGATCAAGGCCCCGCTCGGCGACCTCCTTGTTCTTCACCGCCTCAATCTGAGCGGCTTTCAATTTGAGCTTCTCGGTCGCCTTAGCACGCCACATAACTTCAGCTGCAGAAACAAAGATTGAATCAATTAGAACAAAAGAAAAAGGAGGGATGAGAATCGCTTACTCATGCTACAAGGTAGATCGGCTGGGGTGGAAGACAGGCCGAATATATACATTACTCCTGGGAGGAGCAGCTTGTCAATGTGATAGCGCTGACCCACCAACCGCTCGGCCGCATGAAGGTAGGCCGCATCACCTCTAAATTTGTCGAGATCCGGTTACGCCGGCATCGCCGTCTGCCACTTGGTACGAAAAGTTGGCAGCTCGAGAAAACGCACATAGAAAAAGTGCTCCTTCCAATGTTTGTTGGAGTTTGACATATTATCAAAAAGGACGAAACCTATCCTAGATTGGAAAATAAAGGTACCCCACTCGGCTTGCTTGGGATAAAAAAAGTAGTGAAAAATCTTAGAGTCGAGGGGGATGTTGTTCAGTTTAAAAAGGACTATCACTCCGCTCAACAACCTAATGGAGTTAGGGACTACCTGGCCGAGCGGAATGCGAAAATAATTGCAGATTTGTAAGAAGAACTTGTGGGGTGGAAAGCGTAGCCCGGCCAAAAATTGGTCTCGGAAGAATAGAACGGTGTCAGGCGGCGGTTCATGAGGCCGATCGGCCGGTGTGGCTAACACTATTTGGTGGTCGGTCGGCAGATCATAGGTTCGAGTGAGGCGCAAGGTGTCCTCCTCGTCGAACCGGCTTTCCATGGTCGAATACCAAAGACCCGGAGCACCGCCGGTCGGCTGTGAGGTGTTGGTCATGGTATAAGGCTAGGGATGGACGCGCGATGGAAGGAGGGAGAAATAAAAACAGGGAAAGAATGCGGGATGATGAAAAAAATAGCTAATAGAGAGAAAAAAGGAGAGGCAGCAAGGAAAAGGAATCCTTACGGGCAAAGAAGATGATCGAAGGGGGCTGTAGAGTCGTCGGAAAGCTGAAACGCAAGGTCGCCGGAAAAAAGGAACAGAGGGATGACTGGAGATGATAAGGCCGAAATGCGGCGAAGAGCTGGGGTCGGGAGCTTTATAAGGGCGGCCGCGATCAATTTACACCGTCTGATCTAGGTCGTCGATAACGAGGTCATCATCCAGCCGTTCATTTCAAACGGCGGATGTCCCATCGGAAGTGACATCACCGCCATACTCTGACAAACGCACGATCGCCACGTGTCAGCAGAAGACTGGTCGCATTTAATGAGCGCCCCTTACTGTGCGCAGCGCACGTGATGGGTAGTAGGGGAGAGCATCGGACATGGATTCCAAGAGAACACAAGGTACGGACAAGATACCGCCGAACGGATGAGTATCCCTATGCCTGGCCGAGCGGCCTAATGCAGTGATCATTGCTCAGTCAGTCGGACTTCGCCTCCTTCGACTAGACTCGAGGGGAAGGCAAGTGATCCGGTGGTAAGAGCCCGGGACCCCCTAACGAGGGGTCAACGCCACGTGGAGGTCAAAAGGCCAGGTGGTCCGTCGAAGAAGGGTGAGCCGACCGGACTCATGAGAAAAGGGCAAGCCGATCGGTCTGCCAGTAAACATCTGATAGTAAAAGGCGCCCTGACAGGGATCGGGGTTCCGACGCTCAATGAAACAGTAAATAATGACCGAGCGGAAGGCCTAAGAGAAGGCAGGACGTAATGGGCGCGCCGCCCGGCCGGCGCAGGGAATTAGGGCCGTCCGGACGGCGCTCTTCGTCTAGCCGGCGGCCGGCGGTGGGTAAATAGGGACAGGAACATCTGCTGACAGCCGTCAAGTCGTATGGCTAAGCCATACTCCTAGTCTGACAACGGGGTGTCCTGTTGTCCCATCGAAGGCGCGATGGGACTGTTGCAGTATGGCGTCAGGTAAGCTTTCTGACAAACACATACCGAGGTATGGGCTGCGGACACGTACGCGCCTCGGTGGGCGTGTAGAAGCTCTTTCACCGCTCTATATAAAGAGCCGCAGACTTCGCCGGAGGTACGCGTTCTACAAGCTTTGGAGCTACTTTTTCCACCACTTGCTTACCTGACTTGAGCGCCGGAGGGTCGCCGCCGGGAACCCCTTCCCGGCCCGACTTCTGTGCAGGTTCGCCGGAGCTTCGTACGACTAGCCGGAGATCCACGTCATCGACTAGGAGAGCGCCACGTGCCCTGCATCCGTTGAGTCAGCGTTCGGACAGGATCATTGTGTATGTCCATTTATATTTAAAATACTTGTTTATGAATACATTTGATTGATAAAATATTTTCGAAGTAAAACATTAAAGATATGAACTATTTTTTTTATTTTTTTAAAAAATTTGATAGGCCCGCGGGTTGGCCCGCCAAATCCGCGACCCGCCTTGGATTGGGTTGGGTTGGAAATTTCTCAACCCGCCAAGTTGATAGCCCGCCCCGCCAAATGATTGGCCCGCCACGGGCCGACCCACCCCGCCATGGGTTGACCCGTTTGACAGCTCTAGGCCTGATATCTCCCATATCAGGACCACATTGGGCCTGATATGGGGAGATATCAGGCCCACATTGGGCCTAATATGAAGAGATATCAGGCCCAACGTGGGCATGATATCTCTTCATATCAGGCCTAAAAAAAAAAGAAAAAAAAAGAAAGAGAGATTTAGGATTTTTCAAAACCTCTGGTCCACCACTAGGAATGCCATAAATAATAATGTACACCATATTTGGACTCCTTGCAATTTTAGAAATCCACAGGAACTGAAATGAGTGCAATCGGAGCTTTGTAGGTCGATCAGTGGGTTTCGGTCAAAACCCACTGATGGACCTAGAGAGCTCCGATTGCACTCATTTAAGTTTCTATAGATTTCTAAAATTGCAAGGAGTTCAAATATGGTGTATATTATTTATTTTGACTTTTTATAGATGTTAACAAGCAAAATCAAAGAATCGGCATAAAAGCCCACGTTGGGCCTGATTTGAGTCCATATCAGGCCCAATGTGGGCTTTTTTGCCGATTCTTTAATTTTGCTTGTTAACATCTATAAAAAGCCAAAATAAATAATGGACACCATATTTGAACTCCTTGCAATTTTAGAAATCCATATAAACTGAAATGGGTGCAATCGGAGTTCTCTAGGTCCATCAGTGGATTTTAACCGAAACCTACTGATCGACCTAGAAAGCTCGGATTGCACCCATTTCAGTTTCTATGAATTTCTAAAATTGCAAGGAGTTAAAATATGATGTACATTATTATTTTTGACACTCCTAGTGGTGGACCAGAGGTTTTGAAAACCCTAAATCTCTCTTTATTTATTTTTTATTTTTTTATTTTTTGTTGTTACTAGGCCTGATATCTCCCATATCAGGCCCACATTGGGCCTGATATGGGGAGATATCAGACCCACATTGGGCCTGATATGAAGAGATATCAGGCCCAACGTGGGCATGATATCTCTTCATATCAGGCCTAAACAAAAAAAAGGGAAAAAAAGAGAGTTTTAGGATTTTTCAAAACCTCTGGTCCACCACTAGGAATGCCAAAAATAATAATGGACACCATATTTGGACTCCTTGTAATTTTAGAAATCCACAGGAACTGAAATGAGTGCAATCGGAGCTTTCTAAGTCGATCAGTGAGTTTCGGTCAAAACCCACTTATGGACCTAGAGAGCTTTGATTGCACCTATTTTAATTTCTATGGATTTTTAAAATTACAAGGAGTTTAAATATGGTGTACATTATTTATTTTGACTTTTTATAGATGTTAACAAACAAAATTAAAGAATCGGCAAAAAAGCCCACATTGGACCTGATATGGACTCAAATCAGGCCCAACGTGGACCTGATATGGAATGATATCAGACCCACGTTGGGCCTGATATGGAATGATATCAGACCCACGTTGGCCCTGATATGATTTCATATCAGGCCCAATGTGGGCTTTTATGTCGATTCTTTGATTTTACTTGTTAACATCTATAAAAATCCAAAATAAATAATGTATATCATATTTGAACTCCTTGCAATTTTAGAAATCCATAGAAACTGGAATGAGTGCAATCGGAGCTCTCTAGGTCCATCAGTGGGTTTTGATCGAAACCCACTGATCGACCTAGAAAGTTCCGATTGCACCCATTTCAGTTTCTGTGGATTTCTAAAATTGCAAGGAGTCCAAATATGGTGTCCATTATTTTTTTTTACTTCTTCAAATATATTAAAATGTGATTGAAAATTGACTAATATTATTCCTATCTTCTGCCGACAGAGAAGAGAGAGAAATATAGTGAAGAAAAGAAAAACAGTAGAAAATGTCAAATTATTAGGAGGGTAAAATAGGAAATACATCTAAAAAAGTATGTTCTTTGGTAAATATCAAAGTAGTGTACGTCTTTTGGTAAATTTAGATTTTCACGTGCGCCATTTGATAAATTACCGAAGATTTAACTATAACTTGCTTTAGTCACAAATCACCACAAGGAGAACATGTATATTAACAACTACTATAAAATAATAAAGAG
Organism: Zingiber officinale; assembly: GCF_018446385.1. NCBI lineage: Eukaryota > Viridiplantae > Streptophyta > Magnoliopsida > Zingiberales > Zingiberaceae > Zingiber > Zingiber officinale. Next base: position 138,045,793 of record NC_055998.1, on the reverse strand, counting down.
CGACTTGAAATCTCAACATCTTTTAAAAATAGTAAAATTATTTTTTTAAAAATAAGATTATTATTAAAAAAATAAAAATAATTTTAATATTTTAAAATATATTTATTTAATATAATATAATTTTAAAAAAATTGAGTGAATTGTGTGACCTATAAATATTGAATGTTAATACTAAAAAGAATGTAGGTGAAAAAGATATATTGTTATAATAAGTATGTGAGATCTCATATTTTTTGATAAAATGATAGGTTTATAAGGTGGTGGATGTTAAAATAATTGTAATTAAATTTTAAATTCTAAAATATTGAATTCTAAATCCAAAATTCTAAATATTATTATATTAAAATATTAGTTACTAATTTAATTAAAATTATTTCAATTTTATTTAAATTACTTTAAAAAAAATTGTAAAGTTGCTAAGTAGCTATTAGAATAATACAATAATATTATGTTAGTTGTGACACTTTGTAGTGTCTAGTGACTAGTATTACTACAACAACATTGAAAATAAGAGATATTCTTGGAAAATAGGAGGCCCTTTGCTCTTATTTGCAAATTATTATAGATAAAGTCATAGCTATTATAAGATGATTTTATTCCAATTAAAATATTTTCTCATCGTATTGATAGAAGATAAAATGATAATTAGGATTCAATTTTGTTAACGAGTACTCATATAATTACATAGTCCATCCTTACATTAACGGTTCTCTTAGTATCGGTCCTACGGATATGGAGAGAAATATATACAGGTACATAGACGTCATATGGTGAGGTAAATTTTAGGTCGTCAGTTCCTAAAAATCGACCACTATCTATTACGTTAGATATATCATGCGCTCAATGTCTGTACTACGTCCTAGGAGCATTACATAGTCCATCCCTTCCACGCCCAAATTCAATCTATCTCCTTTCTTAGATCCGTCCAAACGCTGATTTTTGAATTTGCATACAGTGTGCTTTAAATTCATTTACTAGACTAATCAAATAAGATCGTCTACTTCCATATTAGTCAAACCAAAAAAAAAAACAGATTGATGTTCCAATCTCTTAAACTTCCAAATTTTGTTCAGGCTCTCGTGCATGAATCTCAAATCATTAAATATTCAGATATATTATTATCTCATCATAATCTAGCAGTCAAACAATGGATCCCAAAGAAGAACAAACTACAAAGCAAAAGTTGACAATATCATGGGAAAAAAAACATTTCTGATAAAATTCCAAGCACCAAGTCAAAGCAATTATGGTGGCATTTATCAATCTGCTAGCGTTGACATAAGCGAAGCGAACTGCGAACTGCGAACTGTATGATTAATTTTAAATGTTCTAAAACAATTTGCAATGTTTTTAGGAACAAAGTCAACGTGATCTCTCAGAGTCTTTCTTTATTTATTTTCAGAATTATTGGAGAAGAGAGGAAAACGGAGGAGAGAAGAAGAAGGGGGCGAAGAAAACAGAGCGAGGTTCATGGAATCGAGTGGTCGCGGTTCTCCTCGCTTCGCCGCCAGCAGCTGCTGCGTCGGAGTGAGTAGTGGAGGAGTTAGGCCGAGATTCATGGACGACGGCGGCTGCCCGACCACCTTCGTCCAGGCCGACGCCGATTCCTTCAAGCGGGTCGTCCAGAAGCTCACCGGCCACGGCATGGCGGCACCGCCGGGTCCCAAGAAGCAAACTTTCAAGCTCTACGAGCGCCGCGGCGGCATCAAGACCTTCAAGGCGATCCGACCGCCGGCGCCCTCGATGCCGGCGACCCTGTCGCCGAGCGTGCTGGACTTCCCCTCGCTGGCGCTGGCGAGCCCGATCACGCCGCTGGTACCGGACCCCTTTGCCCGCGCCGCGGCGGCGGCGGTTGCCGAGGAGGAGCGAGCCATCGCGGAGAAGGGATTCTACCTGCACCCGCCGCCGAGGAGCGCGGTGGAACCACCGAGGCTTCTGTCGCTGTTCCCCGTCACGTCTCCGACGACGCCGTCCGCCAGTTCTTCACCTTGATGTTTTGGCAGAGAATTATAGATTTGATTTTCAGTTGTGATGCCTGTGCCCGACGGAGATGGAGATGCTGGAATATTCCGGCGGCCGGAGAGTTGTGTGTTACATGTGTCAAATTGGAGCTCCTTTTCTCCGGTCGCTATGTTCTTGCTTAATCTCTCCACAATCCAAATCCTCATTAATTTTGACCAAAATCCATGCAAAATTACAGTTCAATCTTATTATTCAAATTTGTTTAATAAGATATTCAAGCAAAATGTTATTTAAATTTATTTAATAAAATAATCAATTTGATTTTGATTTTTTTTTTATGAATTTTAGATTGGTTTAAACTTGAGGTGAACTCGATTCCTTTACATAACTTCCTTACTTGATTTGTTTATATTCCTTCTAAGGAATCATTAGATGATAAGCATGTGACAAAAGACGATTCGTTCATCCCAGCGCCCTCGTCAATCCGTCCCTAGGTTAACATGAAGGAGATAAATCACGGGTGACTATTAACCATTAATGCAAATGACCAAGACATGAGAGAGATTATGCTCGATTTGGACTCTAAGACCTCATGTGACAACACCCCATGCCTTAATCATCGCACCGCCCCGAAGGGAAAAAAAAACTATATGGATAAACTTTTTATAATGACTGACACTACCGTCGAAACGATCGCTTATCAGAAACCCCCAAAGGAATTTTTGGATGAACAGTACCACTTAATTGATAAGAACCTGCGCAGGAGGTGCTCGAACCTGACGCCTCAATCAAAGGATACAACATCATAACCAGAACACCCCTAGTTCGGTTGTTATGGTAAGCATGGTTCATATGAACAAGTGTTTCAAATTGTATAAAAGATTGTGCCATGCACATAACTCTCGTCAATGTGGGAGTTCCAAAAAAAGATCTATTATACCCAATCTATTTTTAAGATTCAAACCCATGGCTTGAACGTAGGACGACAATAAGGCTCCCCTTCTTTTGTTTAAATAGGACGGGAAGTAAAAATAATTTCTTTAGTTTAACAAATAAAACATATGAAATACTGAATTTAGCAAGCCAATAAGAACAATGAACAGTTCTTTCCTCGGAGGCTAAAGATTCATGACTAACCCTCATTTAACTGTCGATAACTGCCCACAAGAATCTACAAACAGCAAGCATTAAGCAGACGAGGGGGAAAAATGATCAAAATAGTAAGATCTTCAAGAATGTGAGCATTTTCTTGATGAATGCTGCTGGTTTCGGTGCCGGTGTAGTGAGATATCTCGAACCAGCAGTAGAACTTCTGAGCGAGGAAAGCCATGCCCATCAGCAATGGCGGCCTACAGGTAGCGGATCAACTCGACTGCGTATTTTCCTTTCCTTGTTTCTGTTATCTCCCCAATCTGCGACAAGTTACTTGTAAAGAGATGGAATGGAACTCGAAAACTTCCTGTCGGGCAATAACTTGCAGCTCTGGAGTTAAAATGGGATCATAGATAGAATCCTGAATTACAAGAACTTATCGTCCCAATTCTTTTTCAGTGTCCTTCAACAGATTGGAATCACAGGAAGAACTAGTGAAGGTTTTACGAAAACTAGTTAACCGTCCAACTTATTCTAAATGTTTTCATGAACCAACCTCTCACTCTGATTCATTCATTAAATAAGCCCACCAAAATGGCTTTAAGTTTTAAGTTCAAACAATGGACATCAAAAGAGTAACCAAGAAATTATAGAAAATAGCAAACTATAACCTTTCAAGCTAATTTAAGCAACGAAACTATTTTTTCTTTGGAACAACAAAGATTAACAACAATACATGAAACAATGAATGATTCAGCAAATGGATGAAAAAAAAAGTTAATTAAAGTCTAAAGACAAAGCTCATATACAGAAGGGAAAATGGAAAACATTCACTTACCTTTAACCTTCCTTTCCCACTAACAGAAACTACATCTCCTGTTTTTAGTGTGGCTCCATTTTTTGTCACCGGTGCCCAGTTAACTCGCACATCCCCATTGCTGATTCAAGAAACAAAAAGTTGGGTTTATCATATTATAAACACATGCAGTATTATGAATGCGTATCTAGTTCTATTTGTGATTTAAAATTGTTTTTGTCTATGCAGCCATTTTGATCAAAACAGCTTGATGGACCAAGACACTTTAGAATGTGAGCTCCTCATACTCTCAGAAATACATATCATGCTGATTTTTTTTCTTTAAAGTTTATTAGGTCCATCAAATGATTTCTTAAATTGTTTGATGTAGGTGAAGAAAATGAAAATTGTTTAACAAGATTATTTGGTGAAGAGAAAAAGGGGGAGATGAGACAGGATGCACCCTTTGGTCAACACAAAGTGTGGGGCACCAATGAAGAAAACTTATACCTAAGGAGGTTGCCTTTGGGGGGTTTGTTATTTTATAAACTATTATTAATGTTTTAAAGATGTTTTCTATGGTTTTTGGCCTTTAACCAAATTATGCAAAATCAGCACTATATTTCAGTGGTTGTGCAACAGAGATAAGATCCATATCTCACGATTAGTAGGGATATAAGAAGGGGGGCAACATTTAAATACTTGGGGAATCCAATATCTTCTCTAAAGATCTATTTTAGAGATTGCTCTAGACTGGTGGACTTTGTTTAGCTAGAAATCAAAAGTTTTATTTTATACAGGAAGGGCAGAGGTAACTCAATGCAAAAGGACAATTCTCTTATCGTAAGGCTACTCCTTAAGCGTATTAAAAGTCTTGAGATAATAATTACTAGGTTCTTATAGTGTGAAGAGCATCTGCATAATGTCCCAAGGGGATCTATGTGTTCATCCAAGAAGGAAAATGGTGTAGGCCAAAGGTAGATTTTATATAAGGCCAACTTCCTAAGATACACAATAGGCATTCCTTTCTATAAGATTCCAAAGGAATAACATTATTTGAAATTTAAAGAAGCTTCTTAATCGCCCTTGGCGGTTGAGATTTATGCAGTCACTTGATTATGTATCATGGAAAATAAATTAAATTTTTAATAGGAAACGGACAACATAAGCCTGTTAATGGGCAATGCCTCTATTGTGTATTTCTAAGATGAGTGAGCTAAAGTTGTTTAAGTGAGGGTGACTTGAATTAGAGATCAAATGCAACTACTCCCATTTTAATCTTGGAATAGCATATGTTCACTTGCCACTCTTGGAAAAGATAACCCTCATGAGATTATATGGAATTTCTCCAGAAATGGCAAATTTCACCTCAAATCTGCATATAAGTTCATCAAAAATAAAAGTCACTACTATTCAGGATACTAATTAGAATGCAAATCTAAAGGAGCTTACCAAGGTTCTCCTTTATATCTTGGTTAATGTTTTTGAACAGAGTACCTACAGTTGATAGGTTGGGAAAGTGGGGGGCAATAGCAAACACAAAATCCCAGTTGTTTATTACTAGGTATCAATATATACTATGTCTTCTTTGATTGTAGCCACTTAAGGCAAATATGGAGAATGGTCTCAAGCTGTAGTAATATTATTGTTTATCACATATATGGGCCATTGTTGAAAATTTGGCCATGTGATAAGATTGGAAATGTTTGTCCGAAGGGTAAACTTTTGTTCACAGCTGATGAAAACCACATTTAGCTAAAACAGTTAGGAGAATATTTGTGAAGGCCTTTTGCAAGTGAAACCCTTGCCCTTCACAGAAAAGTTGATGCTGAGGTCAAACTTTTCCATTCTGTAAATCTAGTCAGCTGAAAAAAGTTCAGAAAACCTAAAGATACTGCTTCTCTTAGAGTAGCAGTGAAGCTTAAGATGGAATTCTTCTAGAGTTGCACCATGTAGAGCCGCTAATTTCTGGCGATACATAACTTGCTGAATCTGGAGTCTATATTGTTCAGAACCGCTAAGTTAGGTAGAAGCTGTTTATGGCTAAAGCTGTTCAGATACTACTGGAAGTTGTATCACCAGTTTCTTTTCTGAACATGGGTTCTCTGACGGTATGTATATGTAATAGCTAATGACTGCTGGTCTGCTGGATTATCTAGTCCGTTGTTTGTGCCAAGTTTTTTTCGGGAAGCTGCAGTTTTTCAGTATATTGTAAGCTGATGTATGGGGACTCTGATTTCTGCTCGATACCAAACCTTGTGTTCCCTGCTACATCTGCCTATATCTGAGCTGCCTTAACTGAACATCTTGTTCATCTAAGAAAATTGTAAGTCCTGATTGATAGTGTTTTTTTTAAAAAATATTTTCAGATCCCAGAGTTGCCCATGAATTATGGGACTTGATGCTGCTATGTTTTTCTAATACTTGTTTGTCGAACAAGTGAACTTTGAGGCCCTAAGGCCCTCATTGATCCAATGGGAAATCTATAAAAATCATGGATTTAGAAATTTCTTCCATTTCACTTTTGTACAGATTTTTTACTTAATTTTTCTGCTTTGATTTAGTTTGCTGTATATGCATGTTATGTCTGTTATGGGCATGAGAAGCAAGACAAGAGTGTTGTTTTCGGGTTTCTTTACATGCATATTCAGTGGTGATTTCACTTACGCATACGTTTTCTCAGTAGTATATGCTCACTAGCCTTGTGCAAAATAATAATAATAATGCTAAGAAGAATAAAATTAAAGATTCTACATACGTAAAATTGGCAGCTTATGGAAAGTCTTCTAAATTGTACCTGATCAAGTCTACAAGCTTTGTTCGAGATATCTTAAATCCAGCACTAGCAATTGCATCAACTCTCAAGGATGCTTCAACAGTTTTGGATGTTTTAGTCCTATAGTTGGATAATGAAAATTCTCAAGTTGTATTAGGTCCCAAAAGATGAGATCGAAAGCCACAGTGAGAAAAACAGAACTGATAAAACAACGCAATTATCCCGAACCTTGAAGGCTCATACTCCAAAGCAAGCAACGGTATAGGTGTGCAAGTCACAGTCACATTACCAACCTAAACAAGCAAAGCTGTTTAGTGCCAAATTTCATTGGCTACAGTTTGGAATGACACTAAAAAAAGAAGCTTGATGGTAGCTTGAGATTTGAACTTGAATCTCATTAATAAGGGCAATATCGCTGAAATAACTTCACCAAAGATCTTTAACGACAAACTATGAAAACTATAAAATGAGATTTCAATGTATATAGGCTATAGACAGGAGATACGATTAAGAATGATATACCCAAGAAAAGGAAGTTTTCACCTTATCCATGGATGACACAACAAACTCAGTAAGTTCTGGAACAATAAGGACTTGGGCCCCTTTTTCACCCTGTATAATATAACAAAGCATATCAACCTCTTAGATTTGTTTTTTTTCCTTGGAATAATCGAACTTTCAAATATACAACCACCTAAAAATTGTAAAAGCGAAGTCATACACATTGACATTGTACCTGCACTAGAATATCTCCAACTTTCTCTCTAGCAATCCCTGTGCCAAGAATTGCACCAAGAAAGTCACCATGAGAGCAACCATCAAAATTGAAGTTCCCCGTGATGCTGGAGAATTTTTTTTTTTCAGCAAACATAAAATAGAGGATAAAAGCAACAAGAGAACATAGGTTAAAAAAACCTCAAGGCAGAGACAACATCTGGGTCAGTTTGCATGACATCTGGATGTCCAACTGAGAGGCGGCAACGTTCAGCCTAAATGAATCAAAAACAAAGTTTCAGATGAAATAGTAATTCTCTTCAGAATGTTTGAGCATCTTAAGTAGCTTACCTCAGGATAACCACCCTGAGCTACAGCTTTCACATCAGCCAGCTTCTCCAGTGCAAGAAGAGACTCCCTTAGAACGGGTGGAGTGAGAAAGTCTGTATGGATAACCTCTCTTCTTGTCAAGGAACGTCTTGCCTAGCCACCAAAATGATCAATTTCATCAAATGTATTGATTCCAAGAAGAACCGAGATTACAATTCTAATGCTAGGTGACCGTAACCCCATGATGCAAGTAGTAATTGGGGCCCGACATATGGCCCACTGAGCCCTATTGCCCACATAAATATAAGGGCACCTTTTCAACATCGCATCACTGATCTTGGCCCAAAGTGACATCAACCTTAAGACAAACAACAAGCTAATTGACATCACAACATGGACACATGGTAGCACCCAAAGGTGTGAATGCAAATCCCAAGGACCACAGGCGGAGCCAAATTAACAGCTACCCAGGCTATAGCCCGGGGGTCCAACGGCGGTGAGAAGGAGAATTAAGGTGGGAAAAAGTAAAAAAAGAGAGGGAAAGGGAGGTAGTACGGGGTGATGACATCGGTGTCAGCGTTCGTGGTCTATACAGCCTGAGTAGATGACCCGGGCTGGCTCTGCCATTGCCAAGGACTATAAATATGGCCCTAGAAGATAAAGCAAGGACCTTTTTCTTCTCTGTGTCAACAACAGTAGAGAGAAATTAAGATTAGCTCTCTAAAGTTGGACAGAAGACTAGCGAGTAACTGAAAGATATCCAAATTGTGAATCGAAGACAAGCAAAGAAAAGGGGTGAGGAAGGAATTTTTAGGCGAGAGGCCTAAATCAGGACGATGCCTATGACCAACTAACATTGACCAGACAACCAAAGCCATGAACGCTAAGCCCTGAGGATAGCAGTCAAAATGGAATTAGCCAACAAAGACCCATAAGCAACTCACCACCGAGAACCCATGCTAAAAGCATGCAACTCATGACATAGCCGACAAATAGCACTTGACAAATGTGGGGCTCAATAGTTCAAAACACGTAACAATGAATCAAAGAAAGGTAAAATATAAAAATTTGAACAATGAAGTAGCCATACTTCTTCTAGAACTCAAGAAATTTAGCCTTCTTCGTGGTGCGAGGTCTGAGATGCCATCAAAACGAATACTGGCCTTCAACTTATCACGACAAGTTAAAGGGATCACCTTTGTAAGCCCCTTGACTCCACGGATTTCGTGGCCTCAACCTTGATCACCTTAGTCTCGACAAGCAAAGGAGTGACAACTTTGTCTGCTTAGATAGGGAACGATGAAAAGACGTCGGGCCTAGAGGATCGTGATACTCACAAGAATTGCAACCACAAGCAAGTTAGTAGTCGCTAAAGGACCCAAGGCACTTGAGGTGACATTGATAATTGAGAGGTTGGCACTGCTCATGCAGTGCCTAGATCTGCACACCAAGGGCATGTCTTCCTCAATCTTCTCGGAGAGTGAGGCTTCAAAGATAGGTGTTGAAGATTGTACAACAACCTGTTCGTAAAAAAAGGCATCACCTAAGAACTAAGAGAATCCATACCTATAAAATAAGGAATTAACATGTCAACCACCTCATGTTTACAATAAAAAGGGAGGGCAGACCACATACCTATGGGGCCTTGAAAGACTAATTCCACTAGAGCCTCCTCAAACAAGTCCCTAAGAAGTTTGGATTTAATGATGGAGCGTTGAACTGTTTGTCTTTGCACTCTTAACAATGAGCTTTTCCAAGCTCATATCGTGAAACTTAACACCTAGCCTAGGATAAATGCCTCCATTAAATATTGACAAGAGAACCTAGAGCTCTTTGAGATCCAACTTTTACCTATTAAGTTTCATCAAACTTTAAGGGTTGTCTTAGTTAGAGGGGAAACCAACTTTTCATGTCTCAAAAGATGGGTTACTTGCAAACTCTGCATAGCTCATCAATTAAACTAGGGGCAAAGGGATCTCGTCCTTAGAATAGATCTACCAACAACGAGACCTCAGGAATCACCATGATGATGTTTTTCCCCTTTTTCAGTCGAGGGCAAGTCACATGACAAGGCTTGACAACTCAGGCCTCTTCAAACCTCTTGACTACTTGGATCTTGTGGCCTAAACCTCAAGCACCTTAGTCTCGACATGCAAAGGAGCACTAGCTTCGCCTGCCTAGCTAGGGACCAAGGAAGAGATGTCAGGCACCTAGGGGCTCACAAGGACCACTACTACAGGCAAGTCAATCATTCAAAAGGACCTAAGGCCCTTAAGGTGTCACTAACAACTAAGAGGCTAACATTGCTCATGAAATGCCTTGATTTGCACACTGGAGGCACACCTTCCTTGCTCCTCAAGGGAAGTGAGACTTTGAAGTTAAGAATTGAAGGCTGTGTCACTACGTGTTCACTAAAGAAGAAACCACCTAGGAAGTCCAAAAAATTGATACTTGTAAAATAAAGAATTACTATGTCAACTACCTCACCTTTACCATAAAAAGGTTAAACACACCTATGGGGCCTCAAAAGACAATACCACTAGAGCCTTCTTAGACAAATCTCTAAGAAGCTCAGATTCAATGATAGCAATTTGCAAATCAATGCCTCTTTCATCTTGCCTCTTTCGTCCTAACAAAAGGTGAATAGGGCCGGAGGGTTGGAACAAGTGACCTAGGGTAGGACACAAAAATGAATCCTCGCTTCTACCCTTTGTGACAAAGTCAGGCTTCCACCCAAATCAAGAAGACATGTAGTAGCTCACTTGGTCAAAGCACACCCGATTGGCCTCTTGAAAAAGTCACTCAATAGGTTCAATCCTTACCCAACGTGATTCAATTAGGAACATGGTCACATGCCTTCGTGATTTCAAAAAGAATTGCCCTTCATACAAATGAAGGGAATTTAGGTGTTAGATGAAGGGGGAATTTAAGAGTTAGATGAAGAAGGAGTTTAGGAGTAGGTAGCAAAGGCAAAAAATGGAAAATGAAGCTTGACTAGGAATTAATTAGTAGACAAGGTAAACATCCCATTCAGAGTTTCATCCCACTAGGAGGTCGAAATGTTCAGTCAAATTTCTGCAAAACCAAACAATAAAGTCGTTGGGCACGCCATAAGACCATTTGAGCTCAACAAGCTTAGTGGAGGGTAGCAAATGAGCATCCTCTCATTCACACCTATATTCCTTAGTCAAGGTACCATGCTCTAATGGGATGTCAATCGGGGTTGGCTAAGCAGAAAGAGGGTGGTGAGACATCAGGTGAAGAGTAAGGACAAGTCAAAATAGTGAGAAATTGGAAGCAATACTAGAATGGAGCAGAACTTGACAAAGGTCCTCAAGGAACGAATGACAGTCTCGAGAGAGAAAGTCTAGCAGCTAGAGAACTTACTGCCTTTTCAGCATGGCCACATTACTGATTAATGCCGCAAAATGGCATCAAACCTAAGACAAGCAACAACCTAGCAAGCTTCATAGTTTGCACATGCCCAAGGCCTATAAATATACAGGCCCTAGGAGGTGGAAAAATGGTCTTCAGCTTCTCTGTGAACAGTGGCAGTAGAGAGAAGCTCCAAGGTTGGCACACCCACCTTGACAATTCACCTCGGCCAATCTCCCATCTCAGCCCAACAACTATCCATCACAGCTTGCTTTGATCTTGGGCTTGCCTCTGGACAGAATTCCTACAATTTAACACTAAAAAATACTTGCTCTTGGAACTTGGAAGGTCTGAACTATCTGTTAACCCCGACCTTAATAGATTCTATAACAAATTTAGCGAAAGGCGAATTCTCAACGCAAAATGGATAGCTTTCACCATAAAAAACCTATTTTTCCAAATTAAGAGAACGCAAACAGTTGGGTACCTCTCATCAAGGCTAAAAGAGTGAAGGGATACCATTTCGAGAATGTTCTTAACGGCCTCAGCCGCATTCCTGTCGCCGATCCCTTTGAGGCCCGATTCCGCCCCCGCCGCCGGCTTCACGGCGAGCGCAACTTGGCACAGCCCTGCGTTTCGTTCAACTAATGTGTTAGCCAAATCGAGAAGACATCTGTCGGAGTTAAGCACAAGTGAAGGAGAAAGAGACCTCTGCGTGGGGATTGGAATTGAACGAGGGGAGGGAAGGGCGGGATGGGGAGGAGAGAACGAGAGCCTGAGAGTAGTCTCCGGAAAGCTGATGACGCAGAAAGACCAAGCTTCATGATGGGCGCAGATGCGGTCGAGAAACGCGCCGCCGACATATCCGTCGCCGGGTGGTGGCGAGACAGTGTGCTCGACGAATCGAGGGCAAGGCGAGCCCACGTCGGGTCGGATTGACGGATACGAATGTAACAGCTACAAATGTTAAAATCCACGACCGGACCGGGCCGGGCCGGTTCGGTCCGAGAGCACGGCCTGCTCCGGATCGTGTTGGATATGACATGTGACTTTAGACCGGGACATGACCCGTGACTCCGGTTCATCTACGCTCCAACCAACTCAAAACCCACTTTTTTTTTCTTTAAAAAAATAAAAATTAAAAACATTTTTTAATGTTTCTATATTTTATTATTTTAATATTTATGATTTCTTTAATGCTTTGATATTGTTTTTAATTTATATATTTAATTTTATGATTCATCCTGAAAATGATCATATGATTCAGTAAAAAATTCTTATCGATGTCACAAATGAATCTCAATGGATAGATGATTTAACATCATAAAATTTTCAAATTTCTGTATGCAATATGCTCTTTTGAGTAATATCATTGAGATGATGTGTATTATACCTAGTGACTTATAGGTAAGGATAGAGTCATTTTGGATGGATTAGTAGTTCGCACATGAAATATTGTCATAATGAAGTCTGAGATTTAAATCGAGGTAAAATTGAGGTAAATACCTACCTTATGTACTAGTCGCTATTCCAAAGGTTGGTAGTCGTCCGTGATTTACCTCTTCCATGTTGACTCTGAGATGGATTAACGGAGACGCTAGGATGAACGTATTCATTTTATTGCCACAATGGTAAGTAAGGAGGGAGGTATATATATATTATGTGTAATTTGTTTTGGATTTTCTTTAATTTTTTAGCTTTATATAATAATTCAAATTATAAATCCTAGATTATAAATCCCAACTCTTTCTCTCACACACACACACGTAAAAATCATACATAAAACATTTTAAACAAATTATTAAACTAGTATATTAAGTATATATAATCAACATATAGCATACCCTCACAGCATATATATAATCAACATATAACATACCCTCACAACATTCCTCATTAATACACACAAACAAGAGAGAAGGCCCCACGCATCTGAAACTACACGTGGCTCTTAACCGATGAACTGTAGCCGGTGAGATCGTCGTAGTACTTGGACCACAACATAATTCCTCCGTACTTCTTGGAGCCCTTAATCTCCGGCAACACCTGCGAAGTCAGATCGCCCGCCGGAATGAAGCCACTTCCGGCGGCCTCAGGGGCGGCCGGGAGGCCCAGGAAAACCTTGGTCGCTGGGATCGATACCCACTGCTTCCATGCGCCGGCGAGGTTGTTGGAGTCGCCGGGGCTGTATTGGCAAGGTGGATTATTGTAGAATTGAACCCACACATAGTCGAAGAGGCCGGTTTTGAGGGCGCCGCCGAGCCAGGAGTCGGGGAATGGACACTGAGGGGCGGCGCTCAGGTAGACTCGCTTCCCCTGCTTGCTATAGTTCTTGAGATATCTGCGATTTCGTTCGGAAACACGAATCAAGATTGGAATTTGATGTTGAAAATCGATCAAAGATTGAATTTTTATGAGAGATTTGATTTGGTACTTGGCGAGAAGACCCCAGTACTGGCTGCCGCCGCCCTCGATGTCGAAGTCGATGCCGTCCAGTGCCGCGTCTCCGAGCGGCCGGGAGGAGGAGGAGCCGCCCAGGAAGTTATCCCAGATGTAGGCGGCGACTTCCCTGGCGTCGTCGGCGGAGGAGAGGCCGTAGCTCCCAGCGCCGCCGCCGATGGAGAGGAGCACCTTGATCCCGAGGCGCTGGCACTTTCGGACGTCGGCGCTGAGGCCGGTGCAGCCGTCGGAAGCGGGGTCGCAGTGGCCGGCGAGGTTGAGGACGGGCGTCTGCCCGTTGCCGAAGGAGGAGAGGAACGCGAGGTTGACGAAGCGGTAGTTGCCGGAGGCGCAGGCGGCGGCGAGGGTGCCCTCGTTGCCGTTCTGGCCCCAGTAGACGGCGATGCTGCCGGCGTGCGACCCCGAGAGGGAGGCGAGGAAGAGGAAGAAGCAGAGGAATAAGAGGTGCGCTGCCATGGCTGTAATTGTTGTTGATCGAATTGAAGAAGGTGCATATATATAGAGATTCGGAGTGGCTGATGCCTTGCCGTGGAGAATAAATCGCATGACAAATTTGGTTAAACGGCGACGCCGTCGTAAACAAATTAACTTGATTTTGAGGAGCTAATGATAATCGCCAAGCATTCTCAAGGAGAAGAAATTCAGTAACATTTGGAATTAATAATTTAACAGTTCTATAGTTTAGGATTTAGAATTGATGATTCGATCGTTCAAAAAATTTTAATCCTTAATTACGAAAATCTATTATGATTCACAGTTTGAAACAGTAGTTATCCTTCCGTTGGCAATGGAGGGGCCCAAGAGAAAAGGATTAGAAAAGTCAAGGTCATATGGCGGTCAAAAGTCAAGAGGATGTGGCAGTCAATAGTCAAGACAACTTGGCGGTCAAATAGTCAAGCTGACGGGGCAGTCAGAGTTGAGCATAGGGGGTAGCCAAGGGCCAGACAGACTTGTTGATCGAAGGGGCAGAGCTGTAGGAGAACGAAGAGAGATGACAGGCGGAACACCAGGCACAGGTCAGGATCGACAGAGCTGTATAGAGGCAGCTCGGTCTGCAGGTCCACCATTCAAAGGCCCGGGAGTGCAAGTCACAAATCACAGGTCGGACGCGGCAGAGCTGTGTAGAGACGGTTCGGTCTGCAGGTCCACCATTCAAAGGCCCGGAAGTGCAAGTCACAAATCACAGGTCGAACGCGGCAGAGCTGTGTAGAGACGGCTTGGTCGGCAGGTCTGCGATTCAAAGGCCCGGGAGTGCAAGTCACAAATCACAGGTCGGACGCGGCAGAGCTGTGTAGAGACGGCTTGGTCGGCAGGTCTGCGATTCGAAGGATCGGAAGTGCAAGTCACGAATGGTCTGCAGGCCTGCGATTCAAAGGACTGGAAGTACAGGTCACGGGTCAGAAGCGGCAGAACTGATCAGAAATTGCTCGAGCTACAGACCTGCGGTTGAAGGCCAGGAAATACAAAGCGCAGAGGCAGGTCAGGCAGGTCGGGATCGGCAGAACCGGGCAGAGGCAGGTCGGGATCGGCAGAGCCAGTCAGAGTCAGCCCGTCTGTCAGGTGACACTTAGAGGCTAGAGCTGATCGGAAGAGGCGAGGCCGGTACAGGTCACAATGGATCGGATGAGCTAAGTAGTGCGGGTGCGGAGAATCTCAACGGTCCGTCGAGGATAATCATTACATACCAACGATGCGGGCGAAGGCGGTGGTTCCTAGAACGAAAAGATGCCTTCATTAACCAGTAGTAGCCTGCCAGCTGTCCCTCACTACAAGACAAAACCCATGTGCGAAGGCGGAGGTTCCTAAACAGAAAGATGCCTTCACGACAAATAGCAGCACGACAGGTATCCGGGACTAGACGACAAAGCCCAGCGTCTAACGTTTTCTGACAGGATGGCAAGTTCTAGGAAGGGACGACGCATAAAAGGGGAGAAATCCCTCGTACGCAGGTACGCGCACACACTCCCTCGTCACTTTTTCCACAACTGTTTCGTTAGCAGTCGTTTCTTCTTCTTCTCTCTGTTTTTTCTGGGGAAAAAGGACCTGACTTGAGCGTCGGAGGGCCTGATCCGGGGACTTTTTCCCTGGGTTCTGGTCTCTAACGTGAGGGGAGGGATTGTCTGAGTGTGCGCAGGGTCCTACAGCACTGTCAGCCACCCGTGGGAGCCGAATCACCTACGACTTCCCGTCAACGACCAGGCCACCGTGACCAGCCTCCGTCCGACTTAGCCTTCGGACGGGATCACTTCCAATTACAATTATGATTAAACTTTTATATTTTAATTTTTTTGAAAAAATATTTAAATGCAATTACACTATCAAACCTTTGCATTTCAGTCCCAAACCTTTGCAACTCTAAATGTATCCATCATTTGTAAGTTAAATTAAATGGTCAATATTGAATATATATATATATATATATATATATATATATATATATAGAGAGAGAGAGAGAGAAAATTGTTATGCTATGGATTTTATCCTACGGATTATTACATACCAACTGCCACGTCATATTATTTTATTTTTTTAATACAACATTTCCTCTTTTTTATTTTTTTTATTCTACTTCTTCGTTCTCGCCGCTCTCTACATACTCCCGAGTGACTTTCACGACTCCGGACACTCAGGGGTACTTGGAGTTATAAGAGTCGTCCAAAAATATACATCGAATAGGTGTGCAGGCTAACATTCTCCTCTCTCACTCTTTGATGACCCTCATTGTTGGGATCCTTCGTACTCGGCTAGAGAGGGGGGTGTGAATAGCCGCCCCAAATCGATCGCGTTTCTTCCTACAATTCGTTAGCGCAGCGGAAAAACAAACAAGGAAACGAAAACAAGAAGATCAAACCTCAACGCGTCGATGTAACGAGGTTCGGAGATGATACTCCTACTCCTCGGCGTGTCCGTAAGGTGGACGAAGCCTCTCAATCCGTCGGTGGATGAGTCCCCGGAGAACCGGCTAATAATATACTCCTTGTGGGTGGAGAAACCTCACCACAATCTTTTGCAACAGCAAACAAAGGAGTACAACAATAGAGACAACAAACAAGAACAATAGAAATTGTAAAACACTTGCTTGCCTCTTGTTGTCGACTGGAACCTTGATGAAGCGACTTCTCGGATCCAGCCTAGAACACCGGCAGAAACTCACGCGAGCTTGATGAGAGCTCAGAAAGCTCAAGAGCACACCGGCTCGGATGGTCAAGAGCGAAGCTCAAGAAGAAAGGAAGTCACCAGAAGCCCTCCCTTTATACTGCGAAGGAGAAATGAAGGAACTAGCGTTGCGTAGCAGCTAGAACTCCGATCGGTCACGGACCGATCGGGACTACGTCTGATCGGTCCCACCGATCGATCAGTGAGCATATAGTTCGATCGGTCGTGGACCGATCGGGAGGATCCTGATCGGTCTTTCTCAGCGACATCGTCTCTGATCGGTCCCCGCATCGATCAGACATCTGATCGGTGCGTGGACCGATCACCGCCTTCTTTCGCCTCTGTTGGCCGATCGGTCACCGATCGATACAACGAGAGCTTGACCGATATCCGATCGGTCATCGGACCGTCGAGAAAACAAGTATCATGGATCGGTCGGTGATCGATCCGAGCTTAATTTTGCCCAAACCAATTCCCAAGACTTCCAACCAATATCCGGTCAACCTTGACCTATTTGTACTTCATCCCTAGCATCCGGTCACTCCCTTGACTGCTAGAACTCCTGCCAAGTATCCGTCAATCCCTTTGACCTACTTGGACTTTCCAACACCAGTCCGATCATCCCCGATCCATCTGGATTTTCCTGGCCGACTTCACTCACCGGACTTTCACCGGCTTCACTCACCAGATTTCCACACCGCCTAACATCCGATTAGGACTTTCTCACCGCCTGGCTTCACTCACCAGGCACTGCCCGGCTTCACTCACGGGACTTTCCACCTGCCTAACATCCCGTTAGGACTTTCCCATTCACCTAGCTTCACTCACTAGGATTTTCACAGCTTACTCACCAGGATTTTCGAATGCTGGCTTCACTCACTGTGACTTTCACCTTCACCTAGCTTCACTCACTAGGATTTTCACCGGGATTCACTCACCAGGATTTGCCCGGCTTCACTCACGGGACTTTTCCCGTGCCAAACTCCTGTTTGGACTTTCCCGTGCCAAGTCTCCATACTTGGACTTTTCACGTGAAGCTCCCTTGGACTTTTCCAGCCAAGTCTCCATACTTGGACTTTTCCAAGCTCCCTGCTTGACTTTTCCGTGCCAAGTCTTCATACTTGGACTTTTCCCGATCAGTCAACCAGGTCAACCTTGACCTACGGTTGCACCAATAATCTCCTAAACATCTATTCTTGTCCCACATCAAGAATAGAACTCTCTCACGAGTGTCAAACATCAACATGCAACACAACTAGGTCAACCTTGACCTAAGGTTGCACCGACAATCTTCCCAAGTCAAACATCAAAATACAACTCGAGTCACGTCAACTCGAGTCGGGTCAACCAGGTCAACCTTGACCTAAGGTTGCACCAACAATCTCCCCCTTTTTGATGTTTGACAAAACCATAATCAAGTTAGGTTAACCCGATAACCTAACTTAGGTTTTCAATCATCTTTCAATGTCCAATGTTCTTTCCTTGAACATTCTCTGGACATTCTCCCCTTAGGTTAACCCGATAACCTAACTTGGGTTCTCCAATAATTCTCCCCCTTTTTGACATACATCAAAAAGAATTCCAATGTTCTTCCTCGAACATTCCTTGACATTCTTCCCCTAGCTTAGGTTAACCCGATAACCTAACTTGGGTTCTCCAATAATTCTCCAATGAACACTCTCCCCTTTTTGACACACATCAAAAAGAAAAAGGAGAGTATCAAGGTCAAGAATTTCTTCCTAATGAAAGTCCCATACCTTTCATTGAAACTCTTAATTTCCCCCTTGATACTAAACTCAACAATCAATTTAGTGATAATCCCATATCACTAATCCTCAAAAGTCTTAAGGAGTACAAACTCCCCCTAAAAGTCAACTCCTCTTGACAATTAGGTAAAACTCCCCCTAAAGGTCAACTCCCCCTTGACCATTGCACCAACAATGTCTTTGTGAGTTCCAAACCTTTAGAAATTCATAAAACCCAACTTCTAGCTGAACTTTCAGACAACAGATGAAATCAGGCAGTTGGCACGCCCTGATCGGTCACCGGACCGATCGGGACTCCTGGATCGGTCCAGTGACCGATCCAGCATCCCCTGGATCGATCCACAACCTCTGATTTCTGTTTCGAATTTCCTTCCGAAATTCAGAAACCTCTAGAAAATCACAGAAAATTTGAAAAATTGTGAAATTTTGAGGATACATTCCTCATAACATATACTATCATGGAAAAATAGTTTTCTATGAGAATAACTTCCATTTTCAAATCTTGATACAAAATTCAAAAACTTTGAAATAGTTCAAAGTTAACTCAACTTTGTATCACAATGTTCAATGATGAATGCTATCACTAGAAAAGCTTCATCAAGGTTTTTCAAATAAATTTTAAAACGCTTTTAAAACCATTTGAATTTAGGACCATAATCTTAGGGCTAGATGTACATGACTTGTACACAAGCTTTCCCTATGATCCTTAATTTCTTGAATTAGGGTCATCTAGGTACAAGAACTATGCACCTTGATCCTAACTCATGATCCTAATATCTCACACACATTTAAAGTGTATCAACACACATCCAAGTCAATTTTGATGTGAGATATGAGTTTAGGTATCTTAGACTAAGGTCTCATGCATTTTCTAAACACAAATTTGATCTCAATATCAAAGTGTGTTTTCCATCCTTAAATCAATTCAATTGATTACTAGTGCAAGAGATGATGACATGGCATAAAATGGTATCATCAATGAAAACATGTGCCAATGTCATGATGTCATGGCATAAAGTTTGAAACGAAACTAACACATGACATATAGATAACCTAAGCATTATCATGACATTTCAAATGATAATAAAATAAATATGATGTCATGGCATGGCATATGGCAACCAATCATGGCAAGTTAGCACAAATAAAATACCTAAATCCCTATCTAAGTATCCTTAGCCTTAGCTAACTTAAAATCTAACCCTAGATTGCCCATATATCCCTAAGAGAAAACCAAAATCCCAATTATGGTATTTCTCTAGGTTTTCCTCAAATTGTGCCACTTAAGATTAAAAATGATATTTCCACCATTAGGCACATTTAGCTATTCAAAGGAGTAAATGATAATTCCATTTCATTTTCAAAAGTTCTCAAAACCTTGAAAATGCTCCTTGAGTGTCAATTTCCTCAAAGTTGGGTTAACTACCCTTCTTATTGGAGTTGACACTCTCTAACCCATTTATGGGGTAGAGAAGATGCTCCTAGGAACCCAATACCTATTAGAGCTCATTGGGTTCACTAAATATTCACTAGGGATAACTTCCCTAGCAACCCTCCTAATGACCCTCTTAGGCTTTGAAGCCTTGGTCATTTGGGTCTCATCAAGGTCAACTATAGGGGTCCCCTTGTAACCTTGGTAATGGTCTTCCTAGCCCTAGGTTTTGTTCCATAATCAAATGGAACATTGTGGTAAGTGGGCTTGACCATTTGGGACTTAGGTTTGTGACCCAAACCTTTCTTGTCCTTGGACTTGGGTTTTTGACTCTTAAACCCTAGAGATGACTTCTCCAAGTTCTTAAGAGACTTTTCCAAAGTATCAAGTCTTGACCTCAAGACTTGATTCTCCTTCTCTAATACCTCAATTTTTGATTTGTCATTTTTCTTTGAGGCATTCCTAGGCATGTGTCTAGTTGATTTGGGATTCCTACCTAGGTTCTCCTTAACCTTAGATGAGGTAATTCTAGGGTTGGCTTTCCTAGTGTTATCCTTATCTAGGCTCACATGTTTGGCACCTAAGCATGTGTATCGATTTCTAATGTTATCATGCTTATCATTATTGACTAGTGCAATAAAATTTCTAGCATGCATCTTACTAGTATTGCACGAATGAGACTTAAATGATACCTTAGGGTTTGCCTTAGCTCCCCCTATCGATGTGCCCGGTCTCTTGCCCTTGTGAGGTTGCCTCCCCCTCGGACAATGACTCCTATAGTGTCCCCTTTGCTTGCATTGGAAGCACACGATGTGCTCCTTGCCCTTGCGTTTCGGGACTCCGGCTTCCTTGACCTTTGGCGCCGGTGGAGTCTTTCTTACCCTCTTTGGACACTTACTCTTGTAATGTCCAAATTCCCTACACTCGAAGCACATTATGTGTAATTTGCTAGAAATTAAAATGCTTGAGTTACCTAGGGTTGAGGATGGATGAACGCTCTCATCTTCATCCCTTCCGGAGGTAGAAGCTTCTTCTTCTTGCTCCGATCTTGAAGAGGAACTCTCCTCCTCTTCTTCTTTAGATGTTGAGTGGCCCTCAACTTCTAAATCTTCTCCTCCATGATGTGAGCTACTTGGCTCACTTAGCTCCTCTTCATGGCTTGAATTTGAGCTTCCCTCATGGAACTTGGCCAAGTTATCCCATAATTCCTTGGCATTGTTGTAACCTATCTTACACAAGATGTTAGTAGACAATGAAAATTCAATTATTCTCATTACCTCTTCGTTGATTTTGGATTTGTGAATTTGTTCTCTTGTCCACTCCTTCTTCTCAAGTGGTTTTCCTTCCTTATCCACCGGAGGAGTAAAACCTTCTTGTACACAAAACCAATTCATTATGTTAGTCATAAGAAAGTACTTCATCCTTACCTTCCAATACGAAGTCGCCGCATTCGTAGAAGGGTGGAATGGTGATGTCTTCTCCATAGAGATCCATTCTCTAGCTTTGCTCCCACGGTGTTGATCCGATGAAGAGCGACCGGCTCGATACCACTTGTTGGGATCCTTCATACTTGGCTAGAGAGGGGTGAATAGCCGCCCCAAATCGATCGTGTTTCTTCCTACAATTCGTTAGCGTGGAAAAACAAACAAGGAAACGAAAACAAGAAGATCAAACCTCAACGTCGATGTAACGAGGTTCGAGATGATACTCCTACTCCTCGGCGTGTCCGTAAGGTGAACGTCTCAATCCGTCGGTGGATGAGTCCCCGAGAACCGGCTAATAATATACTCCTTGTGGGTGGAGAAACCTCACCACAATCTTTGCAACAACAAACAAAGGAGTACAACAATAGAGACAACAAACAAGAACAATAGAAATTGTAAAACACTTGCTTGCCTCTTGTTGTCGACTGAACCTTGATGAAGCAGCAGCTTCTCGGATCCGAGCCTAGAACCAGCAGGAAACTCACGCAGAGCTTCGATGAGCTCAACAGAACTCAGCACAACTCAGTAGTCGAAGAGCGAAGCTCAAGAAGAAAGGAAGTCACCAGAAGCCCTCCCCTTTATACTGCGAAGGAGAACAATGAAGGAACTAGCCGCGTTGCGTCGAACGGCTAGAACTCGATCGGTCCACGGACCGATCAGACTGGCCGATCGGTCCCCGATCGATCTGCCTCATGCGTACTCGATCGGCGTGGACCGATCAGAACCGATCCTAACTCGGGCCGTGCTTCCGACATCGTCTCTGATCGGTCCCCGATCGACATCTTTGATCGATGCCGTGGACCGATCACCGCCTTTTCGCCTCTGTTAGCTGGCGATCGGTCACCGATCGACAGAATCGAAGAGCTTGATGTCGATCGGTCATCGACCGATCGAGAAAACAGGTATCACCGATCGGTCGGTGATCGATCCGAGCTTGGTTTTGCCCAAACCAATTCCCAAGACTTCAAACCAATATCCGGTCAACCTTGACCTATTGGTACTTCATCCCTAGCATCCGGTCACTCCCTCGACTGCTAGACTCCTCGCCAAGTATCCGGTCAATCCTTTGACCTACTTGGACTTTCCAACACCAAGTCCGATCATCCCCGATCCATCTGGATTTCCTTGCCCGGCTTCACTCACGGGACTTTCACCGCTTCACTCACGATTTCCATCCGCCTAACATCCCATTAGGACTTTCTCCTCGCTTCACTCACGGGACTTTCCCTGCCTGCTTCACTCACCGGACTTTCCACACCGCCTAACATCCCAGTTTAGGACTTTCCCATTCACCTAGCTTCACTCACTAGGATTTTCACCGGCTTCACTCACCAGATTTTCCAATGCCCGCTTCACTCACCGGGACTTTCACCTTCACCTAGCTTCACTCACTAGGATTTTCACCGATTCACTCACAGGATTTCCCCCGCCTGGCTTCACTCACGGGACTTTTCCCGTGCCAAACTCCCTGTTTGGACTTTCCCCGTGCCAAGTCTCCATACTTGGACTTTTCACGTGCCAAGCTCCCTGCTTGGACTTTTCCAGTGCCAAGTCTCCATACTTGGACTTTTCCAGTGCCAAGCTCCCTGCTTGGACTTTTCCGTGCCAAGTCTTCATACTTGGACTTTTCCCGAATCAGGTCAACCAGGTCAACCTTGACCTACGGTTGCACCAATAATCTCCCAAACATCTATTCTTGTCCCACATCAAGAATAGAACTCTCTCACGAGTGTCAAACATCAACATGCAACACAACTAGGTCAACCTTGACCTAAGGTTGCACCGACAATCTTCCCAAGTCAAACATCAAAATACAACTCGAGTCACGTCAACTCGAGTCGGGTCAACCAGGTCAACCTTGACCTAAGGTTGCACCAACACTCATAACTCCGGCGCTCGAGATGCCTGGAGTTGTAAGAGTCATATCCCGGAGTGTACACCGAACGGATGTGCAAATTAACATTCCTCTCTCTCTCTCTCTCTCTCTCTCTCTCTCTCTCTCTCTCTATATATATATATATATATATATATACGCACTCGGCGGATAGGATGGGATCCTCACCGAGAGTATCAAATCCCGAGATATATGGCGGTCAGACTCCCGAGAGATGTGGCAGTCAAATTCCCAAGGTGGTTAACAATTGAGCGGTCGAGTGCGATTCTTAGGAGCCTGTCCGAGCACTTGTAAGAAGCCACTCGGAGACCGCCGGGTTGGTTCTCCTAAGAGATTTCGAACGGACATTTCCCATGTATAGTTCTAAATGAACTGGCTTCGTTGGTTGGCTCAGGGGTTTGATATACTTGGCATCCCTCTTCAAGGTTCAACCAGACTTCATAATCAAGAAGATGGATTGAAGCAGCAAAGGTTAACCACCCAAATACTCAGCGCCCCTATGTATATCCGACCGGACCTACTCAGGGCGAAGGTCTAGTCGGATATCATTAAGACCGTCATACAGACACCACTAGGGTCCATCAAGGACTATAAACCCTGAAAGACCTATCATTATTGAATAATAAGCAATAACCTATGAACCTGATAATTCTTTTAACGCCATGTGTAACCATTATCAGGGAATTACTAGGAAAGACTCTGTGCAACCCGTACAGTAGAGGTTTGAATCCTCCAAGTGCAGAATCAATTGGTATAATTAGAAAAAAATGACAAACTATCAGTATAGTTGGTCTTATTTTAGTAACTTGTTTCATTAATTGTTATTCGTGCTAAAGGAACACAATACTACATATATTTGAGGTCTCCCACACTGGTAAACTCTTCCATCTCTCTCCACTATTTTTCATCATTGTGTTGGATCATAAGAGTATGAGAGAGGAGAGAGAAAGAGGGGGGGTGAATCTCATAGCTTTAAAAATTTTTCATTTCTTTCATAAAACTAGAAGATGCAGCGGAATAAATCAAAGAAAGAAAAATAAAGGACACGTCTCTTTTTTACTTTGTAAGGAGCACAACCGATTTCTACTCCGACACTCGTAATCTTTTCTCACTTTCATTGGATAATCCACTAAATGATGATTAGTATTACAATGGGTACAATATGCAAGTGAAATAAAGTATATCGACAATAAATGAAAACAAGATGAAGCGTAGGTTGTTGGAAGCCTCCTGACATCATAGTAGTCACAGCTTATAGAAACACTGAACGAACGTAGTAAAAAATTAGAAGACGAAAGTTCCATCTAGATGGTCGATTCTCTGTTCCTTCCTTGTTTGTCGTGATTCAATTAGTTCGATCATGAAAATCTCATTGTTCCGTCGATGTAACATAGTCTTTCCTTCAAATGAACTTTGCTTTTCCCTGTTTGCTCAAATCTAATATGCCCAATCCCTGAGATCACGTTGTTTCGTCGATTGATCAGACTTTATTTGTTGACTGAATAACTTTTTCCTTTTGTGCTCTGATTCGAATTTCACTGTTATGATATTTATCGATCTGTCGACTGAACATATTTGTTTCGTTGATGAAACCTCATTTTCTACAAAATAGTGTTAGTAATATAAACAATAATTACCCTGTAAAATAGAGTTAGAATATAAACACGCAGAGCAAGGTTAATGCAAATATGGTATGCATGAATGAGCAAGTAATAATTGCCTTAATATCAACTTAGAAATCCCATTTAGTCTCTTCAGTTGGATCAGTACTTAAGGATTGTCCCTACAGGGATATGACTGCACTTCCTCCAGGAGCCTACTTTACTCACCTGTCAAATATTTGGTCCTCCAAATCGGTTTGAACTTTTTCTACTCAATATCAGGTAGACTGATCCATTAAAATTTTTTCTGCAATACTAAGTTAGTACAACAAAAAATAATAGTAATGCAAAATAGTGTTAGTAAAACTATACATAAGTTTACTAAAATTTGCTGGTCTGGTTGACCATGCGTTCAGTCACATATGTTTAGAACCCATTCCTCCAAGGCTTCTCATTACCTAAGGTTACCTTTGTCTAAGATTTTCTATTGTTTGAATTCACTCACCGGGACTTTCATCACCTACCTTCACTCACTAGGACCTAGTTTCATTTACTAAGACTTTTACTTTGAGTTCACTCCTCAAAGACTTCTCATTACCTAGGGTTACCTCCCCCTAGGTACCTAGGGCTATCTCCCCTTAGATACCTAGGATTATCTTTCCTTAAGATTTTCTCTTGCAAATATCATGTCGCCTTGACCTGCTTGGACTTGCTAGTCATCATTCTGTAGACTACTCACCACTTGTCAGTCATCTAGTCAACATTAACCTACTAGACTTCACACTTGACTAGGTCAATCTTTACCAAGCTCCATTAAACATATTATCAAAAAAATATCAAAATCCTATAGGTCAATTACACTAGTACACTGTCTTGTATCATCACTGTTGAGCCTCCTTATTTGACTTGAGCGTCAAAGTGACTACGCTGGGGATCCCTACCTGGCTTTGTCTACTGACATTTTTCTCTTCCCTTGTCCTTGTTGGCGTGACAGGTTTGTTCACTGCTTCGAACTTCCTCCCGAGGTCTTCTTGCAATCTACAACAAGCCACCTCATTGATGATCAATCTTCACCGACCGCAGATAGGAACATATATATATTCAACTTATTGTCCTTATGTAACGAGTTGCTGTCCAGAGCAAAATACTCCTCTTGATTTACATACTTGTATTTTATCATGGAGCTAATATACTGGACCGTTTAAGGCGAGCGATATCATCTTTTGCTCCAATGTATTCAATTTATTAATGTTCATGAATAAAGATTGTGACATTGACACAATTGATATTTGTATGAATGGTTGCTCCAATAAACATTGGGGTCAATTTTCAACAGATGCAAAATATCTCACTGAGTGTATGACCTCTCCTATTTGTACTAGAGCAAATGCCCCTCGTGATATCCAATTCCAGAAAGTGTGAGGCCGCCCTGGAGGGACCGCTAGGGTGACGACTTTACCTTTGCTTCAATGAATAATGAATAAAGATTGTGAATTATTTGTGCATAATATTCATGAATAAAATTTGTGAATCCTATTCATCAATAAATATTGTTTTAAATCAACAAATAAACTTGTACTATCAAGCTCAATTGTTAATCAAATAAACTTAAAAATATAATTGTTTTAGTAATACAGGCATCTAACTTTTTAAACCAACTAATCCTAGAGGTAACTGGTTTGACCCCACAAAATTTTTCTACCGGCCATCAGAAAAAATCAAGAAGTGCTCGCAGTTCAACATCCAATAACCAATGTTCTTAGGTATGTCATCCAACTGTAGGAAAATCATTCCTGCAGTACGCCGTATTTGAGAATCAAACTTTAGATGTCTGGTTAGCCGTTGGAATGCCTTATAGCTACATCGTAATCCCAAGGGCAAAAATGTAAAAATTTTAAATAATCAAATAAAATTTAATTGAGAGGCTGATATAATCTAAATAAATCACATTTCAAGACAAACTTCAACTAAGTTTAAGTTCATAAAAAAATAAATTAAACTTAAATAACTATTTCAATAATTTAGTTCATTTTAAATTTAACTTACTTTGGTTTGATTATCTTATTAAATAAATTTGAACATCATAAAATTTAACCCGACTTGACACATTTGCAATCCTATTTGATTTCATGAATATTAATATTTGATGAATTAAATTAGTAAGCATTAAATATTTTCAAAGATTTTATTTTTTCTAATAATATAATCAACTTTTAGTTTACTATGAAATTTATTAGATTTTTTTTTAGTTTTAAATGATTATATATACACACACGATAAAGACTCGTAATCTTGTTGCAAAGAATCGCCCATTACAAGCTTAACCAACCCTGAAGGAAATTCACCATTCATCCACACAAAGGATGAAGGAGAAGAAAAAAATAAAACGTATCAAGTTATGAGTTACTGTATTAGCCAAGCTACACACATGAATAAACTCTAAAATAATAGGTGCCTGAATGCGCTTTTTGATTTTTACTGCGCATAATCCAATGTAGCCAAGATCCGCTTGCTTGGTTGTGACTACCTGCACTACTAACAAAGAATTCGATGTCACTTGCATATCTTGAAGACTTTTCTCATACAGAAGCTTGATCTCTCTCTGGATCACCAGAAGCTCACCATGCATTACCAAGATAGGTTGATTGATTTGTTTTCCAAATGTTAGCAATAAACAAACTTGAGAGTCTCAAACAACCCCACCAATGCTATATTGATGTTGGTCCTCAAACACAACTGCATCTATATTGAGCTTGAAGGCGCATGAACCTGGCGGCTTCCACATCTTCTCCAAATTGTCCTTCTTAGCCTAAGAAACAATTTTCTCTTTTATCTAGGCCTTTTTAAAATCATCAAGCATCGTAGAGCTCCAAAACATATTTTCTACCATCAATTTCCTCCTATCCCCATAGAGAAAGTTTTGTTTTTCTTTCTAGACGGCCCACATGTGGATTGCAAGACACTCAAACTCTTCTTTGGATATTTGTTCTTTCAGCTACATGCAAACCTCTAAAGTGCTAGTCTGTTTGACCCTCTTAAAAATATGTGCAAAAAAAGTGTTCTTCCATAGTTGTTTTATTGTAACACAGAAGAAAATAACATGCTAGGTTGAATCCATAGGATAACTATATAGATATCACGATTCACTAATCGGGACATGGTGTTGAAAAAGATTTTGATTAGTGGGGATACAATCATTAGAAATACTCCACCAGAATAATCGGACCTTAGGTGGAACAGAAAGACTCTATTTAAATGACCACTAAAATTTGATAGGATGTTTCGATTGGTGCTCATAAGGGAAAACAACCCACATTGGAGACGACATCCATCACACACCATATACTTACTCTTGGTTTGGAACCTCTAGAAAAGCGAATCACACACTCTTGCTTCTGAGATTCGAACCTTCAGGATTTCGCCAGCGATATATAGGTTAAAACTGGTTGAGATCAAATCTGCATCCCACGCTCCTTCCTTTATTAATGCACTCATAGTATCCTCATTTTCCCAAGGAACCATCAGCCTATCGATTTTTGATTGGAGGGTAGGAATCCAGTTGTCCTCAAATATTTTAATAGATTTTCCATCCCCAACTCGCCATAACAACCCACACACCAAGATTTCTTACTCCAAATGATTGATCTCCATATATAAGAAGGATTACTCTCCAATCCAACATCCAAGATTGACCCGTGTTTGAAGTATTTTCCTTTGAGCACTCAGGCAGTTAATGAATCTAGGAAGTAGATGAGGCACTATAACTGTTTGGTTAACAAGGCTCGATTGAATTCAGTCAATTTTTTTAAACCCAAGCTGCCTTGATCCTTTGGCTGACATAGAAAATCCCAAGATCTCTCATTCATTTTTTGCTTATCCTTATTTGGTTCTCACAAGAAGTTCATACATTCTTTTTCAATATCCACACACACTAGGGTAGGTAGTTTGAAGCATGACATTGCAAATATGGGGATTGCTTGTACGACTAACTTGATCAACACCTCTTTTTCTCCTATTGATAACCACTTATAACTCCATCCCTAGATTTGTTCACCATTCTTTAAACTAGATATTTAAACTAAAGTTTTTTTACTTCCCAATGACACCATAGGTAAGTACATCATGCTGATGTACTACATGAATAGTCAAGACAGTCTTAATCGTGTCCATAAGAGTTGGGCTAGAATTATAACTGAGTTCCTCGGATACCCTCTCATATAGTGAGAGACATTCCTTGACCTATGCTCCTTCCTCCATAAGCTCCTTGAAAAACACCAGTCTATCATTTGCAAAGAATAGGTGAGACACTGATGAACACGAAGTCACAATCTTAGCACCCCTAAATAATCCCCTTGCTTCATACGCCTCTAAAATAGTAGAAATGTCACGTGCATGGAGTATGAATAAATATAGAGAAAACGAATCCCCTTTGCGCACCCTCTACTGGGTTTAATAGGGTTAACCACATCCTGATTGATTCTAAAAGAGTACGAAATCGAAGACCGAAGTAACACATTTCATCACCCTTGTAAGTTAACAACTATCAAAATCCAATCATCCTATCATCTGCTTTAGGAAATCTCATTCAGCCCAATCATACGCTTACTCATATCCAATTTTAGGGCAGCATAACCATTGCGACCAGACTTTTTGCTCCTCATCCAGTGTAAAATCTTGAATCCCATGATGATGTTATAAATAATTAGATATCCCGGGATAAAAGCATTCTGGGAATTTTCAATAAGTCTTGAGAGAATATGCCTAAGCCGATTGGTGAGAGATCAAGAAACAATTTTATAGTAGATATTGTGTGTTAGGACCAAAAGTAGCTAGAGGGGGGGTGAATAGCTCGTCGCGTTCGCTCGTTGCTTCGGCGTTGCTTGTTCCTTCAAAGATGTGCAGCGGAAAATACAGAAACAAACACACAACGCTAACACGGTTGGTTTTACTTGGTATCCACCTCACAAGAGGTGACTAATCCAAGGATCCACACCAACACACACACCCTCCACTAAATAAAACTCTCCTTTATGATAACTACCAAGGGCGGAGAAGCCCTACAAGACTCAATACAAGAAGAGAGGGAAAGGATACAAGAAATACAAGCTTACAAGCTTACAATGAGTATAAACCCTAACCCTAGCTTCTCTTCTTGGCTTTGATCCGCCTCTTGACTTGGAAAACTTCCAAGATCCTAAAGAACTGGCGATCTGAGCTTTGTGAGTGCTGTGGAGGAGCTGGTGAGAAATCTGGAGTGAATCGGAGAAGCGATACCGCAGCCATCGAACGCCTGCAGCTATAAGCGATGTCAACGGTCGGATCCCGATCGATTCGAATATTCCCAATCGATCGGGGAGGCTTTGGATCGATCCACGGATCGATCCAGAGCGCCTCTGTGCTCTGGAAAAACGCCTGGATCGATCCACGGATCGATCCAGCGCTTATCGCGCTAAGCAGCCGCGTCCCAATCGATCCACTGATCGATCCAGCGCTTATCGCGCGAAGCAGCCGCGTCCCAATCGATCCACTGATCGATTGGGACCTCTGGATCGATCAACGGATCGATCCAGAGGCTCTCTGTTCGCTGGGGCAGGTCTGGATCGATCCACTGATCGATCCAGCACTTGATTTTTGTCCAAAACCAAGTCCCAAACCTCCCAAACCAACATCCGGTCAACCTTGACCTGTTGGTATGTCATGCCTAGCATCTAGTCACTCCCTTGACCTGCTAGGACTCCCTTACCAAGTGTCCGGTCAATCCCTTTGACCCACTTGGACTTTTCTCTGTGCCAAGTATCCGGTCAATCCCTTTGACCTACTTGGACTTTTCTTTCATGCCAAGTATCCAGTCAATCCTTTGACCTACTTGGACTTCCCAGCACCAGATGTCCGATCATCCTTGATCCATCTGGATTTTCCCTTGCCTGGCTTCACTCACCAGGACTTTCACCTAGCTTCACTCACTAGGATTTTCCATCTGCCTAGCTTCACTCACTAGGACTTTCACCTGGCTTCACTCACCAGGATTTCCATCTGCCTAGCTTCACTCACTAGGACTTCCATCTGCCTAGCTTCACTCACTAGGACTTTCATACTGCCTAGCTTCACTCACTAGGTCTTTCATTTTGCCTAACATCCCAGTTAGGACTTCCCAGTCAAGTATCCAGTCAACCTTGACCTACTTGACTCTTCTTCAATCAATATCTTATTGTCAAACATCTAAACCCAAACCAAGACTCAGCTTGGTTACCCAGGTCAACCTTGACCTGAGGGATATTGCACCAACAATCTCCCCTTTTTTGATGTTTGACAATATCACAATAACACTTACAATCCCATATGTAAGTTAGGCTAATTCCATAGCCTCCTTCTTCATATCACTAGGTAATGAAAGCATAAATTAAGCTCTTCATTCTCCCCCTAAGAGGGCAAACTCCCTCTAGGTAATGAAAGCCTAACTTACTCCCTTTCATGAGTCCTTTCATTCTCCCCCTATGACCTTCCCATAGGTAATGAAGGACTAAACTTAACCATACATTCTCCCCCTATTGGCACACATCAACCCATCGTTGGACACACATCAACCTATGCTCCAATTCTGGGCACACTTCAACAAATCCATTTGTTGAAGACTCTCCCCCTGAAGAGTTGCTCATCGTTGTTCACAACATCACTCGTTGTGATCAACACGATAATGAAGGTCCCATACCCTTCATTTATCCTTAACTTCTCCCTCAATGTAGACAACTACCCAACCTTGAGCATTATCTACCACTTGAGTGTCTACTTGAAATAATGAGGATATCCACTCCCCATTTCTCCCCATTTCAAGTTTAAATGCTCAACCTTGAGCAAGTTCACAACAGAAGGTTAACCACCTTCCAAGGTTCATGAAAAATAATTTTCATGTCTTTAAAGAGTCCCTCCCCCTAAAGACATGGTGGTAACTTCTGTCATTGCACCAACAATGACTTGGAATCCCTAAAACATTTGGAAACCCAAATTTAGAAGTTTTGAGGTTCAAATATTCAAAATTTGAAACAACCTCAACCTAAACTTCTACTTAGTCTTCGTTAACCAATCCATCCTTGTTTTCAACATGAAAACACCCTTTGTATGTATACAAATATATTTAAGGGGTTTGGAATGGTTACCTAGACTCAAAGAGGTTCAAAGATGCTGAAATCAGGCCTTCCCAGCCAAAACCAGATCCAATCGATTGAAGTTGGGTTCAATCGATTGAATCTCCGAATCGATCCACCGATCGATTCGGACTACCGGATCGATCGGCTGATCGATCCAGCGAGCTCGCTGGAATTGCCGTTTGAATCGATCCATGGATCGATTCAGAACTCAATCGATCCATGGATCGATCGAAGCTCGATAGTTGCTGAAATTCTATTTCAGAAACCCCTAGAAAATTCTACAAAAATCCAAAAATTATGAAATTTCGTGTAGACATTATTTAGGGCGTTTACTATCACGGAAAAATAGTTTTCTATGAAAATACTTCATATTTTCAAAGATTGACACAAACTTGAAAACTTGTAAAAACTTTAGTGTTTTCTTCAAGTTTGTGTCTAACTATTCAATGGTGATTACTATCAAAAGATAGCCTTCACCAAGGTTTTCCAAAAACATTTTAAAAACATTTTCAAAACTAATATCCCATCACATTCCTTGGGCTTAATGCACATGACTTGTACATTAGCTTTCCCAATGATGGGAAAACACATAACTATGTGTTTTGATGAACCTAAAACTCAAAAGAATGCACTACATCAACATCTTGAGTTTTGTTCATCTTCCTAACATCTCACTTGTATCTATTGTGGACAAAACACATAGAAGTCATCTTAGAGGTCTTTGTGAGATGTAAAATTTGGTTTTGCCCTATGCTAGGGATCATGCATATCTATCTAGGCATTTTAGAGATATTAGACATCCACCCAGGATGTCACTTGTCAATAAGTGTCGTTAAATGCCATTCGTCCTTAGTTACAAGGAATTAAACTTAATGCATGATTATGTTATGGCATACATCAAAATAAAATAACTTTCAAAAGAAAGATTCCTATAATTACATGATGTATGAATGTCATGACATGGTATTTTTGGATTTTTCATAATAAAACATGAATGCAAAAATAGACATGATGTCATGGCATATTATGGGCAAACAATCATGGCAAGATTTAGCATAAATAAAATATACCTAGATTAACTATCTAAGTATCCTTAAAATCTTAGCTAAACTTACAACTTAAACCTAGATTGCCCTAAAGTGCTACAAGAGAATGCCAAAGCCTAAATTTGGCATTTCTAATTTCCTTGATTTAATGTATGCCAATTGAAAATAAACATGTCCTCAAATGTTGGCATATTCCATTTTTCCTTAAGAGTAGCACTTTCAAATTTAAGGTCCGGATTGCCTTAAATTGCCTAAGAACATACCAAAATCCCAAACTGATAGTTCTTATAAATTTCCCAATATGTGCCATTTAAGATTAAAATCAATTCTTCCACCATTAGGCACATTTTACTCTTTCAAGGAGTAAATAATAATTCCATTTCATTTTCAAAGGTTAACAAAAACCTTGAAAATGCTCCTTGAGTGTCAATTTCCTCAAAGTTGGGTTAACTACCCTTCTAATCGGAGTTGACACTCTCTAACCCATCTATGGGGTAGAGAAGATGCTCCTAGGAACCCAACACCTATTGGTGCTCCTTGGATGCTCTAGGTACTCACTAGGGATAACTTCCCTAGATACCTTCCTAGTGACCTTGTTGGGCTTCTTAGAAGCCTTGGTCACATTTTCTAGGTCAATTCTAGGGATAGCCTCCCTTGTAACCTTGTTCGTGACTTTCTTAGACTTCTTAGAAGTCTTAGTCACTTTGGTTGCAAAGATACTTCTAGGGATATCTTCCCTTGTATCCTTGACTTGACTTCTAGACTTAGGGTTCGTTCCATAACTATATGGAACCCTATGATAACTAGGCACATCCTTCTTAGCTTTTGGTTTGTATCCCAAACCTTTATGGCCATTGGATGGCTTTGATTTTCCTAAACCTAAGTTATGCTCATTTTGCCCTAATAGGATATTTTCCATCCTTTTTAGGGTCTTTTCCATTTTATCAAGTCTTGACCTCAAGACTTGATTTTCTATCACTAGGTCCTTAGTATTTGATCCATGAGCATTTTTGTTTCTAGGCTTGTATCTTAAATCCTTAGAGTTATCGCCTAGGTTTTTACCTACATTCCTAGCCTTAGGGATTGTAGTTTTGGCATGTAGGGCCACATGCTTTTCCTTAAAGCCCTCATGTTTCCTATTCTTATGGTAAATCGCATTAAAATGATAAAAATTTGACCTAGCATGCTTTTTACCATTTTGCAAGGGAATAGGCTCAATGAAAGTTACCTTCATTTTTACCTTGGAGGCTCCCCCTTGACTAGTGCCTCCTTGAGCCTTGACCATCTTCTTCCCCTTGGGGCATTGACTTCGGTAATACCCTTTTTGTTGACACAAGAAGCACACAATGTGCTCCTTGCTCTTCTTTGTCTTGGAGGTGGTCTTCTTGAGCTTCTCCTTGCCCTTTTGTGCCATTTGACCCTTTTTCTTGGCCAATTTAGGGCACTTGCTCTTGTAGTG
Source organism: Zingiber officinale (assembly GCF_018446385.1). Lineage (NCBI taxonomy): Eukaryota > Viridiplantae > Streptophyta > Magnoliopsida > Zingiberales > Zingiberaceae > Zingiber > Zingiber officinale. The sequence goes on along the minus strand of NC_055998.1, from coordinate 138,011,305 downwards.
CCCATGTTCCCTACATTCAAAGCATATAATATGATTTTTATTATTAATTGAAATATTCATACCTTTGCTTGTAGGGGTGGCATCTTTTTCTTTGGATCCAGAGGTAGAAACTTCCTTTTGATAGGACCTTGATTCTCCTCCATTTGATTTTTCTTGACTTGTGGAGGTAGAAGCTTCTTCCTCCTCTTCTTCTCTTGACCCGGATGTAGAAGCTTCTCCTTCTTCTTGATCTGGTGTCACCAAGGATTGCTCCCCCTCAATCCTAGAGGTGGAGGCTTCATCATCTTGAACATGAAACAAGGAGTATGCTCCCTCCTTGTTCCCTTCGTTGCATTCCCTTGAGGATGAAGCTTCTTGGATTTCCTCTTCTTCGGAGGTTGAGCATCTCTCAACCTCGGATTCCTCCTCTTGGTCTTGCTCCAAAGAGTCACCCTCTCTGGATTCTTCATGATCTTGTACAGTGGAGGGGATCTCTTCATGAAGCTTAGCCAATTTTCTCCAAAGTTCCTTTGCATCTTCAAATTCTCCAATTTTGCAAAGAATGGTGCTTGGCAATAAATTGACCAAAAGCTTGGTCACTTTGTCATTTGCCTCGCACCTTTGGACTTGTTCCGGGCTCCATTTGCTTTTCTTTAGAAATTTTCCCTTTGAATTTCTTGGAGCCTTGAAGCCTTCCATTAGAGCAAACCATTGCTCTATCTCCATCATAAGAAAATTTTCGATTCTTGATTTCCAATAATCGAAACTCGTAGAAGTGTATGGTGGAGCCACCCTTGTGTCAAATCCAAGCCCATCTTGGAATTGCATCTTGAAGTTGAGCTTGATAAAATCTTGAACTTGAAGAATTTGCTTCAACTTCTTCACCCTCTAGCTTTTCTTGTTATGCTTGACCCTTCCGGCGATGATTCCGGTGAAGAGCAACCTCGCTCTGATACCACTTGTTAGGACCAAAAGTAGTTAGAGGGGGGGGGGTGAATAGCTCGTCGCATTCGCTCGTTGCTTCGGCGTTGCTTGTTCCTTCAAAGATGTGCAGCGGAAAATACAGAAACAAACACACAACGCTAACACGGTTGGTTTTACTTGGTATCCACCTCACAAGAGGTGACTAATCCAAGGATCCACACCAACACACACACCCTCCACTAAATAAAACTCTCCTTTATGGTAACTACCAAGGGCGGAGAAGCCCTACAAGACTCAATACAAGAAGAGAGGGAAAGGATACAAGAAATACAAGCTTACAAGCTTACAATGAGTATAAACCCTAACCCTAGCTTCTCTTCTTGGCTTTGATCCGCCTCTTGACTTGGAAAACTTCCAAGATCCTTCAAGAACTGGCGATCTGAGCTTTGTGAGTGCTGTGGAGGAGCTGGTGAGAAATCTGGAGTGAATCGGAGAAGCGATGCCGCAGCCATCGCACGCCTGCAGCTATAAACGACGCCAACGGTCGGATCCCGATCGATTCGAATGTTCCCAATCGATCGGGGAGACTTTGGATCGATCCATGGATTGATCCAGAGCGCCTCTGTGCTCTGGGAAAACGCCTGGATCGATCCAGCGCTTATCGCGCGAAGCAGTCGCGTCCCAATCGATCCACTGATCGATTGGGACCTCTGGATCGATCCACGGATCGATCCAGAGGCTCTCTGTTCGCTGGGACAGGTCTGGATCGATCCACTGATCGATCCAGCACTTGATTTTTGTCCAAAACCAAGTCCCAAACCTCCCAAACCAACATCCGGTCAACCTTGACCTGTTGGTATGTCATGCCTAGCATCTAGTCACTCCCTTGACCTGCTAGGACTCCCTTACCAAGTGTCCGGTCAATCCCTTTGACCCACTTGGACTTTTCTCTGTGCCAAGTATCCGGTCAATCCCTTTGACCTACTTGGACTTTTCTTTCATGCCAAGTATCCAGTCAATCCTTTGACCTACTTGGACTTCCCAGCACCAGATGTCCGATCATCCTTGATCCATCTGGATTTTCCCTTGCCTGGCTTCACTCACCAGGACTTTCACCTAGCTTCACTCACTAGGGTTTTCCATCTGCCTAGCTTCACTCACTAGGACTTTCACCTGGCTTCACTCACCAGGATTTCCATCTGCCTAGCTTCACTCACTAGGACTTTCATACTGCCTAGCTTCACTCACTAGGTCTTTCATTTTGCCTAACATCCCAGTTAGGACTTCCCAGTCAAGTATCCAGTCAACGTTGACCTACTTGACTCTTCTTCAATCAATATCTTATTGTCAAACATCTAAACCCAAACCAAGACTCAGCTTGGTTACCCAGGTCAACCTTGACCTGAGGGATATTGCACCAACATTATGGAGGCTAATCGACCAAAAATCTTTCATGAGCAATGATTTTTTTTTTTTGGTACAAGAGTGACAATGTCTCATTCCAAGCTCTATGGATGCATCCTCATTAAGTAACTCATTTGAAACATCCTGACCTACAACATCCTAATACTTCTGAAAGAATAATCTAGATAATCCATCTGGACCAAGGGCTTTATCAGGGGTGTATATCAAGAAGAGCTCGTCTAATCTTCGTTTCTATAAAAGGAGCACACACAATCTACTTCATTTGATTATCCACTTTCTGGACACCTGTTTCAATAAAACGTCTAATATCATTTTTAGAAGAGTTAATGGAGCCCTCAGGGTGTAGCGCAGACGGTGGGTGCATGGTATCTCTGGCGTAATGGCCAGAGGTCGATTCTCAGGAACTGACGACCTGGGGTTTATCCCGCCATGCGCTTATGGCCTGTGTACCTGCATGAACCTCCCTCCATATTCATCGGGGCGATACTAAGGGGGCCGCTAAGGTAGCGGATCTATCAATTTTTTTTTTTTTTTTAGAAGAGTTAATGGATGAGAAAAGATTTTTTAAAAAATCCATCATAATCTTTGACATCTCACTATCCTCAGTGCATCAGTCATCGTGGCGCGAAAACAAGCCAATAATGTTATTTTGACTTCTACAAAAGGAGGCTTGGGAACTGTGTATTACGATCTCCATCCTTAAGCCAAGATGCTCTACTTCTTTTTCTCCAATACAATCCCTCCTTAGCAGCAAGATCCTCTACTTCTGTTTCTAGTTCTTTAATCTGCGTTGTATGACAACTCTACTGAGAATTTGTCTTGAGATCATTCAATTTCTCTCTCTATGCTCTAAGTCGCCTAGGAATCTTACGGAACTTGTTGTTATCCCATCGGATCAGAGCACTTTTTCAAGACTCCATGCGCTCCACTAGAGAAGAGTAGGGGTCCTAGAACCTCAATCTTGCTCAATTACCTCTCTACAATCATCCTCTAAAAGTCAACTCTTTTCAAATTGAAATCTAAACTTATTGAGCCCACGACTTGCTCGGTTATTAATTTGGTCCCCTTGTAACTTCATATAGATAGGTCTGTGATTGGAATGAAAAAACTCCAAAGAAATCGTCAAGCCATAGGAAAAAGTATGCGCCACTTCAAATCCCTCATAAGTCGGTCCAAATGCTCAAATATAACACTGTTAGACTCCTTTGTATTCACCTATATAAAGAATTTCCCACTATAATGAAGATCCTTAAGCTCACATAAATCAAGTACTTCTTGAAAAACTTTCATTGGGTCGGAGCCCGCCTATTTCCTCCCAATTTTTCACTATCAAAGCATATTTCATTAAAATTCCTTTTGGCTAGCCCTGATATCTCCTTGAGCTCCGAGATATCCCTAAATTGATTCAATAATTCCCATGAGAAATGGTGAAGAGAAACTTTTGGATGTTTATAGAAATCGGTGAAATGTCACACCATATCTGCTTCATACACCAGATAATCTATATGCCTATAAAAATAAAATTTAATCAAAATATGAATCGATTCTTTTTAAAATAATACTAGTTCACCACTCCTTTCCCTACCATCCATCATAAAATATCCTGTGAATCCCACCTTATATTTCTATCCTCTGTAAGAAATCTCTCTCATTTTGGTTTCACTCAAAAATAAGAGAGTGAATTTCTTTTCGATGATAAGTTGCCCCAATTCCTAGAATGCCCGTGGATTCTCAAGCCCCGGGTATTCAATATTATAATATTCATTATTATGGATGGGGTTGCAGAGCAACTATCACCGCAATATCCATAGACTCCAAGGTATTCGTCCCATTTTCCCCCCTTTTCTTAAAGGGGCTTGTATACTCTTGTGCAAAGGTATCAGAATTCACCTGTGCACTTCTTTTAACTCCTAAAGTAAATTGGGACTCCGATATCTCCCTGCTCTTCCTCCTAGCCTTCTCTTCCACTGTTACATTCCAGATTCATTTTCTTTTCCCAACTTTAACCCATCATTAACAAGCACAACTTCCTTCGGTTCCAATACTAGCATTATAGGCCAAGACTGATTAGGGGATTTCTCAGTAACAGAGGATAGTAAAGCAGCTTGAGTAATCTAATCCGCCTCACATGTAGAACCCTTGCTCAGAGCAGGACTCTTTATTGTCATATTCTCTTCCTCCTCAGAATCTTCATTTGTCACAATAGATTTTCCTTCCAATGCCATGTCACTTAAAAATTAATTACCTAGTTGCTTCAAGACATCATATGCATTCGACTCATGACCAATATTTTCTGTTCTTACCCCACTCCCCTTGGTCCCCCGACTTCCAGCCATGTGAGTTGAGGCCCATAACCAAACATCATATGCAAGATTTACTTTGTTTGCCATAAGGTCATCCCATTCCCGACAAGAGTGACCAATCTTCCACATGCATAGCAAAAATCAGGAATTCTTTCATAGACTAGTAATATAATTATATTCTCGTTATCTTTCATCGCATTAATACGAATACACTTTCTTAGCAGTATCTGTGTGATATCGATGTGTATTCGCATTTTGATGAATTATCCCAGGAAAGCACCATTCCCTCCCCTATCCATCTCCACAACGCGCCCTATTTACCGCCCTAGTTTAAGTAATAGATCTTCATGTATACATACGAGAGGAATATTATGGAGTTGGACCCCAAATGTCTGTCTCATCAAAACTCATTGTACAAGGAGTGTGCTATCCAATTGGTTCCTTAAAAATTAGAAGATTTCTTACAAAATTTCATGGTCCTTTTGTTAATGCCCTATGCCAATAATGTTGGGAATTGAATTCAAAGACAAAAGTATTGTCACTTGTAACTTCAATATCAATCCTCCTTTCAGCCTATAAAGTTTAGGGCATTTGTTGTCTAATAATTCCCTAGTTATAGCCTTTGGCGAGAGACTTTTACCACTAGAGATTTTGTAAGCCGTTCCTCTCCTATTCATCTTTTTGAGAGTGAATAATTTTTTTACATATAATTCTTTATATTTAGATTCATATTTCACCCTAGGTGATTCTATTGTAATTTATTATTATTATTATTGTTTTCTAAAAATATGTTCCTAGTAAGTTTATGTTTTGAAAATAATTTATAAATAAATTTGTATACATGTTGCAATCGTTATCCACACTACCTGTTTAGAACGGTATAAATTTAGAAAAAAATCTTAGCTTTTAAAACCACTTTAATTAAATAATTATTAACGTTTTTAGTGCTCAAAATCTTTAAAAAATATAGACAAATGAAGAATGTCACCATAAGTGCTACAATTTCAATTTAACATGAATTTAAAAAATTTAAAACAATCAAATATATATTTTTATTATTATAGTGATGATGGCTTAGTTTGGTTGGTTCTATTTAGGAAAAATAGAGTATTTGCACTAATGGCTAGTAGTCATCCGTAATTTACTTTCTTCGTATTGGTCTAGGGACGGGTTGGCAGGGGCGTTGGGACGAACGAATAGCCTTTTGTCACATTTAGGAAAAATATTATATTTTGATGGACAAATATATCATTTAATAATTATTAAAATTGATTGCTTATTTTAACTAATTTAGTAAATTCTAGTACCGATAAAAGGTGTTATCGTACTCTCCCTCAGATGCGTACCTCTCTTTCATTGGTGACTGTTTCCGGGCCCACTTGATTGTGGGAAAGGTAAGCATATATTATAATAATTGTTTAAAATATTCAATTTTTAATATTAAAAATTTATCGTCCGCGAAGCAAGTTTTACCCAACGATTCCAATACGGTTTTAATTTTTAATGTTCTGATTGATTTTTACTCTTGTTAGTTTTTCTTTTTCCTACAAAAATCAGAGCTGCAAGGTCTCGGATCGACGATCGATCGGATGCCCGATTTCACGACCGCATCACGGGAATACCAACTCCGAAGCGACAAGATCTCTGTGAAGTAATGCCGACGGAGATCGATCTGCAAGAAATTTGAATTCTCTCTCTCTCTCTCTCTTTTGGGGAAAAAGTTATAGTGTTCTAGATTTAGATTTGTGGCAGAAGGAACATTCTCTCGGATCGGCACAGATGCGGTCGCTCGAAGTTGGATATATGCCGGCGTTGTTGGAGAATTGAGTTGTGTTCGGCTGTAGCATCTTGATCTTCTTGTGTTTGGTGCTTTGACGCATTGTTCGTTGCGAGAGTGCGGATTTGAAGTTCTCGATTCGCCGAATCGGCGGTGGTTTGGATGATCGTAGGTTGGATGAGAGGGCTTTTTGAAGAGCGAAGGAGATGAAAGGGCGGCCTGTGCGTTGGGGGGGACAATGACTGGAGCGTCATTGGGTCTACGATCTCTGAGTTATGGATCATTGCAGCAACAGCTGCAGAACGGCTCTCTTTTGCCGACTCAGTCGCCGCCGGTCACAGTCCGCAAGCCAGCAAAAATGTCCCTTTCTGGATCCAGAGAAAAGGAGAGGATCTTGGTTCGGGTATGCAAGTTTGCAGGGAGGAGAAAGGTTGGGATGTTGCTCTTGCTCATCGCCTCCGTTGCTGTGCTCTCCTCTAATTCTGTCTTATGGAAAGGTTTTCCCTCTTCCTTTCTTTGTCTTTGTGCAAATCTTCAGTCACCCATTGAATTAGCAGGCACATGAACTTATTTGAGCTTGGATGCCATCAATATTTACTTATTTCCACGGAGATCAACCATCTTAAGTCCTGATTATCTAACTGTTTTCAGGACATCCATTGCTGTAGTTTCCCATGCATTTCCAATAGGATGATACTTGCCTAAAGTAAATGTAGGTTTATAAGACACTTATTTAACCATACTTGAATTTTTCACAAGGACACAGTGCAAACGTGAGCTTTGTTATGCTCCACCTAGAAAGTATCTAAAAAGTTATTTATTCAATCAATTGTATTTGATTTGGACATATGGCTAATGCCAATAATCAACACTGAGTGTTGAGCAATATCTATTTTTTTATCTGTTGACAACTGAAAATTCTTAGCTATGGTTTCTGCTAGTCATGAGATAGACTATAAGTAACACAAGCTACCTAGTCCAATTAGTTATTACTGGTGAATTCATATTGTTGTTCCTTGCGACTTGTTCACTGTCTAGCAAGGCAATCATAGAATGCAGTTATAATCTTTGTTCCTTTGGCAAAAGGATATTTGAATGGTTAAACCTATGATTACTGAATATTTGAACTCTATTTTGTTATTAACTGGTTCTATTGTTTATTGGCATATCATATGACAATTTTATGGTGGAGATTTCAGATGAAAATGGATCAGCAAGCCCCGACTCTGGCATGGGTTTCACAGACCAAGTATTGAGTTTTGTAAATCCTGGTAGGTTAACGTTAGATAACGTCAGGCAGCCCTTTATTCTAGAAACAGATACCGAGTTTGATACAACTAGGAGATCAGTCCATGAATCCGGAAACCTTGACTTTAGCAAGGAGTTCACAGATCCTATCCAGAATTTTGTAAATTCTGATAGGTTATCCATTAATAATGACAAGGATCCTGATCTTCCAGCAAAAGAACCAAAGCCTGATAACAATACCAGTTCTATGCAAAAATCTGTAACTACCAACAATGTAACTGGGCTTTCTGCTCCCATGCTTCCTTCAACACCACATCCTTGTGAAAGTTTTTCATTTCCTCCACCGCTAGCAGATAAAAAGCGCACTGGTCCACGACGTATGTCTTGTGATCTCATCATTTGTAAAAGAACACTGATAATTAGGTGTATTTATAGACTAACTCAAACATTCTCTCTTTGCAGCCTGTCCTGTTTGTTATGTACCTGTAGAGCATGCTGTGCTCCTTATGCCACCTTCACCTTCACCTTCCCCTCTCCTTAAGAGTTTAAGTTACATTTCAGAAGTTAACTTGATTGCCAATGAGTCGAATGGAGGCTCTGTCTTCGGAGGACATCCATCATTTCAGGAGAGGATTGAATCTTTCAATATAAAGGAATCGATGACTGTGCACTGTGGGTATGCTTTGCTCCTTAACAGTCCATTTCTCTGATTAGAGGGAGTGGATATGTTTTATAATTTGAAACATCTATTTATGATGCCTTATTTTACTTTTTTCAATGAATCTTCTTAATTAGATCTATTGATTTTTCAAATGCTATTCTTGTCTAAGCCAATGTTAACTGTTGTTTCAAGATTTGCCAAGGGAATGAAACCTGGTCAAGGGACTGGGTTTGACATAGATGAGACTGATCTTCTTGAGATGGAGGAATGTCATGATGTTGTTGTAGCTTCTGCTATTTTTGGTATAGTAATTCTACTATCCATTTTGTCGTGGTTGTTATTTTGCACTGTTTGATGCGCTCATAGATTCACTTATGTCTTCTGGTTGATCAGGAAATTATGATATAATGCAACAACCAAAGAATGTCAGTGACTATGCAAAGAGGCATGCATGCTTTTACATGTTTGTTGACGAAGAAACTGAAACATACATAAAAAATTCTAGTGGCTCAGTCAATACCAAAAGAGTTGGTTTGTGGAGAGTGGTGGTGGTTCGGAACCTTCCTTATGTAGATGCCAGGCGTAATGGAAAGGTACTTTTTATATCTCTAATCATATGTTAGTTTTAATTGTGGTAACTACCAGTTAGCATATTTGAAGATTACTGCTTAAATTGTAGTTAGTGACTATATTGTCCTAATATTGTTGATTCCTTCATTAGTTTATCTTTGTTACAGTTCAGGATTCCTTGATCATGCTTGAGTTGCAGGCATACTAGGGCACTTGATAAGTTCCTTATTTTTTGCAGTTTTAGTGATAATATATCTTCTGATATATACTGCTTCTAGACTATAAAACTGTTAAAGCATGCAGCCTTTTAAGCTAATGATCAATTATCATACATACTGAAAGGACATGACCCGTCAAAGATTTGACTCAAACAACATTCCATAAATTGCTTTCCAGTAAGGATTTTGAGTGATCTAATGTTTGAAATCTCTAGTCGTGTGGGTTTGACTAGGTTAATACTAATTATAGTGCATAACTAGAATGATACAATTTTAGCACCTTATTATGCCAACATTCGGTATGCTTCTAGAAGAATTTAGATAACATGTTTCGACATGTGTTAAAGCATGCTAAGTTTTAAATGAATTTTACTTTTTAATCAACCTTCACTTACATTTTTTTTTTACTTTAATAAGACTATATCAATAATAATTTGAATTAAGAATAATATTATTATTACTTTAATGTGTATTGGGATAAACTCATATAAGTTTTACACCAATAATCTTCTTCCTCTTATCTTAATTTATTTGCTTATACAAATAAAACAGAATTAGATAATTAATTGAATTAGAATTTTAGAGGATTAAACTATAAACCCATAACAAATATTATTTAAATTCATCTCAATGTATGTCGTAGTGTGCCAAAGTGTGTTTGATGTCAGCGTGACACAATTCTCATCATCACAATCGCTACAGGAGACACAAGAGGGATTATTCATGCTGATCAATTTTAGTTTTTGGTGATGTATCAAAATACATGTCTTGACTATACCACTCAAAATGGTACCGGATTTCAAACCATGGAGAGATCTAAAATTATATGTGTCTAGAAGTTGAAGCTTTCTTTTCTAGGATCATTTCACCTATCTCGTCCAGGAAAATTTAATAGCAATCTCGACCAAATAACAAGAAGTATCAACAAAGAGCTAGATGTCTAAAAGATCAAATTTGGTGAAAAGTTCAAAATAATGAGCAATTGTCTAATATTAAATAACATTCAGTAGCAACTTAATTTTTCAACTAGCTACAAGTGTTTTACCTGAAGGGGTATGTTTAAGGTTTTAGTGGTAAGGAACATATGGCGACATGTAAATTTCCCAATCTGGTTTAGATCTACCTTATGCTACATGGAGTAAAATTCTGGCTTGGAGTAAAATTCTGGCATTTGTTGCAAAGAAAATATGTCAATTACTAACTTGTGAAGTTCATCAAATTCTGGCTTGATTTCTTTTTCTAGAACTTATTAAATAAGAAGTGTGTCTCAGGCTAGAGGAAATTACTTGTAGAATAAAGTGGAGTAAATGGAGAAACCTTAATGTATATTATAGGCGTCGAAGCTAGGAGAGTTTGTGCCCATTGGTCTCACATGTACAAGTGCGGTGGTCCGTCATAAAGGGGTATCCCCGTGCATGAAACTTCCACTAATGTGGTGGTCCATCATATAAAATATAAATATAAATATAAATATAAATTACTATGTTTTTTTAACAACTCTAGCTTTTGTGACACATGATTGGCCATTCAACTTTAACATGGTGGTGTTTAAATATTACCTATGTTAAGCATGGTGGTTCATTACAAATATAAATTGTTCTCTTTTCTAACTGCCTAAGTTTTTGGAATAAATTGTTAGCTTATCAAATTCACTATAGTATCCTAATCTGGTTTGAATTGTAATTGTGTGATAAGAAAGGTTCATACCTCTGACTCATGATGGATGAGAGGAGGCATGTTGAATCTAGGAGGCTTCACACCCATTGATCTCAGATGGTTAAGTATGGTGGTCTATTAAATAAAGTATAAATATAAATTGGTTCCTTTCCTAATGGCTTTCACACCCATTGATCTTTTTGGAATAAGTGTGTTAGCCAATCAAATTCAACAATAGCAAACAAAAAGATGCCTTAACTGTTTACATCTTAATACTAGTGGAATGAGTATTTTGCAAGCATTATTTGAAACTGATTCATTTAATGTGTACCTTTCTTATGGAATAGGATCTACTATGGTAAATCATTTAAAGAACCATCAACCAATATGTATTTTTTGGTTAAGTACATCATTGACAATGTTTTAGAACTTGCTGTCTGTTCTTGGTTCAAATAATAGTCTATTATTGAGAATAAACAAATAATTCTGCTTGAGCCAAATCAGAATGACACATCACAAAAGAGAATGATAAATCACATGGAGATCTAATACCATTTGAGGTGACATAGGGATAAAAAATCTCGCACACATAAATAATGATCTCACATAGAAAATGAAAAGTCTAATAAAGAAGTATTGTTATGCAAAAATGATAATTAACATGGGAAAATTTGAATTTATTTTAAACATTGCAGTCCAAATAAAATTACAAATAAATAAAAAAAATACCTAAAACAACTTATCCTTTAAAAATTAAAATTTTAATTTGCAATGTTCTCTCCTACTAAGGAGAACCTAATTGTAGGTGACTTGTCAATATTTTTCTTAGATAATCATTTTAAAGCATAAGGAACAATTGCATCACCAACTTTGCCACCATGTTCATTATATCTCATTGATCATCCCTTCTATTTAGTCAATTAGTGAGGAGTCGGCGTAGTCTATTTCTCTAACTTCTTGAGGAATTAAGGCTTAATTTATTTTCTTCTTCTTTTGGTTGTCACTTCCTGTGAATAAGAAAACTTCTCAAGTGATCATAGACCAAGGATAATGTTTACATCTCCTTAGTAATCATTGGCAGTAGAAATGATAATGCTGAGAATGGATCTACTGGGTAAAGAAGCATGACTTATGATAAAGTTAACATACTAGGATGGTGCCTCGATGCTTCCTAGTAAATTAATAAATCATCAAACATGAAAGTTAAACTAATGATTAAATGGGTAAGTTAAATAAACTTGAATTATAATTATTTTTTCTCAAAAACAATTATATATTGGACAATAACAATCCTAGTGTATTTTTGTAATAGACAATTTGAGTTAATGAATGCAAGAGGATAATTTACCATATCACTAAATATACTAATCATTATTCAATATAATTGTAATCTTGAGATCAACTTTCATCTCTTGTATTAGCTTAATAAGACTCTTGTATGGTGCAAGTAATAAATAGGGAAACAAAGTCGCCAGACTTACGTGTTTGGGGTCATAAGTAACTGTAAAAGGACATGTATCAATTAAATCATAATTGTTTTGTTATCATCTTGAATTCTTATTTCTTGCTGTTTGTTTCATTTAATATTCACTTTCGATCTTTCAAAGTAACATGAATGAATGAGATATAATTTGTAAGTCTAAGTTCTGATTAAGAGTAGGTAAAGTTCTTTATAAAGGTTGAGTGAATAGGAGATTCTTTAAGATTTATGCCATCAGGGGACTTTTCTAAGAAGAAATTAGGGATCTTCTAAGTCACTAGAGGCTGTAGAGCATCTTCTAAGACTAAACCATAGGCAGATCTTCTAGAATTGTCATCAAGAATTTTTTTAAGGTCAATACTTGTGGCATAGTCATTTTCTCTTTAATATCTATTGAAAGTTACTTGGTTAAATAACAAGGTTGGCAGTCTTACGGGCAGAAGAAACCAATTAATTATAAAATCCCTTGAGTTTTGCCACATGAATTAATTAAAGGTACATTGATTTTAGATAGGTATGGGGCGTTAGGTAGTGTTTTCAGAGTATGTGTCACTTTTTTATAATTTCTTTTCTTTTCAACTTTAGGTAGTTGTCAGTTATCTAGTCACACTTAGCACAAGTTGTTGATTGTTGAAAAAATGTGCACTAACAGTTCTGTAGTGTTTTTTTTCCCTCAATGAAAATACAGGCGAAATCAAGCCCTGTATACAGAGCACATTGCAATTTAACAATGATGTATAGACAGCAGCTATAGGTGGATCTTGGCAAAACGTGAGGATGCACATTCTTTTAGTAATTAGTTATTGAATTTTATAGATATTGTTAGTGTGGAACTTAGGCAGAAAATTGAATTGATTTCATACTGCGTGTAAGAGTTTATTATGATATTTTGTTACCTTCCTCAATTGGTTATGTCCAGAAATGACTTTGTAAGGTGAGACTATGTTTCATGTTCCATTGGTTTTTTATCGTCTCTGAAGTAATAAATTTTTGAATGTTGTTCATGATCAAGATATGCCACACATGATTCTGACTAACGTCTATATCTATCAGGTTCCAAAGCTCTTGCTACATAGACTTTTCCCAAATGCCCGATTCTCTCTTTGGATTGATGGAAAACTTGAGCTTGCTGTGGACCCTTATCAAGTTCTTGAGAGGTATACTTAATCAATGAGCATGCTTTTTATTCAATATTTCACTCAAATACATAAATAACTATATGATATCTCAATTAGGCTTTCAGATATTGGTTTAACTTTATGTAACATTATGCTGCAACTGAATTAGTTTTCTGATTTAACTTCCATCTTGGAAAAGTATTATACTTATTAGATTAGTGATTAATGTAGGTCACATGATTTGTAGTTGAATGATAGCAGTTTTTTTTTTTGGGAAAAAAATTTAAACGGAAGTAATTGGGTTTACCACCCAGATTGACCAGCCTAGTAAAGTCACAAGGTGATAGAAAATTGTGGTTGCCCAGTGTCTTCATTTCATCAAGTGATGATCTATTATGCTTTTTGTTTGTCCAAGAAAGAAACTAATGTTACTATTTTCTGTGTCATGGTTCTGCACTAATGTATACCAAAATATTCTCTGTATGTCTGAATCCAAAAAATAAAAATTAAAAAGACCTGTCAAAGGTTCCTCAGTGCTAGCTTGAATACTTCATTTTGTGCAAAGGACAAATATGACTTGTCTGCAAATAGTATGAAAAAGAAAAAGACTGTTATTCTAGCCTTTTTCCCCCTCCTTTTTGGTATTTTGGTCCCCCATAATTTGATAGGGTTTATGAGTATGTAGATTTTTCAAAATTCTCCCTTTTCTCATCCAAACAAAATTTGGAAATTTGGAATACCTTACAATACCATCACTGCTTTGATTGGATTTCAGATTCTTGTGGCGGAAGAACTACACTTTTGCTATCTCTCGGCACTACAAGCGCTTTGATGTTTTTGAGGAAGCAGAGGCTAACAAGGCTGCTGGAAAGTATGATAATGCGTCTATAGATTTTCAAATAGAATTTTATAAGAAAGAGGGTCTAACACATTATTCTCCATCCAAGCTTCCCATTACAAGTGGTCAGTAATCTATCCTCTTGCTATGGATTGCTTGAAAGGTTTTAGAAAGGTTTTATAGTTCTATGTTGCCAGTTTTCTAAAGATTTTTTATTATAAAAACTACAGATGTTCCTGAGGGATGTGTGATCATCAAGGAACACATACCTATTACCAATCTATTCACATGTTTGTGGTTCAACGAAGTTGACCGTTTTACCTCTAGGGATCAAATCAGTTTCAGTACTGTCAGGGATAAGCTAATGTCTAGAGTGAATTGGACAATTAACATGTTCATGGACTGTGAAAGGCGCAACTTTGTTGTTCAGGTAACGACCTATGCAAGCTTAGAAAACAAAGAATTCCTGGCTCAAACTTACCTACTTCTTTGTGCCAATCGTTCTGTTTCTCGTATGCACTAAATGCTATGATTTGTTTGAGTGCCTAGAGCATCACAACTTTGTCATCCAAGTAGTCATAGGATACAATCAATGTGCTCTGAAAAATAGTCTCGTCTTGTCTTTGGTATGCAGGCATACCACAGAGACTTGTTGGAACAACGGAAAGTCCTTACTGCCTCCATTTTTCCACCACCTTCAGAAGCAACTAACGAGCCACCTAGAAAAACAGTTCCAGATACAAGAGCTCCTCCGTCAAGGAAGCTGCCCCCCAAGATTCCCGCAAGGCGTGGGAGGGACAAAAGGTCCGGTTCGAGGCGCCATCATCCTAGATCTGCCATGGGAAAAGAAAGCAATTGAATTTGAAGTTTTTGCATGATTCTTTGTTCAGGTCTGCATGAAACTTGCTGTGCTCCATTCTTTAGTGTCATGCTCTACCAATTTTGTGAGAAACTGTTGATAGCAATTCTTTTTGTTTCCTTATGAATAACCAATACAAGAAAAACCAATAAGTAGAATGGACATATCGAAGAAGTCATTGCCTACGCATCAGTCTTATTATTTTTGTTACGGCTATACCATCTCGACATTAAGTCATTGAACTCTTGTAACATACAGATTTGCTAATGGAAAAGCTATTCTTAGTACTATTTCTGCCTTAGCATTTAACATAAATTCTCCTTTCGCTCCTGTGTGTGTCTTCCTACGATACGGCATAGAGAAAAAGGCTACCATTGCAATGATTCATTGAAATTCAATCCTAGAGTTTCAATGATAGCTCTTAACGATCCTCCTGTCAGCATGATTCTTGAATCACCACTATGCTCTACATCTTGCTATCGGCCCAAAAACCAAACACCGAGTGTTCGACTAAAAGGACACAAAATGTCATTTTTTTTCTATGACGCAATATGATGGTAAAAAATGAATACATTCGTCCTAAATCACGGACAGTTATTAGTCTTTGAATAGTAACTAGTATATAAGGAAAATATTTATCTTGATTTTATCAAAATTTAAATCTCAGACCTCATTCTATGACATAATAGATTGATGAGGAGCTACTTTTAAAGTGTCTCATCTTCCTCACCAAGTTTGTTATCTTTGCAAAGCTATTTACTACTTGAAATAAGTTCTTTGTGCATTCCCGGCAAAATTCGACATAGTTATGGTCGCTCTTTGACTTCGACATGGTCCTTACAACACAATTCTATTTATTTTTAAAGTTTCTACTTATTCTCCTTTTCTTAAATGTTAATGGCGTAGTTATTATAGAAAATGATTCCACCAGAATTTTATAAAAAAACTTAAAGAAAAATTCTTTATTACAACATATGAGATGAAGGACCTAAGAGATTTTAAGTACTTTGAAGCAGGATGTGCTCACGCCTTTCCTAGATAAAACTAAATTTTACCTAACTTTTATAATATCTAAAGTATGTACAACATCCCCAAAATATCCTTCCTTTTAAAAAAGATCTTATTTTAATAATTTTTTTCTCTAAAATATCCTTATATAATTTCATAAATCCTCATCTTATCCTCCATAAATTTTTATAAGTTTAATATATTTTTATCTCCGCCGACTTTTCTTCCAACATTGTGTCATCTTCTCGGCCAATGCTTCTTTCTAATTTTCTCTCCCCCGGTATAAAAATTCGCCCAAAATCCTCTATTAATAAAAAATCTCAAAACCCTCTATTAATAGCATTATACCCTTTTTGGTAATTTTATTAATAAAAAAATCTTATAATATCAAACACATCAATACTTTTAAGTTGATTGTAATAAGTTCACCCAAACACTTTAACAACTTATTCTTAAAATAAGATCTAACAACTTATAGGCTCCTAAAACAACTTATAAGTTGTACGAGCTTATAAGTTATTTTTAATAAGTTTAGTCAAACACCCTAAAATGTCGCAGGTAAAACGAAGCTGCGTTGGGGCGTCCCAAAGATCTCTGACCGACACGTGCCTCCTCCCCGCTTCTTTAACCTGACGCCGCGTAATCGTCGCTAAAAAAACAAAAACAAAAACAAATAAATAAACGTGCTATTTATAGCCTGTAAATTACAGCCAATTATCTCGATTAATTAAAAGCCTAATCCCGCGCCAAGCAACAAACCTCCACCGCGTCGGATCCTCGCGCGACACAAGAAGGGGAATCTGGGGCCGCCATTGACGCGAGGAAACGGGTTTCCCGAATAAGGGAAACGGGGAATAACAGTAGCATCCGGCTGAGAACTTGGACGGCAATGCACGAGTCGCATTTACAACCAGCGATGGCTCGACTCCGCATGAAGAGCTGCGGAATTAGAAATTTCTAGAAAAAGTATATTTATATATTTTAAAAAGTTGTTTTTAGTGCCTTTTTTTTTTAAAAAATTCAAATCTTTTTTCGGAAGAGAATTTCCATTAATTAACACGAAATTAATAAACCTGGGCGCTTTATTAAGCGTGGGAATTAGCTTAATTCCGAAAGTGCCCTTCTTTACGGTGGCTTTGTGGAAGGTATAGCGAGTGAAGACGAGGAGGGCATTTTGGGTAAAAGAGGGCACTCGCACGATCGTATGAGTATTTAAGGCTTCATTTCACCTCAGTCTCGTCCCCCTGCGGCGAGCAAACCCGGAGATTCCTCTTTTTGGTTTCCGATCTCGATCTCTCTGGAAACCCTAGCTCGGAGCGGGGGATGGAGGCGCCGGATCTCTTCCACCCTGGTTTCTGCCGCGCTGGGGCCGCGCATTGCGGGCCGGAGAAGGTTGGAGGTGGAGGGGAGCAGTTCGTGGTCGAGGATCTGCTGGATTTCTCCAATGAGGAGGAGGCCGCGGGGTGGGGCGCCGCTGCCGAAGAAGAAGGCGGCGAAGGCGGATCCGATGGCGCCGCTGAAAATTTGACTGGTTCCTCCACCGTCACGGCCACGGACAGCTGTTGCAACTCCTTGTCCGCTTGTGACCGCGAGGCCGTCTTCCGTCGGAGCATGGCCGACGCCGGCCTCCCAGACGACTTCTGTGAACCGGTAAATTGAACCTTATTTGTTTCTCCTCATGAATGTGTACTAATTTATTGTTGTATAGGAAGCGGATTGTGTTGATCTGAACGCGTTTATCACTGTGGCAATTGAACGTTGGATTTTCGAATTTTCTAAACGTCTGTTTCAAGGTTGAAATGAGAGATACAGAGTAATTTTATGCTTCTTCTTTCTATTTTTCCTGTTTTTTTCTGATGAATTTGTTACAGAGGTTGCAAAAGAAATAATCCATATCCGGCAGATCCCTCTTTCAATTTGGAGTTAATTTTAGTTCAGTTTTCACTTTGGAGTTTAGGGCAGCCAAAACTGAAACGATGTAAGAAGAAACGATCCTACTCGTTGTAATTTGTTTAGTTCATCGAACCAACTACTGGATTCATACTCTGCAACAAAATTCTGCTCTCAAAGTGGGTATCGTTGAGATGGAATGGAAAATGTTTTTGGTTAATTTAATTTCCTATCCCGAATGCAGCAGTACGATGCAATGGCGGAGCTGACGAAGCTCGAATTCGAGTGGGCGATGTCCGATGTCTCAGAGGATTCTTTCTCCAGCAAAGACCTGCACAAGCTTCATCTCATCAGCGGTGTCAATTCCACCGCCTCCTCTTCCTCGTCGTGCACCGCCACGGCCACAGCTTTGGCAGCTGCCTGCCAGGCCGACCAAGTGTCCACCTTCCGTCCCGGGCAAGGCGCGGAGCAAGCGCTCCCGGGGCGCCCCTGGCAATTGGTCCTCCCGGTTGCTTGTCCTGTCCCACTCGGCCGCTGCGGCTGGGCCGTCACAGGACTCGGAGCTCATCGCGCCACCCGCCGCCGTTGCCTCCAAGAAGCCCCAGAAGAAGGAGTCGGCGGGGGTGGTCACCACTGCCAATAACGGGCGCCGGTGCCTCCACTGCCAGACTAACAAGACGCCGCAGTGGCGGACGGGGCCGATGGGCCCCAAAACACTATGCAACGCCTGCGGCGTCCGCTTCAAGTCTGGCCGCCTCGTCCCGGAGTACCGCCCAGCCGCCAGCCCCAACTTCGTCGTCTCCCAGCACTCCAACTCCCACCGCAAGGTCCTCGAGCTCCGCAGCCAGAAGGAACTCCAGCAGCAACTTGCCGCCCCCACTAGCGCCCTCTACGACCCCCCTCCGGCTTCCCTCCCCGGCGGCTTCTTGATCCACGACCCCGACATCCGGTACCTCATCTAATTAATTACTGCAGGACAAATTTAACCATTAGGGAATTTAATCTTCTTTGCACCAACTCATTCTAATTTTCCCTCAATATGCTCTTTTTCCCCTGACCTTCAAAGATCAAATTTTGATCAATTTTGATTCATAACGGATAGAATTTGTATTTTTTTTTCTGGGTAAATTAAGAGAAGTACAAGAAGAATGGGAACTAGAATTACTACCATTACAAATTGCAACCATTTTATCATTAAACATTTTCTATAATAATGCATGTGGATTCAGTTTGTGTTCTTGGTGTTTCACTATAAGAAAGAAGCCTCATGTTTTTGTTGGAAGTGTAACCCGCGTTGCTAAGAGTCAATAAGTGGCCTCCATGTTTCACTATAAGAGATTAATGCTCTACTATTCTTTATCATCATTTCTTTGGATATTTTTTGAACATACAAGGAATATTTTGTTCTTTGTGCTCTCAGGTGCCAAACATTTCTAAGAATTTGGATTCATCAAAGTTTCAAACTCTCGCAAGTTCTTGTGGTAAACCCTATTATCTTCATTGTGCTTATTTACATTTGAATTTAGATGGTTTGTTCCTACCGTTTTAGGAGTCGTTTCTTAAATTCTAAAGAGTATTTTTGTTCTTGTCTTGTTATTAGGGTTTTGCTTCGTTAGCATTCTTCGATTTTGTTCTCGTATGTATTATACTTCTTCAGCTATCTCACTTAAGATATTGTCACACAAATTCACTTAGACTAATCATTGAGTTTAGCGTTAGTTTTGTGAGAAATTTTAGTCCTCTACTCGCTCTAGCTATTGGAAGCAAAGGATTGAGTTCTATCTAATGGAGGAATTTGTAATTGGTTGGCCATGGAGAAAGGGTTTGAAGCTCTAGTGGAAGAACACAAAGACTTAATTGATTCCAATAGGTGAAGCCAAATATAAGCAAGAAAAATGTAAAGATGCTTTTTGAGAATTCCAAAAAGAGTAATGACAAGGAGAAGATGAAAGATATGAAGAAAGAAAATGATTAAGTCAGAGGCAAATGTCACTTGCTTCGGATGCTAAAAGAAGTGATATTACAAGAACGAGCGACTAAACCTAAAGTAAGAATACAAGAAGAGCAAGAAGAAGAGATTGAAGGCTACTTGGGATGCCGTCTCAATCGATTCATTTCAAGATGAGGCATTAGTGCAAGGCCTACGAAGAACCATGCCTTCGTTACCACTTGGGATGCATTTCCAAGGTCTTCTTGTTACATTGCGTTGATGCTCATTGATGATTTGGGGGAGAGCTCAAGCGATGAAGATGAAAACGTCTCTAATGGAAAGAAAGCATCCACAAGTGATTCTAAGCTCCTCTCAAGTAGATGAATTATTTGAAAGAATTAGTATTGTTGGTCACTCACTTAATAATGTTAAGTAATCATCTTTATGGATGTTCGCACACCCTTTTTGTATCGGTTTACCCTTTTGAATGAGAGAATTTAAGGCCTAGGCAAGGGTAAATTCTCTCCTTTTAAAGACGAAAATACGACGACCTTCAATTCGATTTAAAGTAAAAGCATTTTAAATTTCAAGTTATAATCCAATGCACGAAACTCTTGCCAATGAAAAATCTCGCGAAAAAAAATCTATTACATGCAATATTATCTACATTGCAAGATGTTATTGTTGCAATAAACACATGACAACTAAATTATATGACTGCAACTTTATCATTGTGTAGGCTTCCCTTCGCTTTCAATATTACAAGTGGATAAATAAATAAATCAAAACCCAACTCAATATGATCTCATTTTTCTAGATAGCAGAACCATAATGAATTAAAACTAATTTATTGTCCACAAAATTAAAAAAAAAACACACACACACAAATTACAAAGAAAATAATGAGTTTATCCTGAAGAACAACCTATTCTTATCTACCTCTCATTGCTCAACAATCTGAGTCTGCTTCTGTCTTCCTCTACCTCAACTAAACAAAATCTTACATCACGATGGAGGGAAGAAGCGATTGAGGTTGAAGGGGAGGGTGTAGAACTCCTCATTCCTAGTGTCTCCATTAAATGTTCGAAACCTCGCCCACCATGGCATTCCTCGATCATGGCCCGTGTTCTTGTAGTCGAGCGTGTTGTCCAGGAGAATTGCCACCATTAATGCCACAGTAGGTGGCGATGTGAAGATCGTGTTTATGTAGTCGTTGAACTGCAATTGCACAAGTTGAAACTGAATCAGAAAATATTCTAGTTGAGCTGGACCGTGTTGAGCACCGGCAAGTGTTACAAACAGACCCATTGTGCCCTGGTGTGAGCTGGACCATGTTGAGCACCGGCAGCATAGCGGAAGAAGTACTCGGGAATTGATAGGCCGAGGAAGATGGAGACGCCGACGATGAAGAGGTTGCGCATGGAGTTCATGTTTGTGAACTGCAAGAAGGAGAGCCCAACCGCAGCTGAAAGACAGAATTAGAAGCAAAAAAATCAGCCATTGCAGAGAATCCAAACGGATGGATGCTAAACTTTTATGTAAGCAAGAGGACGAACATACCGACAATCCCAAAGAGAACACAATAAACCGCAGCAAAGATTGAGAAGGGAATGGAAGCAAACAATGCTCCAAATTTACCTGTCAATAGAGTTTCCCGGTTAAAACTATCAATCAAAGTTTCAAGTGACTGCTTAAGTCTTATTAGTAGTGCTTGACTCACCCAAGATGGAGAAAAATATCATGAAACCAGCCGAGATCTGGATAACCCTACGACTTCCGACTCTGGTTGATCCAAGAAGCCCCACATTCTCACTGAAGAATAAAATTTCTTCGGTTAACTTTCAAGGTTTCGTATTCCAAAGTAAGAAATGAGAAACACGCGAACAAGTAACTTACACAGATACAGTGGAACCGGTTGCTGTGCCAAATAATCCGTCAAGTAGAATTCCTATTCCCTATTAAGTTTTTGAAGTACAAAAATTTACAACAATCCTGATTACATGTAGAAGTCGATGCCCTAAATCGGAAACTCACCTGCCATCCGATGCCACGGCTTAGAACATGAGCTGGAGGAGGTGTTGCACTGGCAAGGCGAGCTGCTGCTTTGAATCCTCCGGTCGACTACAGATGACAAGATATCTATTCATGTTACTTCGATCGAGGATAACTAACTTAGTGTAACTTCTCACCTCGACTAAAGATACAAACACAGCAGCCATCATTCCAAAGGAATGTCCAGCATCAAAAGTCGGTGCACCCCATTGCAAGGGATATGGAATCTTTATCCTTTTAAAAAAGGAATCCTTTATATGTTAGTAAAATATCGGTGCACTATAATTCAGAACAAGAAGGAAACCAGTTAGACGTGTACCAAGGAGAAGAAGAGATGAGGTTGGCACGGTCCGTGCGACAATGGAATTGTGTACGGTCAGGCCGGTGTCTATATGCGCCGCCAACAGTGAGCAAGTGGGCGTAGATCCATATGATTGTAATGGTTATCAGAAGAGAGAACCTCTCGAGTACAGGCAACCGCCGAATATAAACATGCTTCAAGTACTAAAGATATTGTCGATGTTCAAATTAGAAGGCAAGCTTAAAGAGTACATGAAAGTAGAGACTTAGAAAAGTTGGTACGATCAGTTTTAGTCGGGCTGAATCAGTAATATCAAGTAAGAAGGTAAATACCTGGGATGCAGCCACGAAGAGTATAATCATTGGAACACCAATCTCCACACATCTCCCAACCTAACGACCAAACAAGCTTAGCTTTGACTATCGTAATCACAATTAGGTAAGAACAGCATGCAAGTAGAGCTACTAAAGGAAAAAAAGAGACATCGAAGAAGAGTACCACGGGGAATCCTCTGTCGAACAAGCCAAATCCGACCAATGAAACCACTGGAACCATTCCAAGAGGGCTGAAAAATCTGTGTCAAAGACAAGAATAAGCCAAACACTAATTGGTGGATCCTTCAATTCAATAAACTATAGCAAACGAATTCAGACGATATGGTTCGACAATGCAACTAGAGGACACACCATAAAGAAGAAGAAGAAGATACATCTAGCTATACCTGGAGAAGATCCCCCACAACTGGCTGTAACCCAGTATAATCTGAATACTGGATGAGACAATTAGAGCTCCCTGTATAGCTCTCATGGTTTGCAGGAACCTCTGCAGACACAGAGAATTAGTCTAACAAGGATTGATTCACTGTCTAGATCATGCAGCTTGACACTAATCGACTTACTTCATGGTCATCGGTTATCCGTGTCAGGGATGAGTCGTGGATTATCGAGATGATGGGAACTACAAATGCATATGAACCACCGATGACTGTAGGAAGACGAGTTCCAAATAGGGTTTGGATGAGAGTGTTTATTCCAGTTACGAAGAGCAATGTCTGGACAACTCTAGCTTTATCGTCCTGCAAAAATGGATCGAAGAGGGAAGAGATGAGGAGAATCGATTGCAAAAAGGTAGGGTTTTGGTGAGGGAGATGAGGACTTACATCGGTGCCGCCCATCAGGGGTACCAGTAGTGTCGGGATCATGACCGCCGTGCCCAGGGAGAGTACGTAGTGCTGAAACCCTAGAACCGCCGCCTCTCCTGCGACCCAATGCGTCAGGCACAAATCGGAACAAAAAAAAAACGAAGGGGGAGGGAGGAGAAATCGAGAAGCGTGGACGAACCCCAAGAAGGATTCGAGTCGATGCAGTACTCGAATCCCTGAAGCTGATCCATGGGAGGGTGCGCCGCGATCTCCTCCGGCTTCACCTCCGCCATCTCCAGGAGAGGCCGAGCACCTAAACCAGCCAAAAAGGTCCGATCTTTTCCGGGGGGTCACCGGCACAGAACAGAAGCAAGCCGGGATTTTGACGGCGATTCGAGGATGAGGAATCAAGAAGGAAAAGGGGGAAAGACGTCGGCGATTGGAAAAAGGAGCGGCTTTTGCTGTTGCTGCTGCCCTTGTGCGGTGGCTTGCATTTATATCGTCTCCAAACTGCTTCCTGCAGCGTCGCGTGTCTGGTCCGCTGCTGAATTCGCCCGTTGGGAGTTCGATGACCGGAATGCCCATCGCATGCAGAATCCGCCAAACCAGCGACAGTAAAAAGAGGTCGTGGCGCTGCGCACTGTGCTGCTTCTGCATCGTGCTCAGCGAAATTTCCACATGAAAATATTTGGTTGGCATGAGATATCCGATTTACAGACTAATCGTCTGATCATCGTTCTGCTCCTATGAAAATATTTGAAGTTCGAACACCATAGGATAAAATGGAAAAAAAAAAGTATGTTATTTGGCAAATCTGAAAATTTAGTGTGTCTTTTTGATAATCTTGTAATTTTAAATGTGTTTTTTAATCTATTGCCGAAATATTTATCAAATTCATAAAAAAATAGGTGTATAATATTTTTATAAATAAAAATGTTTTTATTGATACTGGGATTCAAAGAAAAAGAAATGCAGCTTTGTCTAGTGGATCGAAAAGAAATAAAGAAGACAAAAAAGGGACAAAACCACTTACTTTTTTTTTCTATCTTAAAGATGAGTCAGAATGTCAGAATGAGGGTGTTGGTCTGAGTCAGCATCCTCGTGGAGGAATCCTCAGCTGCCTGAAGATCTAAAGACAAATGGGCATGCATGGCCACTGAAGCCACAATGAGGGAGTAGACAGTAGTAGATGGTGATTGAAGTTCTAGAGGATGATGGGGGCATGCTCCTTGACCATGGAATGGTTCAAAAATTTTGTTCCAGTAAAAATTGAAAGGGTGTTTTTTTTGCCCCCAGCAGAATGGTGTACAGTGGGGTAAGGTATTTTTAAAATTTTTCAGATATTTAAAGGTGGGATCCTATTTTTGATGAATTAAAAGATAAATTTCTTTTAATAAATAGTTCATCATTTTTTTAATTTATTCTGATGGCCAATGAAAAATTTTTTTAGGATCAAACTTATCATTCCAAAATTAATTGACGGAAAATGGATATCTAATGCTAACTATTTTTTTTTAAATGTTTTTTCTTATTGAAATCATCGAAAAGAATGTTTATTTTTTATTTCATATTAAAACAGTGCTTTATTCAGTCTTACTTGATTTTTATTTAAAAATATTCTTATTTTTAATATTATTATAGTAATTATGAGATTATAGTTGCTACATACCATAGAAAAAACAAGCATTAAAAGTGTAATAGAAAAAAGAAATCCACAAGGATCCATGTAGATTCTAATTATATAATTGGTGTAAAAATATTATCTTTTGATGTGTAAAATCTTTTTGTGAATCTAGAGAGTAAAGTCTATCTGAGTACGATCAATATATTCGTGACTCTATGGTATCCACATGAGCAGAGTCGTCGTCCGTCTCACAAACACAATTGGAGAATCACGATTTTGCGCATATAATGCTAGCTAGCTAACATGCGTATATATAAGTTGAGATCAAATCCTAACTTTTAGGGTTATCATGATCTTATCAAATAAGACACGTTCTTGACTTGTGCAATCATCAAGTCTTATTTAATAAGATTTGCATAACGTGTCTAAGTCTTATCTAATAAGACATTATCTTTTAATAACATGAGCTTCATTCGTTTAGGCTTATTTGAAGAACACAATAAATATTGGATTAATCATTAATCCAATAAATTTAAGATCTAATTAGATTAACTCTGTAATCCAATAAAAATCTATTAGATTAACCCGTTAATCTAACAAATTTAAGATCCGAAAATAATTTCAGACTTAAAACTTAGGTTCATTTTATTTTAGTCATATTAAAATAAAATAAACTCTAAAATTGATGCGCCCTTTGTGTGTGACCTAATATGTTCTCGTAACGTTGACAATGACTTTGAAATCACATTTTAAAGACACAAGTAATTAATGACATCTAACAATACATCATAACTACTTAAGTGACGAGAATGTTGTAGATCTGACCTAACATGTCTATCACTATTTTATTATATAACTTAGTCATTTTGTCCATGATATCTAGATTGATTTACGAGACATAGATTGCATCATCCTCTCATCAATTTATGTGTTTCTTGATCTCTAAGTAGACTTAATCAAATAAACTCAATATCTCATATTGACTTATTTGAGTATGGTCTTGTATTTTAGTTGTCATACTTAATTAAGGAGCTCACAAATATCACTTTCATTATATGAAAGAGATAAATTTCATCTATATCACTCACATCTCTCTACATAACTCATTGTATACCTAGTGAATGACTTTATAATCAATTTTGTTATAGGTGACGTTTGTCGATACTAAAGCACATAACTCCTTACATAGGGAACTATAGTGACTTCAAGTCAAAAGACTATTTATACTAATAATTATTATGAAAATATTTGACACTCATATAATAATCCTAAAACATTCTTATGATAAGTCAATTCAGTACATATTCTCTAATATATACTCATGTGTTAACTTAAGTCATCCGTTAACCTACATGCTAGTCTAATCCATTAATATTTGCCTTATATATTAATACTTGACTAAAAATAATTAAGAGCAATGTTTTGTATATTTATAGTCTCTGACAATCAATTCAATTAATTGATATACTATAGAACAGAGGTATTATTATATTTATTCAAATTTGCACAAATTTAAAGCAAATATAATAAATACATGTTTTCTTTCATTAAAATATGATACAAAAGTCACATATCAATCATCTCATGATTGACTCTTAGGACTGATACTAACAATAATTATATCCCATGTCTACTATAACTATATAGTTGTAGTAGTCACGGACAAATATTAAATATTGTGGCAAAAGATTATGCACTCACCCCAAGTGCCCCTCCACGCTCACTCCAAGGCATTTGGAAGGGAGATAAATCACAGTGATCGAGTAACGTTTCTCTAGTTAGTTATGAACTAATATTGGAACAAAAGGTGATATTGCTTATGTCAAGCAGCCCAATATCGTTGACCCTATGATAAGATACGGACAGGTAAATTATGGGGGGAAGGTATGTTACCCTATTACAGTGACCCTTTGTATGAGGGAGTTTAAACATCCAACAAGATATTTTGTATCCGCTGAAAATTGACTTCAAGACCTATTAGAGAAAATATCCATATAAATATTAACTATGTCAACCTATAATGTTATCAAATTTAAAGTGTCTATATTGTTAGAGCTATGAATCATAGATGCTATAATAATGTTGAAGAAGGATATTTTTGAGAAAAAAATAGACTGAGATAAAATGAGATATTATTTTAATAATAAATAAAAAAACACCCTCTTGATTTTGTTCCATTTTATTTCTACGTTTGCAATTCACATCATGTATAGTGCAACATGCCCTATAGAAATCTAAATAAAAAATTATTGATCTAGAGTGCTCTTGTAAAGTTGAGGAAATATCTAGTAGCTCTAGATCTACTCAAATATAGCTTGCGAGCTCTCTTCAAATGATTTAAATGGAGTGCAAGAGAGAATAGAACCTTAGTCTCACCATAAATATAAAATAAACACTAGACGATCGAGGATATCAAAATAGAGCTTGTTGCAAGATTCAAAACTTTGAAAGCATGAATAGAGATTTTCCTCCCTCCCTTCTCTCCCTTTTATAGAGTATGAGGTATATATCAAGTGGCCCTCACGTAGGAGGAATGCTAGGTTGAATATGTGCAACAAGTCTCACGAGTGGTATCACTAGGTAATTTGACATGTCTATTGCATCAATAAGGGGGGGAAGACGGGAATCAGGGCTACTTCGCATCACCAGCCGCATAATTTTTGACCGGTCACAGTCAGGGCAAGTCCCCAAATCTGAGACATAAGATAAACTTGGACTAGTTCCTGGCCTGCCCCTGACTGATCAAATTTCCCCATCTCAGGCTTTATAGATAGTCCTGGTATTTTTACTAAGACAATTCTCAACCGGCTCTTCAGCGGTCAAATCATGAAAGATGGGTCCCTCACCACAGTCTCAGATAAAACCCAATCGGTCCAACACAGCTTGTCCTTTTTATCAAGGCTCAATCCTGGTTGTACTTCTGAACGATCATCCCGAGCTGTCTGTAGTTGAACCTGGCAGGACAAAAGGCATTAAGCAACAATAATGTTAGAGAATCGTAACCTCCGGTCATAGAATAACTACCATACGCTAGGAAATATTTCAGTGGTCTGTCACTCTTTGAGAGTGGAACCTTCCTTCCATCAATAGGAGGTTGTCGTAGATCCTCTCTCACTCGACAGACTCTGACACTTAACATTCTCTGACAGCAATTAGACTCTAAAGGTATGCAGAGTCATATAAAAAGGGAGATCCTCTTCCTTGGCCGGGTACGTGCACACTTACATGCATCTTCAACAGTTCTTTTTTCCTTCCTTCGTTCGTACACTACTTTCTCGAGGAAAAAGGACCCTACTTGAGCGTCAAAGGGCCTGCGCCGGTGACTTTTTCCTTGGTTTCTGGTCTCTAGCGCTCTGTGTGCTTGTCTGAGTGTGTGTAGAGCTCAAGTACTATAGACCTTGAGTATCACGTGGGGGTTAGTTTTCCTGACGCACCTACGTAGGGCACGTCAAAGTCGCCTTTTCGTCAACACTGATGTCACCTTCATCGGCCTCTATCTGACTCAGATTTCGAATAAGATCACTGATCATACAAAAAAATTGAATACAACCATGAATGAAGTTGTGAATCTAAGGGGCTAGGGCAACCCTAAACTGGGCTCAATCGGAAGTTATGTAAAGGAGACTTAGTGGTTATGATCAGCAATGGTGATGATGATCATGAGCTGTTGCTGGAAGATGAAATCCATAAGGAAGGAAATCCTCTTAACCCTAGTGGATGCGCAATGAAGTCAATTACCACCAATAGAAGTTGGTAATCGGCGATGGTTGGCGTCGGGATGTAGATGAAGAGATGGCGAAGCTTCTATGGTGGCACGTTGTCGAAGTAGGGAATCCCCTAGACTTCTTCGATTGTAGATGATATTTTATATACGAGGAAGAAGAACCCCTTGACCTTGATGGACGACGGTGGCTGAAGCTCCGGTAGGTGGTGGATTGTGGAAGAAAATTCCTCGGTGGTTTGCGTCAATGGCGGTAAGGTGAATAGGGGATTGGCTGATTGCCAGAGGATGAAAATCCCCTCAACCTCACATTGATCGACGTTGGTGGAGGAGTTGAGTGCAGTTGGCCTGTGGTGAAGGATAAAGAAGAAGCTCTGTTCCATGCCTCTACCTTTAAATCACAATCTTGGAACACTATAGTATTCTCCATCCTTCGATCCAAATTTCAATCAACAAATGAGAACTCTTCATATCTTGATCTAGGGTTGCGATCAGATCAATTCTTAATCTAAGGCTTTAGATCTTGATCAATGACTGTAATTTAATCTTCTTTAACTTAGATGGATCGATTAGATTTTTGATGAATGAGTTAGATCATTCTTTATCTTGAATAAATAGTTTAGATTGATTCTCCTCATTTAAGCCTAGTTTTAAGATTGAATTTGTTTGATCTGACTCAATCCGTGGCTTGATTTGAACTCCTACAAAATTATTTAAATCTTTAGATAAAATACCATCACTATGAGATAAATTACATTAAAGTTCATAGATGAATTTAACTCTCGTAATATAATATATATATATATATATATGTTAATTTAATTCAATATAATAAAAATGTTAATTTAATCCAACAAGATGATTAAAATTATGAACTAACAATGCAAACACACCAGCTTTTTACATAGTTTAGAATATTCAATTTCTACTCCACAACGTGTGACTAGTAAATAAATCACTCTCCACAATCCATTATCTTTTTTTCCTTCCCTAGTTCCCTTCTAGGGAGGTGGAGAAAGCTCTCACGTCCTTTTTATTACCAGATGAAAATTAAGCTTAAGAAAAGATTACACAAAAGAATGAAAATTAATGTTAAATTTAGACAATACCTATTACATTCAACACACAATACATTTGAACTCCCTATTGCACTACTAATATTAATGTTAAATAACATGCACATACACCCACAGATTTAACCCACAATATCAATAATTATCTAACTTCCCACAAGATCAATAATTATCTAACTTAAACTTTTATTGAAATATCAAAAAACTTTTATGGGATCATATCGGAAGACGATTAGCTTAGCTAAGGATGTGACTCTTCAGTTGATCATGTAAAAATTCTATTTCATTCTATAAGACAAAGAATATTATTACTGAGTCGGGAAAGGGGTCTCTGGCATTAGTCCTCCGATGCTCAAGTCAATCATTGAAATAGTAGAAAGACAGTAAAAAAATATAACAACATTAAGAGCTCAAGCACAAATAACGCATATCCCGTCGGTACATAGGCTCCCTTTATATAGTGCTCTGATAGTAAACGTGCACGTTTTTCAAAGTGTGTGCATATTTTTCCAACTATCCTATAAAAAAATGTCAAAAAAATGTCTCTGACATCATTTCTTAACACAACATATAAATCTCTGACACGATAGTAGAAACTTCTGTCGTACAATTTGCCTGTTGATCATGCCCCCTTATCAATGACACTGATTCATAGAAGGATATGATGAGCTACGCAAAGGGTTTCACTATTTAGCTAAGTGGAGGAGTCGCTCGGCCAGGATTCCACGCCCGATCACTCAAGGCTATTCTTCTCTATGGTTGCTCGACTCAGTAGATTATCCCTCACCCGATCGGATAGACGGTCCGGTCAAAGTAGTCTTCATTTGGCCACAA
Source organism: Zingiber officinale (assembly GCF_018446385.1). Taxonomy (NCBI): domain Eukaryota; kingdom Viridiplantae; phylum Streptophyta; class Magnoliopsida; order Zingiberales; family Zingiberaceae; genus Zingiber; species Zingiber officinale. The sequence goes on along the minus strand of NC_055998.1, from coordinate 137,980,675 downwards.
TTGTAAGCATTTGATGCCCTTTTTATAATCGTCCCGATCAAATGTGCGATCTGCTCAGATGAATCTTTGGGTTGATTATACCCTTAATTCATACCTACCTAACTTGCCACCACCCACTCGACAAACTTCGATGATTGAATAATTTTATGTTTGACCATTTTAATTTTAACCTCTGTTTCGACTATTATTCCCATCTTTGACGATGAGCTCCGTTTTTACCGCTGCATCATATAGTATAAACTCGTCGAAAAACTTTCATTTTGACTTTATTTGTTCTTTTCATCTTTAAGATTTAAGCTTTGTTGTTTTTTTTTTTTTATGTTTATTCCTTTTATAATTTTTTATTCAACTATAATAGTTTGTGTTCTTATTTGTATTTTGACAATAAAATATTTCTATTGCCCAAATAACAATTTTGAATGAATTCAAAGATATCTACAGAAGAATAAACACATTTTAAATATATTTATATAAAAAAAGTGTGGAGAAGATTAAAAGCTAATTATTTATTATTAAGCTGAGTGAGTGAGATTAATTAACGACATGCCGATCCGAAACTAGCGATCGCCAGCGCCGGCGATCCCCTCGGCGATGCATGCGAGCGAGCGGAGGTTGCAGCGGACGATGGTGTCGACGAAGGCAATCGTGTCCTCCTCCGTGTTCCCCGGCGGCACGTCCACCACGTACGACTCCACCACGACGGTCCCGGCCTTCCCGTCGGCGGCGCAGTGGAGCGACGTGGTCGCCCGGTAGTTCCTGAGCCGGTGGTCCCCTCCGACGATCGAGAAGCTCATCACGTGCCGCTCGTCGTCCAGGGCGTCGAGCCGCTCCGTGCTGCTGCTCGCCGGAAGGCCCGACGCCACCTCCACCTCGCGGACGCTGCCCACGCCGCCGTCGCCCTCCCGCAGCGCGCACCCCCGCACGAACTGCTTGTACTCCTGCGGCCGGTCGAAGCGCCGCACCAGCGACCACACCACCGACACAGGCGCCGCCACGAACTGAACGTTCACCGACCGGCACTGCCCTGGACCCTTCCTCCGGCTGTGGTGCCGTCCCACCGCTTCCCGCGCCACCTCGATCGTCGCCACCACCGAACTCAAAGCCATACCATGCATGCACCCCACCTCGCCTTAACTATTTATAGAATAACTACTTAAAATGGTAAGAAACTCAGTGGATCGTGGCGTTCTATCGAAGAATCCACGTCATCGTCGGTTTCCTTTTTTTGCATCCCCCGCTACAAATTACCAAAAAAAGATAAAGCGGATCCAGCGGAGCGAGACAAGTTTTGTCTTCGGAACATCAAACTCAATTAAGTCGATTCTTTATAATAATTTAAGCAATTTTTTTTTAAAAAAAAACAAACCGCAATTGACAAAGGAGGCATTCAAATTATGAAAGTGTTAAAAGACGCAACTAATTTTTAAATTTCTCACCGAACGGATTTCAAAGAACAATATTTAATTTCAAAGATGTTAAATTAAAAAAAAAATTGATGCACTACATAACATCTTGGGCGATGCATAATTTAAAATTTTTTTTGATGATAATCTTAATTAATCTTATTGATTATTGATCTTATGATAAATTTTTATTGGCTATCAAGGTAAATTGAAAAGTGCACACAATGACTATCCAGAAGCTCAGCATTTTTTCATTGTGCCTTCCATTTGAAGAAAAAATTCATATAAATACATCATTGTTGGGATTCAAACTACGAGTATCCTATCGTGGCATCATAGTCCTGAGGACAAAAACATTATTTAAATAAATTTTTTATAATGACTAATCCCACACCAAAACGATCCTATATGGATAAAAGATTCCTCTATCGAGACAATATCTCAGTCAATAAAACCCAAACCCCTAAAGGGAATTTTTCTCTATACTTACCACTTGATATAAGTCAGTTGGACATTTTTATTTTGATCCATAACTTTAAACACTTAATTCTAATAAATTAAATTGTGTTATAGTAATTATAATTCATAACTATTATAATATAAATATTTCAACTCTAATTAATACTAATAAATTTTATCGTAACAGCAAGTTTATTTCACATATCAAAATATTATATTATAACAATACTAATAATACTATATTGTACGGATATTTCATCTCTAGTCAATACTAATCACTATTTGAAGGGATTTGACTAAGCTTATAAGCTCTCTAAAATAATTTATAAACTATTTTGTAGCTTATAATCTTTTCAAATTTGTTTGATAAATTTTTTTTTCCAAACACCTTATAAGCTATCAAAATAAATTATTTTGGAGCTTATAAGTTGTTTTTAAAAAAGTATGGAAGACCCTACTTTTTAAAAAAAATATCTTATTTTAATAATTTATTTCTCTAAAATATCCTTATATAATTTCATAAATCCTCATCTTATCCTCCATAAATTTTTATAAGCCTAATATCTTTTTATCTCCGCCGACTTTTCTTCCAACATTATGTCATCTTCTCCGCCAACGCCTCTTTCTAATTTTCTCTCCCTTGGTGCATAAATTCGCCCAAAACCCTCTATTAATAAAAATCTCAAAACCCTCTATTAATAATATTATATCATTTTTTATAATTTTATTAATAAAAAGATCTTATAATACCAAACACATCAATATCTTTAAGTTGATTGTAATAAATTCACTCAAACACTTTAACAACTTATTTTTAAAATAAGACCTAACAACTTATAAGCTCCTCTTAGTCAACACCAGTAGTACTAGTTCTAGGCCATTATGATCTATACCGCTTAATAAAATTAGGACCCCAAATTTTTTTTTATTTTAGTATATATATATATATAATTTAAAAAATATCAATTATTAATTATAAAATATTCTACTTTTATTTAATTTTTATTTTTTTCAATTGTATATCTTAATTTTTTTAAAACCTAATCGATTTCCATTTCGATTTTTAAAAAAGCATACACTCTAATAATTATCAATAATCTCCTACCCTTTTATTTTCTCATTAGTGTTCTTGTGTTTTTTTCCTCTCACTCGGTAATCTCGTATCTTTATTCTCTCTCATCAATGGTACTTTCAAAAGACGTTATTTTTCTTCTTCATTGATGATTTACTTTTCGTGTTCTTTACCTTTCAGATAAAAACATAAAGTAAGAGATAACAACGTTAAGTAAGATTTTTTATACATTTGATTTGTCCCCAGGATGTAATACAGCTGGGGGCACATGATTTTATGGTCGAAAGGTCCAGGATTCGATACTCGGGGTGTCATTATTTGGGATTAGCGTCCTGACTATGCGCTTTCAGCTGTGTACCTGTATTTACCTCCCTTCATATCCGTGGGACTAGTTCTAGCGGGGTTGCTGATGTGACGGTTCCAATTTTTTTATACATTTGATTTGATGTAAAATAGTATATTAGTTTTTTAAAATATTAAATTAATTCCGAATATTAAAAACACATTATTCAATAAAAAATGTGAATTATATATATTTATTATTAATATTAAATCAATCGAAAATTTAAATAAAAAATACTTAAAATTTTATTCGAAGATAATACTTTAGAAAAATTAGAAATAATAAATCAAAATTAAAATCAATAATTGAGATATTAAAAAATATTTTTTTAATACACGAATAAGTTATAGAATACTACTAATAATATTTGTTAATATAATGTTATATAACAAATACTTCAACATTAAAATCAATAAAGGTTTATTTATCTTCAATAATATCTTATAAAAATTAAATAATTTAATAATTTTATCTATTGAAAAAAATTATTATCAAGCTTAAATATAAAATTTTAATTAATTTTTTCATTAAAAAAATAAATTTTACATAAAATAAATTAATAACATATTTTTAAAAATAATAGTAAAAATTTGACTAGGGGCTCGAACCCCATTGAGATGGCCTTGGTCAACACATATCAACATCATATTATGCCAGCTATGAATCATAGATGCTACAATTGTATAATTACGGAGCCAACTGAGTGGGATGCCTAGAGTCAGTGTATGACTTTTTTTCTGCAAAAATACAATGTAAATAATTTATTATAATAACTATGTGATCATAGCTACTGCAACCGCATAGTGGTAATAATTATGAAATTATAACTATGATAATTATGTTGCAATTACAAGATTGTAGCTATTAAATTACATAAAGATTATAATTTTATAACTGCTACCATAACGATTCCAATAAAAAATAATTGGAAAGCAAAATGTTAGTTGTAATACCCCGGTTCTGAGATTCTGGTTAAGTATGACTTAAAAGGTTAGATGGTACTATCCATATCACCAAGGTGCACCTTCCTTTTCGGAAGCTCAAACTTAAGAACTCCAAAGTTAAGCGTGCTTGGCTTGGAGAAATCTGATGATGGGTGACCTCCTGGGAAGTTTTCCAGGGTGCGTGCAAGTGAGGACAAAGCACGCTGAAAGGACCTCCGGTGGTCTGTGGAGCTAGTCATCAAACCGATAGGTAATTCTGGTGCCATTCCTGGTTCGGTCCGGGTGGGGCCCGCCCCGGGTGGGGGCGTTACAGATGGTATCAGAGCGACCTTGCGACCGTGAGTGCGCCTGTGGTAGGAGCACCCAGGGCAACACCTAGCGAGAGAGATTCTGGGATTTGTTTGTGGTATGATTTATGGTTACACAACGAGGACGTTGTGTCTTTAAGTGGGGGTGATTGTAATACCCCGGTTCTGAGATTCTGGTTAAGTATGACTTAAAAGGTTAGATGGTACTATCCATATCACCAAGGTGCACCTTCCTTTTCGGAAGCCCAAACTTAAGAACTCCAAAGTTAAGCGTGCTTGGCTTGGAGAAATCTGAGGATGGGTGACCTCCTGGGAAGTTTTCCAGGGTGCGTGCGAGTGAGGACAAAGCACGCTGAAAGGACCTCCGGTGGTCTGTGGAGCTAGTCATCAAACCGATAGGTAATTCTGGTGTCGTTCCTGGTTCGGTCCGAGTGGGGCCCGCCCGGGCCGGGGCGTTACATTAGTAATAGAATGGAGCCATGTTTACAAAATCACGATCCTGGATCATAGGATCACACAATCCTACAATCCGAAACACCGAATTGATATTAGATCAAGCAGGATCAATGGAGCTTTTTTGCATGGGATTCAGGATCAGTGGGACCTATAGAATCTAAGTAGGATAAGTAGAATTATAGCAGAATCGATAGAAGCTTTGAAAGATTATAATTTTTTATTCGGATTGAATTATAGGAGATATGATATTTGAAATCAAAGTCTATTCAAAGGTCTACAGTTGATTATTGGGTTAAACTTGTAAATGTCCAATTTCAAATAAAAAAATATTATTTAAAATCTTTTCAAAGGTCCGGAAGATTTTGTATTTTATTTTTATTATTTTTTGGACTATTTTATCATTTAAGTTATTTTCTTTCTATTTTTTTTTAGAGTTAAGTTAGGGTTCCGAGACTATTTAAACATCCATCTAGCTACTTTGAACTAGTTTTAAATCAATAATATTCTGTCATTTTTATAAAAAAAAATTAAATTTTTGGATGCTTATTGTATGATATTTTATAGAATCAACATGTCTTTAGAAAATAATTTCCAAGGTTGATATTCGAATCAAAGATTTCAACTATCTTAGCTACTTTATTAGTCTTTAAATTGAGCTATGAGGTTAGATGCAATTATTATTATTAGTGTGTTAATAGAAATTTTATATTTTTTGTGTGATATAAAAATATAATTATTGTTGTGATAGAATGGTAATTAAATTATAAGTTAATTTAATTTTATATATAAAATAATGTCATATCAATAATTATATTGTATATGTAAAATTATTCATCTATTTATATGTAAATAAATTTTTAAATTTTTTTTTCTGAATATTAATCGTGTACCGTACCATAGAATTATAAGTTTTTGATACTATCATACACTTTTACAATTCGATACTGATCAATCTGATTCGGATCCCAAAAAGACTCTCAAGGATGGAATGTTTTTTTAATAATAAATCAAAAAGACACTCATTTGACAATTTTAATAAAAAGTACTCCTTTAAAATTTTTCTCTATTTTTTTAAAAATTTAATATTAATTAAAATATAGTTTATTATTATTTTAATATATATAGAAATGATACATTACTTATATTATTTTATACACCCACTGAATATTTAGTGTACTTTTTTATTTCTTAATTGTTAAATATTATATCCTAAATCTTAATGTTTAAATCCTAAACTTAAAAAAAAGAATAAACCATGTGTACGGATGATGAGCCGGTATTCTGGCATTTAATGAAAATATGAGTCGAGTGGAAAATATATTATAAAATAGTTTTAAAAGGGATAGATAAGTAGATAACAATGGAATGAAGGGGGATAGCCCACGCGTGAGGAGTGATGTGGCGTCCGGTGGGGGCAGCGAATCTATCACCGATCGTAGGCTGCACGTGTAAGGGCGGCGGGGCGCCAGCCTCCGCACGCGCGCCGCTCCGCTTGGTGGCGCTCGTGAGCGAGAAATAGATCATGTCGTGCGCCACGTGCCGCTGTCTCTCTCTCTTTCACGTGGGCTGATACGGCGGGCGATCAATGAATTATTATTACATAAAACCAATCAACATCATGAGAATAAAAATCCCAAAGCTAAGAGCATCTACAGTTGTTGGACCTCTTGAAAAATTCTTTTTTATCATATCCGTATCATATAAAAAGTAAAAATCCTTACCTATCTTTTTATTATAAAAAAATCATTCAATAACTTTTTCATAAGTTCATATTTTTTTAAATCTCCACACCATATATATATATATATATATATATATATATATATATATATATATATATATTCTAATTAAAAAAATATTTCTAATATTATATTTAAATTAAAAAAATATTTCTAATATTATATTTAAATTAAAAAACTTATTTTAATTTTTTAAAAAAAAAAAGGTGAAAGAGTATGGAATCGCTCCTTCTCAAATAGGAAAAAAGCTACTGCCACATATGCAGTGGGAACTCTGACACTGTGGATATCCTAATTTCTGTGTTACTTAAAAATCCAAATACTAATCCAATTCCATTGATTTGATATTCTACTTTTTTTTCATCGTTCCTTTTGATGGCCACTCCAAAATATTCACAGCATATTCACAAAATATTAGCCCAAGTATCTACTTTTTTTCTAAAAAAAGAAATTAAACCCCAAGTATCACTAAGATATTTGGGTACAATGCAAATAAAATTTTAAAAATCATTGTCTTAATCTCACAAACAACCTACTCCAATGATGTATGATGACCTTAGAAAGTAGCTAGATTTTGTCTTCAAATCTGGTATACCATGCATGCAAAGCCAATACGCTTGGATCGAGTTACACGTGAGAAAAATGAATCATGCTATTTTTAAAAAATTATCTTTTTCATTTTTAAAATAAAATACGCAGCGAAAAAGAAATAGATAAAAATAAAAAAAAATATGAACATAGGAATTTTACTTGGTTCAGAATATTCGGTGACTCCTATTCCAAAACCTAGATCTCGCAGATCTATCGATGGATAATCCACTAAAATATCTGTTCCTGTCTAGAAGCTGAGAAAACGAACCTGCCGGTGTGACGTGTCTGGAAGGTTGACCGCATCCCCATGACCCGGTCGATGAGCTGTCCTCGACGTTGACCAGATCGTCAGAAGTCCTCCTCCGGTCAACTGTACCTGTCTCCAGCGACCGGGTCGCCCCGGCCTCTGGTACCTCGGTGCTCGAGGCGAATCCCACAGATATATAAGTAACCGCATAATAACATAATAGTGGTAAAATAAACAGATACCGAGTACGAGAACGTACCCTGGCCCAGGAGGGCGCCCTCGGATGGGTGGATGAGCTGACTGCGTCGTCGCGACCCCGAATAATGGACAAATGTCCGCTAGGCGAATAGCTAGCCATGATGACTTGAAGCCGGGCGCGATATAGGTCCGCAAGGCAACACGCGGTCCGACTATAACCTAGGTTCGCAAGCCGACATACAACTGCGGCACGAAGGCCGAATACACTCTCGGCTCGCAGGCCGGCATATAGACATAGTACGATACCTGAGCCCTCGGCAGGCGACTGCTCGGAGGGTAACGGTGCTGCCCGGAGTTGTCGGTGGCTGTGACGGGCTGTCGGAGGTGACGGCGCTGGACGCCGGAGGCGCTGTCCGCTGGGGGCCTCGGCAGTGGCATCCGTAGCCGTCGGAAGCGGCGTGAGGCAGCGGTGATGGCCGCCGGGGGCGGCAGCACCCGCCGGAGGTAGTAGCGCCTGCCGGAGGCAGCGGCAGTGGCTGCGGGAGAAGGTGGCAGCGGGCGGGAAAGGAGGCGGCGACGATCGTAGGAGGAGGCGAACTGCCGGAGGCGGTGTCCACTAAGGGCGGCGCTGGTTGTGCTCCGAGGCGCTGTCGGCGGCGGCTGTGGCCGCGGGGGAAGGCAGCGGTGGCTGCCGGCGACGATGGTCGCAAGAGATGATGGCGGAGCCCGCTGGGAGCGGCGGCGCACGCTAGCGGCAGCGGTGGCGGTGCTCCTCGTCGCCGTCCACCGGGTCTGTCGGGTGATGCCGTGAGGAGAAAGGAGGGTGGTGGTCGGATTCGCTAGGAGGAGAGGAAGGCAGTGGTGGCCGACACCGGCGAGAAGCGAGAAGGGGAGAAAATGCTTCTGTCCTTGCTCCGTTTGGCGGCGGCGGCTCTCTCCCATGAACCCAGCCCGCTTCTCCCCATGAACCGTGATCTCCCTTTCAAGCCCAAAACCTAATTTGATCCCAAATGTCTAAAATGCCCTTCACTTTCCTCCTAATTCCTTCTCTGCCCCTTACACAACCGGATCAATATCTTTTCCGGAACCTCCGGAATAAGGAATCAAGTACAAAGAATATTGGAACAAGTGCAACACACTGCACTTGTCCTTTTGTAATAATTAAGTATATAAATGAAAGTTTACCAAACATTCTTTTGAAGATGGTCGACTTGAGCTCGATGTTCTGGACGTAGCAATGTCGTTACAGAGTTGTAGCAGGAAGCTGGAGCGTTCAAAAGTCCAATCAGAAGCGCAGATGTTTATATGAGTAAGTTGATTCATTGCTTGGGCGAGCACTCCCTTTATTGAGCATGGAAGGTACCTTTAAAGGCCTTGAAGACACCTCTAATGTGGCAAGTTTGATCCTGAACAATCTGATCCTTATCTTTGACGAAATCTTAACTTTATCACGCAGGCGTTCCATACATTGAAAATGCCTCCTATGAATAGTCCTAAGGCGCCTTCCAATGTTTGAAGGCACCTTGGGCACTGTTCACCCGAGGTTTTTCATGCTCTTCTTGCCCTGTAAATAGGGATGTAAATGAACCAAACGGTTTGCGAGCTATTCGGAGTTCGATTCGGTAAAAAGCTCGTTCAAGTTCGTTCGTTTATCTTATCGAGCCGAGCTCAAGCTCGATTTCGAGCTCGACAGTTTTATCAAGTTGAGTTTGAGGTTAAGGATATTCGGCTCGTGAGCTCGCGAACATGTTCGTTTATAGGCTCGCGAGCCAAAAAAACGAACCTTAAACCGAGCCAAAAACGAGCAAAAAAAACGAGCCTTAAAATGAGCAAAAAAAACAAGCTCTAAAACGAGCAAAAAAAACAAGCTCTAAAACGAGCCTTAAAATGAGGGAAAAAAACAAGCTCTAAAACGAGTAAAAAACGAGCTCTAAATGAGCCCGAAAACGAGCCCGAGCTCGCTTAACGAGTTAGGCTTGTTAACTTTGATAATCGAGCTAATAACGAGTCGAGCTCGAACTATTCGCGAGCTTGATAATTCTAAAATGAGCTGAGCTCAAGCCTTGTGATAAAAGCTCGATTCGAGCTCGAGCCGAGCTCGAGCCTAATACTGTTCGGCTCGGTTCGACTCGTTTACACCCCTACCTGTAAAGCATGTTAGTCTGATAAACCAAATAATAATCTGCAAGACAAGTGTTAACACAATAATATTGAGTAGTAATTAAATCTTGTCTCTTAGCTACCAGAATCTAGTAAATGTCTCAATTTAGGGATCCAAATGAACTTAAATTGGACCGACGCCTACTATCTCTTATCCGGGACGCATTCTCACCGAGTCACTCTTCTCTAGTGACTTACCTTCACTTATCAACTTGTCATCGGTTGACTAGCCTCTTAACCTACTAGGTATTCACGCTAGTTGTCGGGTCTGCAAACTCAACTAGACTTCTGTCTGTCGTCAGGTCCCGCAGACCCGACTGGACTTCCCACTAGATATCAGGTCGACCCGTTGACCTATCTGGACTTTACACCAGCTATCCAGTCCCGCTGACCTAGCTGAATTTCAGCCTGGTATCAAGTCCTCCAGATCCATCAACTTCTGCACATAGGGTTAAGCAATTAGATCACAATAATACCTAACTTAACTCACTTGTCATTCATCAAAATTTGAGTTAGACCGTCTGTGCAAACTACACCAAGAAATACTTTTAGCTTGATTCTACCCTAAATGGATCCATGAATTAATGTATGTAGTCTTATCCTACTTTACACGAGACTATTTTCGAAATTTGAAATCGTGACCTCTAGATTACGTTATAGTAACTTTACTCTTATGTCAAGTATCACTTCATATTATTATAAAAAATATAATAAATTATATATATAATAAAAAAATCATTGCATTGTACATTATATTTTTCAACAAACTAACTGTAAGGAAGAAACAAAACGAAAACAAAAGTCTTAGTTTTTTTTTACCGTCTCAACTAGCTCTGACAATAAGAAAATGTAAATAAGAGCTGCTCTTGATGGAAAGGAAGAAAGACTAGGGTTGCTATTAGTCGATTGAAAAATAATAAAAAGAAGGGAAGAAAGTGAGTTGTTGCTCTTGAGAAGGAAAAATAAAAGCTGTTGGAGAAAGAGAAAAGAAAAATAATTAAGCTAAAAAAAATTAGGGAGAAGGAAAGAAAAGATAAGAAGAAGAAGATGACACATGGAGACTTAGCGACGTATCTACATGAAAAAGAATAAAATAATAAAGGAGAAATTAGGTTTTTTCAAAAGTTTTCTAACTTATTTTTAATCGATTGAACCGATTTAATTTAATTAAATTTGGTTCAATAATTTGATCAAATTAAAACCAAATTAACCTCGATTTAGGTTAATATATTTCTTATCTTCATCCATATATAGATAAATTTTGTTCTACCACTTTCACTTCGTGTTGGTTGATTTAATTTGTTTATTTATTTATATTGAATACAATACTTAATATAGATAATAATAATTAAAAAATTAGGATAGGCTATAGCCCATGATGGGAATAATGTGGCGATGTATGTATCTGGATTCTACCAAAAGGTCCCACGAGCTTTGTACATTCACTTGCAATCACAAAATGTAATTTTACTCATCCCAAATAGTTTAATATCATCGTTGGTCTCATGGTAAAATACCAATAGATAAATCATGATACACAGTAGCCTATTAAGTGGGAAGGCATAACTCAAGATGATGAAATCTTAAGAATCTACCTGTACCCAATTTAACAAGTTTACTATCCAGGTAGCAACTATGCTACACTCATGGGAACAAACTTGCAAGTTGCAACCGAGTAGTATAGTTATACTCCTTGTAATTCCTCATCATGACCTTGGTATATATGCTCATATATATTCTACTGTTGTAGTTGCAAGTGAAAAACAAAAAAGATCATTCATATTGCCATAAATTTAAGTACTTATTCATTAAAAAGGAAGGATGAAAAAGATGCATCCAAGTTTTTCAAATTCATACCATCATTTTCCAACTCCAAAAAAAAAAAAATTTGAGTCTTAGTTTTTTTATATTATAAGTTTATAACTCTTACCATCTGACTAATTTAAAAAAAAATCGATTCAATCTTATAATTGTTTTTTATCAACTACTATCATGAATTCGGAAAGTACAAATAGACCACAGACGAGACCTAAAGTCACTAGTGATTCAAACTTCACGGACGTTCAAAAATACCAGTATGAAATTCAACCTTACTAATTCACTGCAGTGTCAAATTAACATCACAAATTTAACCTCATCGAGTCACAGGTTCTAGTTAGTAAGCTTTATTATATGTTATTAAATCCTTGCAAACTTCACACATATAATAGTAATACTAACAAAATCTAAGTTAAAATTCTTTACGAAATATATCAAAATATACAAAAACAGGACTATATTAATAATTTATCAACAAAGTTATTGACTTCTTGGTGTTGGTGCTAAGAAAGCGACTCGAATTGCTAAAGGAAAGGAGTGAATAACGACCTATATATTTAAAATGATCTTTCTCTTACTAAGGATTTAGTAAGAACCCACATTAATAAAATAAATAAAGCATCAAAGAAAGAGGCTCAAAGTTTTCTTATTTACAACCCACAAGTTGCTAGTCCAATAGCTATAAAAGTATGTTTACTAAGTTTTTATCTTAGGAAACAATTTAGAGACGGAGAAGTCTCTTACAGTAATTGAGCACAAGAGTAATAAAACAGAATTGAAAGATAATGAATTCAAGTGTGTTATCTTTTCCTCTTCGAGCTCCATTCTCTCTTATAGATTCCATCTCAATTTGATTGTTGGACGACTAATGTGGCACCTTTTAGTCGCTCGGAAGCCTTTCGATCACCTGGAGACTCTTGGTCGCCTGTATGCTGCTAACGTGGCCTTTCTAATATTTTTCAACAACAGTTCTAAATGACTTAGTGGTTGGTTTCCGATCGCCTAGATTGCTTTCGATTACCTAGAATATGGTCAACCTTTATACGTGGCCATTTGATGAGCTCACCTTCCAATCACCTTGGTGATACTTCAATCACTCAAACATGTAGTTGTCTGTGTAGGATCGAAAGAGTGAGATAGAGGGAGGGGGGATGAATATCGTGTTTTTAAAAACTTTTCTTTTAATTGTTTAAATCAAAGTCGTGCAGTGAAAAGTACAAAACAGGTTCAACTACTTGGTTCGGAGCCTAGGTCGACTCCTATTCCAAGGTGCAATCAAGGGCAATCCACTAAGACTTTTCTTTCCGAAAATCTTGGAAAGAAGCAGTGCGTACAATATGCAAAAATATAAGATAGTAACAACCTACTATCTTATGTGAGTTTAAGTACAATGCAAGCTTTGTAAAATAAAAGTATACCGACACTAATATGGAAGATGATACTCGGTCGGCGCATGAACGAGGTAGTTACTTGCGTGAGTTGTAGAGCAGTAGCACGAGCAACAATAGTTAGCATAGAGATGAACTTCGAACTAAACAAATTTTCTTACTGTCTCGGACCTTGAGCTCACTTTTATAAGAGTCGTCGACGTTCGGTCGACCGAACCAACTTCCTTCCATCTTCGCTGAGATCTGATGCTGATTCGATCTTCGACATTTAATGACATTAAAGTGTTCGATTGAGCAATCATCTTTTTCGGTCGACCGAACAAAGAATATCCCTATTCGGCGAGATTCACACTTAATGCTGCATTGATGAGGTATCGTTCGATCGACCGATTAGTTTGGTTTCCTTCTCTGCTTATGACCGAATTGATCTATGCCACATCGTCAGGGTTCAGTCGACCGATCCTTTGGTTAGGCTGACTAATCAAGATTTGATCAGATTTCGCTCTGGTTTGGTCTGAACTGGAGTTTGTTCTGAGTTAGCCTGGTTCGATTGACCGATCCTTATATTTGATCGACCGATAAGGTCGAACCTGCAAAATAAAGTTAAACAGTATATTCCTACAAAACAGAGATTAGCACAATAATATATGAAATACATGAGTAATAATAATAGACAGTTCAACTGTCTTGATCTCAACTTGGAAATCTTCCCGGTTTCTTCAGTTGGATCAACGACCTTAGGTTGTTCCCTTCAGAAACACGACCTTACCGTCGCTCCTCCAGTTGTTTATCTCAACCTACCTGCCAAACTTTGATCATCCAGATCTGTTTGGACTTTTCACTTAGCCTTGATCGGCTCGCCAGGACTTTTTCTCGATCTTCGGTCTTCCAGACCTCTCGATCTCACTGCCAAGTATCAGGTCCTCTTGACCCACTTGGTCTTTCCACTTGGGTTCCATGATTTGCTAAAACTTCTCTTGCCTAGCCTTCAATTAGGTTTTTTCGGTTGAATAAACAGCCTGCATACTTGGTTAACTTTTTAGATCACAACAAGATTTAACTTGAACCTTTGACAATATTAAAACTTAGGTTTGATTCTGGTGTAACTTGCACTAACAGTCTGAACTTTGTCTCAGTTGTCTTGTGTTGTCTTCCTTCAAGCTTTTGATCCCTCGAATGAACCAAATCCTTCTGGTTCGCTCCCATGTGTCTTTTTATGTAGCTCCTCGTATCTCAGATATACTGAACCCACCAGATCTTTTCTCATTCCACCATTCTCGTTCGCTTGTGTCTTCTATTAAAACTTAGTCATAGTCATAAGGTATATGTGTATTCTTTTAAATCCCAGTATACTTACACACATATTAAGAATGATTTTCTTTATTTAAATTAACAATGATTTCCTTTATTGAAATTAACTATGTGCAATATTTTTGATAGAATTAGATGTACTAATGAATTACAATTACATAAAACAAATCAACATCATGAGATTGATAAATGTGATCCTAAAGCTAATTTGTGTGATGCCTATAAAGCAAAATAGTTGCAGACGTAGTATAAACGGTGGACTTATGATAAATAGTTACAGACGTAGTGTAATAATTAAGGGTCAATTTTTAAGAACTGATGATCTAAGATTTATCTTACAATACACATAATACCCTGTGTATTTATATTTACCTTCCTCTATATCCATATGACCAGTACCAGAGGAGCTATTAAGATAGCGAATTTATCATTTTTTATAAAGCCAGATAGTTATTCCAATTCCAATTGATTTGATACTCTTCCTTCCTTTACTTTTGTTTCCATTTTTGCTTTTGATGGCTAATCCAAATGTTCATGGCATATTCACAAAATATTACTCCAAGTCGACCTCTCTGTTTTCATTCCCAAATTTAGTTGCAAGCATCTACATATTTTTTTAAAAGGAATTATACCTTTATTTTTTTTGAAAATAAATGCATCATATTCATGACTTAGCTTATTTTTGACCGTGAGTCATGGTTGCAACTTGGTCGCGAATCCCGTCCAGCTATGAGTTGCGATCATTGGCCGTGATTGTAGCAAAATCTATTTGTTGTTGTTTATTTTCCTTCATTCCTTTTCTTTCCCCATATGTTTTTTCCCTCTGCAGTTTTCATTTTCTTTCACTTCTTTGCTATAGTGATAAAGTATATAAATTATATTATATTAGGGCATTCGTCTTTATTAGAATTCTAAATGATTTTTTAATGATTGACACGCCAAAAATATAAAATTTTATTACTATCTCAGCTATATATACAAAAAAATCTCCTAGTAACTTTTTTTTGGGGGCTCATACACTATTAAATTATACATCTTTATTTATTATTTAATATATTTATTTATAATTTTCATTTAATATTATAATTAATTATGATATTTTAATTTAATTTTTTATTTTTATTTAATATATTTATTTTATTTAATTTAATTTATATTTTTCATTTAATATTTAATTAACTTATGATCTCTAATTTAATTATAATCTTTTGTAATTTTTAATGATTTTTAATAAACTCTACAAGTTCAGATATGCGGCTAGACTCTTCGTGTGAGACTCTATCTGCAATTGACTCATATTTTCGGACACCCGAATTACTTTTAAGACTCCGCCCACTCAATCGGGCATGAAAATCGGATAAGAAAATCGGATAACATATTAGAACATCTACGATGAGAGCTCTGAACGACCTCCCACTGTGAGCTGGCATTGTTGAAAAATCTCCTCCTATAGTAGAGGGAGATTTTCCGATTTAATTGAGGAAGCAACTTCGTGGTCACGTAACTACTTTTTCAACTTGTTTGTATTTTTATATTAAAATATTTATTTTAATATTTGTATAAAAAATAAAGAACAAACATTAGCCATTGTGTTAATTTTTAGCCGTGGTTCAACTAAAATTTAAAGTTTTAATTTTTTAAAAAATCTATAAATATAGAATCCATTTTATTTTTTTTTTCATTTATTCCATTGTTATCTTCGCACTCTACTTATTTCTTCTTTTCATTCCCTATTTATATTCAAGATGAATGAAAATTATTGAGAGAAACAATCTACTATCCGAGATTTCTCGGATATTAACTGAATTTAAATTAAATTGAACTAAATTCACTTATATGTCAAGATGAACTGAACTGATAATCTCAGGCTACCAGCAGAGATTGATTTATGCTAATTGTTGAGTGTAGTCTGAGCTCCGAATCCGAGTAGCAAAGCCTGAGCGGATTGAAAGGCCGGGCGGGCAAGTAGTAGTTTGGCCGACAAGTCTAGCCGACAATTAGGTCGATCGAGCAGTTAGGTCGAGCGAGAGGTTGGTCTGGCGAAGCAGATAGGCCAAGCGAGTGGCCTGTCAGGCGAAGTAGATAGATCGAGCGAGCTGCTGGTGTCGGCCGGGCAAAGAGGCCTAGCGGGCGAGCAGAGAGGCTGACCGGGCGAACGAAGAGATCGACCGAGCGAGCAAACGTAGAGGTCGAGCGAGCTGACTGAGCAAGTGTCCGGTCGAGCTTTGACGCCGAGCAGATAGGTTGACCAAGCTGACGAGGAGACCGACTGGGCGAGATGAGGAGATCGATTGAGCGAGCGGACATAGAGGTCAAGCGAGCTGACCAAGCAACTGTCTGATTGGGCTTTGACGCCAAGAGGGATCAGTAGAACATAGCGAGCAGCGGACTGAGGCCTGTGATTGATGCAATTTCCTTGAAATAGTCCACCATCGGCAGTGCTTCGAGGTTTACTCGAGTCATATATTTTGCAGGATACAACAGTTAACCGTGATTCCACCAAGCACTGGTGGTCACGGCGAACTGAGTGGTACCCGACTGTTATCACGGACACTCCGCCGAGCATGAATTGCACGATAAAGGAAGAGGGAACACAGATGGAGAGTTTTTGCTATTTTTTCTATGTGTATTTTACCTATGATCGCTGCCTCCTTAGATAGGAGCTCAGATCAACGGTAACGTTAATGATTGATTAATGATCATTACTTGTCGAGCTGTGAAACACCAGCGTTTCGCTCGGTCGTTTTCATGGCGAAATTGGTAGACGCTACGGACTTGATTGGATTGAGCCTTAGTAAGGAAACCTGCTAAGTGGTAACATTCAAATTCAGAGAAACCCTGGAATTTAAAATGGGCAATCCTGAGCCAAATCCTTAGTTTTATCAAACTAGAATAAAAAAAAGGATAGGTGCAGAGACTCAATGAAAGCTGTTCTAACGAATGAAGTTGACTACGTTTCGTTGGTAGTTGGAATCCGTCTATCAAAATTACAGAAAAGATGTTCCTATATACCTAATACATATTGACACGAGAGAGAGAGAGAGAGAGAGAGAGAGAGAGAGAGACCTCTTCTCCATTCACATCACTTATATCCAACAAAAATATCAATACTTCATTTATAATTCTTTTGAATTCTTCAAATATGGAAGAAAATACATCTTCTCAAAATACTCACAATCCTCCAAATATCCAACATCCTCATATTTTCTCTCATACACAATGCCCTCCAAAATTTTAAAATATTTCATATGTTCCACAATATCCTTCAAATTTTCCAAATTCCCAAAGTTCTCAAACTTCTTTGATGAATTCAAGTAACGCCGCCCTAGCTTCATTTGGTATGTATCCACTTCAAGATTGGTCAAACATGGATAGCCAACTTTGGATGCCTTATCCTTATGTATTTTGTCTTACTCGACCATCAACCATACTTTCGAATGAATCAAGAAGGGCTACTATTGATCCTTCTATCAGTGATAAAGAATGTCTAACACCATCATCTGCTCCAGTAACTCAATGGCCACTACACTTATCATAAGAAGAGCGCGAAGTTGAATAAGAGATAAATGAATCAAAACGAATATTTTGGTCTCTCGATGAAGATGTGGTCCTTACGAAGTCAGGGCAACTATCAACACCGATATAATCATTGGTAATGACCAGAAGGATCAAGCTATTTGGAAACATATAGCTAATTACTATAACAAGTATCGCCCCACTAGATCTATGATGAGAAGTTGTCAATGGCTGAAATCATATTATTATAGGTTTGCAGTGATGCTAAATGAATTTTCTGCAACCTATAATAATTTTTATATTCATTGTCAAAGCGATTGAAGTGACAAATACGTTGTAGAATGCACTGAATATGTGAAAGCCACCAACAATAGCAAAGATTTTAAGTATATGCATGTGCGGAGGGTTCTCAAAAAGTATGAGAAATATATTCCATAATCAGTTGCTCAATACTCTAACAAGAAGATAAGGACATCTAAATCAGGGGGAAACACTTTAACATCAAATATAGATATGAGTGCTGATTTGGATGACTCTGAAGTTCGCATTCGTTAGATAGGCCAAAAGACAACGAAGAGGAAGGGCAAATCAAAGCCATAGAGGGCGACACAATAGAACATAGTATTGACAAAGAATAATAAGATATTAAAGAATATCAAATACAAAAATGGCTTTGCGAGAAGATGAGATATTTCATAATGATTATAGGAATTATGAAATTATTATGAAGGATACTTATTGAGATGTCATCAGGACAACTTTATTTACATGAGAAAATGGTAAAAAAAATTAAACAGAGATATGACCTAGTGTAGATGTGCTTAAGTTTATTTTTATATATTATTATAATTTTTGTCTTATTATTTGATGTATTGTAATATTTATATATTTTTTATTATTTTATGTTAGTAATTTATGACTTTAAATTTTATAAAAATTTAAGGTTATATAATGTAAAATATGAGAGAGGATGAGAATTATATATAATGAAAAGTGTGAGAGCTATAAAAGAGTTGTTGAAAAAATTTTTAATAGTGGAAAGATATGTAAAATTTTTTACTTTTGATGTAGTACTGATATGGTAACAAAGGAGTTCAATAAATTGTAACCACTGTGAGAGCATTCATATAAGTTATTCTATCTATAAATTTTACTTTAAATTTTACATAAGGTAGTTAAAAAATCTTTGCATCAGCTACACTATCAATTCCTTAAATTTAAATTGGATGAATAATAATTTTCTAAATTTAGGGAATGAATTAAACCTTTAACCTAAAAGTAAAATAATATTTCTTTTTAATCTCTTTCTTTCAATTCATTTTTTCAATCTCTCTATTTTCATTCATTTTATAAATACAATAATAAAAGGATGGAATAAAGAAAAAAAATATTAAAAAATTTAAGGAAGATCGAATTTTAGGATAATTAATACAGTAAGTAGCGAAAAATTATTATTTAAATTTAATAAAATAAATTATTTATTTAAAATTTTTGATATAATAATAAGAAAATTGATAATGATGCTATGATGCCTTATAATCGTACGTTATACGTTACCCTATAACAAAAAGTTGCCTGTTGACGTAAGCGCCGACTTGCGTCTCTGTGCTCCGGCGAAGGCAAGCATTTATGCGCGACGAATCCCCGAGACGGAAGTGGAATCGAATGCGGGCGGGCAGAAGCAAAATGCGAGGCCCGGATCGATTCCAATCGCCGAATCGATTCCCGCTGCCACGCCTCCTCCTCTCCGCCATTTAAGCTCTTCGCCGTTGCCTCCGCCCTTCCAGCGGAATCCCCTCCATGGACGGCGCAACCTCGATCGCGGCCGTTATTTTTGATCTGGACGGAACTCTTCTCGATACCGGTCTGTGCTTCTTTGCGCCACCTCCAATCTTTCTCCAATTTGTGTTGTTGATTACGAAATGGGTCAGATAGGGCCACGGGAGGGATCCTGAATGAGTTCTTGGCGAGGTACGGCAAGTCGGTTGATGCCGCCAAGGAGGAGAAGCGGGTGGGGATGATGCACAAGCAGGCGGCCGCCGCGATAGTCCAGGACTACGGGCTGCCGATGACGGCTGAAGAGTACTCTCAGGCGATCATGCCTTTATATCAGGAAAGGTGAAACTTTGTTGCCTCGCGATTAAATTTGAAGCATTATTTTCATCTCTCTTCTTTAGTACTTATCTCAATAGTAAATCCATTTCAGTAAGTGTATGACAGGTGGAAAAATATTTGCTTTTGTTGTGTTAATTTTCACTTTAGCCTCGTCATTATCATTCATCATCATGATCAAGTTTGACACAACAATCGACAGTTAATTACATGAATCATATTTTTCCTCCAACTCTTTGCAAGACTATTTTATTAGTTATATTCAAACCAACTAACTCATTTTCATTACAATGTATAATATTCTTTTTAGTTTCACTGATTCTTTATATAGAATGTATTTGTCATCTTTGAACAACATCATCATTATCATTTAGTTGCAAAATTTCAATGAATAAACCCTTCAAATTAAAATGAGTGTCTATACTTGTTGCCATTTAACTCGTGTATTATCACAAACTACAGTATGTGCCAACATGTATGAATGCCATGCTAAAGTTATCTTGTGTAACTTCTCTTCTTGATCACTTGAGGATCAAAGAATAGCAAAAAAAAAAAAAGTTTCTAGTGATTTAATCATTTATTTATCCCACTCATTGGTTTAGGCATGATCAGTTGTAAAAAAATTCCTTTAACTTTTATGCTTCAATGTCAGCCTAGCACCCAAAGAATTGGAGTACGTATCCATCCATACAAATAAACTATGAATTTGATCATTCTTTTGTTTTCAGGCAGCCTGGATTGCATTGAAAATTCTTTACTATGATATTAGTGTGCTTGTTGATTTATTGAGTTTTTTATTATGTTGTATGTTGTGGGTTTGTTGCTCTTAGAAGGCTAGTTATCTTTTGAACGAGCCAATGCTGATCAATATCATAACTGTATAATGGTATTCTGTGTTCTTTCATTTCTATAGGTGGCCATTAGCAAAAGCACTTCTGGGTGTTAATCGCCTTATTGGGCATCTTCGCAAACATGGAATCCCATTGGCACTTGCTTCAAACTCCATAAGGAAACACATTGAGCTAAAAATTTCCCACAATCAAGGTTTCAATTTATTTGTACATTTTACCATGAATTTTCGGCATTATCATGGTATTTTAAGATTTTTTTAATGACTTGTTTTGGAATTTATCTAAGTTAACAAGGTATCTTCATTGTGCCTAACATATCTCTAGTAAGAAGATGAGATTAGTTTACTTCTTCAACAATGACCTTTGAATTTACCATTTTGGGTCTTATAAGAGGCTTTTTGTCTCTATTTCTCTGATCTCTAATCATCTGCATGTGTATTAACTTTTTTTAATCTTTGATTAATATAATAGTCTCCTTTGGCTTCTCCAGTGTGCTAGTATTCATAGTGCTTAAAATAATATTGTCGGGTTGGATGTAGTCTTATCAACCATGAAAAAAAATTTTAAACTTGTCTCATGTTCTTCTTATAATGGATCAATGTCGCCTCCTTATGTGCTTATTTTTTTAGCTAGGTGACTTTTGTAAGGGGGAATTATTCCCAATCAGCAGCTGCCACTACCTATATATATATATAACGTATTATGTGAAACAAAAACATCATGAACTGTGTCGTGCTAAGAAACCTTATGTCTTCAAAACTTCTTCGTCTACCCTAATACAAGTCGACCTTAAGTGGTTCTTTATCCTTGCCTAGTATATAGTTGACATCAACCCTCAACCTACCATAACTTCCCTTACCAAGAGATTCATCGCCTTTGGACTGTTGGTCCCGGCAAGAGGGGAGGGGTGAATTGCCCTACAAAAACAAATCAACCCTTTCTCAACTTATAGCTTGAATAAGAACACTTGTAACTAAAAATAAAGAGACTAATAAAAAGGAAATAGACACAAGAAGAATTATTTAGTTTGCAATCAGAATATTGCTAATCCAAGGGGAATGAAGCGCATTTTTCTGAAGATCTCCTTCGTGCGTAGTAGCCTCTTACAACGTTCACAGCTCATAAACAAAAGCAGAATAGAAGAAATGGAATTACAAGTTGTAGTTCTAACTGTTGAAATCAGTGCTTTATTTATAGCACTGTTCTGGGCGCCTGGAAGGGTTCCGGACGCCTGGAGTGGGATAGAATTCTATCCCTGATGCGTCGGTCAATGACCACGTCACTCTTAATAAACTTTGGGTTTCGGGCGCCCGGACTCTAAAGCTCCGGGCACCCGGACCACAAAAGTCAACAGGATTGACTTTTTGCGGTCCGATTTCCCTACTCCGGTTCTGCTCGTCTCGGTTTGGGTCTTCCGCTTCGGCTCCGCTAGCTTGGGTGATCTCGGCCATCCAGAATAGGGCTCACCCAAACCCAAGTTCCGGCCTTCTCCTCGAGCAACCTTCCTCCCCGGTTTCTCGTCCCTCAAACGTCGCGTACGTTTTTCTCATCCACCAGTGTACTCTTCCACGACACCTCGTCCCTCGGACGCACCGAGCTTGTCGGCTCTCTCCCTGTGCCGTCCTTCTCGCTAGCCGCGTCTTCCTCTCAACTTCCTCCTAAGCTCCTGCACACTTAGACACAAGGGTTAAACCAAATAGGACCTAACTTAACTTGTTTAATCACATCAAAACAACCTTGGGGTTCCAACAATCTCCCCCTTTTTGATGTGAGCAACCCAAGTTAAGCTAGGGTAAACAAATGCAAAAACAAAAAAAAATACAATGTAAAGACAATTAATTTTGCAAATAAGTGCAAAAAGATTTTTTAGTTTAAAAATTAGATTATACCTCCCCCTAGACTTAATATCCTTCTCCTCCTTTGATCACATAAAAAAATGGGGATCCTTAATAAGTCTAAGGTTAATTTAAAAAAATTTGCAATAAATTAGAAAGTTTTAAGTGTTAAAAAAAAAATTCTAAGTGAGAAAATTTTCAAGCAGAAAAATTTCTAAATTGAAAATAACAATTTTTTGCAACGGATTAAAAAAAATTTAATAGAAATAATTTAAATGAAGTCTGCTATAAAAAAAAATTTAAGTTTGAAAAAGTTTTCTAAGTGAAGTAATTTTTTTTTTTATTTTTAGATGAAATTTTAACAAATGTTAAACCATTAACAAAGATTGAAGACAATTAATTTTTATGCTTATCAGTTTGTCAATTAAATATTTAATTCAGAAATTGGCTTTCAGGCTGTGGCGAGGCACTAGGCCTTCTTGGTTATTGGATCATCAACCACTTCTAGATAAAGCCTTTTAATGAATTCAAATATTCAATTTTCTACCTGAAAGCCCTAAGTCTAATTTCATTTTCAATTTAAATAAGTTTTTGGAACCCAATATAGGTTCTTTCCTACAGGATTAATCATGTATTTTCTAGGTATATAAACTTTTGATATTTTTCTGATTTGACTTTTGTGAAACCTATAGTACCAGTTTAATCCTTTATAGTTTCTAAAAGCAGAAATATTTGAACAAGCAGAATTTTTCAAGTTTTCTATTTCTTCTTTTAATCTATCATTTTCAAGTCTTACTTTATCAAAATCTTCTATCAGACATGATTTTGCTAAAATTATTTTTATTTCTAAGTTTTCAATTTTTTAATTTATTATTTTTACTTTTTAATTTATATATAGATTTTGCCATAGACTTAATACCAAAATAAAGTTGATCAGGAGGTAAGAGACATACCTCACTTACCATATCAGACTTGAAGCCTGACTCTCCCCCTGCTACGCTGCATTCATCTGAAGTCACTCCCCCTTCATCAATGCTGGCTTCTAATGTGCTTTGCCCTTCATAGCTCACCATCAGTGCTAGTCCGACATACTCTTTTATTTCTGACTCTGATGATGAGTTGTCGTCCCAAGTAGCAGTTAGAGTCTTGTGTTTCTTGGGCATCTTTCCTTTTTTCCTTCTTAAGTTCTGGGCAGTCTTCTTTTAAGTGTCATTCTTTTTGACACTGGTAACATCGAACCCTTCTTCTATTTCTTGGATTTTTCTTATTCTGTATTTCTTTAAATTTGTTAGATCTAAAGAATTTTTTGAAATTCCTTACCATATAAGCTTCTTGATCTTCTTCTGAGTCTGACTCGGGTTCATCCTTCTTGGTTGCACTTAGTGCCATAATTTGGCTTGAGTCTTTTGTTGTCCTTGCACATCTGGTTTCATGTAATTCTAGAGTAGAAAAAAGTTCCTCTAGGGTACTTACCTCCAGGTCCTTTGAGATATAGTAGGCGTCGATTATTGAGGTCCATTCTGGAGTCCTGGGAAAGGTATTGAGTGCGTAGCGTATCGTGTTCCGGTTGGTTACTGTTTCACCGAGGTTTTCGAGTTCGGTGATTAGTTCTTTTACCTTCACATGTAGATCGGCTACCTTCTCACCTCTTTCCAGACGAATATTCGTCAGTTTGTTCCGAAGTATATTTCTTCTTGCGAGCTTGACTTCGGATGTGCCTTCATGGAGTTCCAGGAATTTTTCCTAGAGTTCTTTGGCCGACGAGTAGCTCCCGATGCAGTTGACTTCTTGAGGCGACATTACGCTCAGCAAGTGATACTCCGCTCGGTTATTCGCTACGGAATCATTTTGCTCTTTCTTTATCCAAAGACTCTCTTCTTTTTCCTCTCCATTTTGATTCGTAGGAGCTACAAAATCATATTTTATTATTAAACAAATCTCAAAGTCTGTTTTCAGGAATACCTCCATACGACGTTTCCCGTGTGCGAAGTCTCCCTCGAATTTTGGTGGAACGATGCTTGGTCCGACCATTGGTTGCTTTGCTTCGGTCGACAATTAGTCCTTCTGAAGCGTCCTCGCTTTAATACCACTTGTTGATTCTTTTGGAGGCCGACAAGAGGGGAGGGGTGAATTGTCCTACAAAAACAAATCAACCATTTCTCGACTTATAACTTGAATAAGAACACTTGTAACTAAAAATAAAGAGACTAATAAAAAGGAAATAGACATAAGAAGAATTACTTGGTTTGTAATCAGAAGATTGCTAATCCAAGGAGAATGAAGCGCACTTTTCTGAAGATCTCCTTCGGGTGGAGTAGCCTCTTACAATGTTCACAGCTAACAAACAAAAGTAGAACAGAAGAAATGGAATTACAAATTGTTGTTCTAACTGTTGAAATCAGTGCTATATATAGCACTGTTCCGAGCGCCTGGAAGGGTTCCGGGCGCCTGGAGTGGGATAAAATTATATCCATGACGCGTCGGTCAACGACCACGTCACTCTTGATAAACTTTGGGTTTCGGGCACCCGGACTCTAAGGCTCCGAGCGCCCGGAATGGCTCCGGGCATCCGAACCACAAAAGTCAACAGGATTGACTTTTTGCGGTCCGGTTCCTCTACTCCGGTTCTGCTCGTCTCGGTCTGGGTCTTCCGCTCCGGCTCCGCTAGCTTGGGTGATCTCGGCCATCCGGAATAGGGCTCACCCGAACCCAAGTTCCGACCTTTTCCTCGAGCAGTCTTCCTTCCCGGTTTCTCGTCCCTCGAACGTCGTGTACGTTTTTCTCGTCCACCAGTGTACTTTTCCGTGGCACCTCGTCCCTCGGACGCACCGAGCCTGTCGGCTCTCTCCCCGTGCCGTCCTTCTCGCTTGTCGCGTCTTCCGTTGGACTTCCTGTGCTTCTAAGCTCCTGCACACTTAGACACAAGGGTTAAACCAAACAGGACCTAACTTAACTTGTTTGATCACATCAAAACAACCTTGGGGGTTCCAACATGGACTTCATCCATTGTCCAATATCAAGTTGACCTCAACTTACTAGGACTTTCACATGCCCGGCCTTGGGTCAAGCTTGATCCAAGACTTCAAATGTCTAGAGTTCATTCCTTTAGGACTTCAACCTTGCTTGACATCGCCTAGCAAGACTTCTTCGTTGTTAATCATTGAATCCTCCACGACCTGTCTGGACTCAGTCCACTTTGACCTATTAGGACTTTCATCACCATCAAGCATTCAATCCTCCGCAACCTGCCTAGATTTCCATTAGTTGTCTAACATCCTGTACTCCTTGACTCATGAGGACTTTTATCATTGCTAAGCATCTGATCCTCCACGACTTGCCTAGACTTCCATTATCAACCCTGACTGAACTTCATCATTTCTGAGTGTCTAGTCTATGTTGACTCACTTGATCTTCTCCCTTGTTAACTCCTGATTGGATTCTCTATATTTGCAAACACATGTTGGACTTTAATCAATGTCAAATGTTTAGGCGACTTTGACCCATTTGGATTTCGTCCACCGTCAAACATTTAGTTAACTTTGACCTACTTGACTCATCCAAACAACACATATTATTTAAACACATTGCTTAAAAAGCAAACCCTAAACCATGGTCAACTCTTACTGGAGGTTGATTGCACCAACATTCTACTTGCGCTTGCTTATACCATGTGAGTGCATGATTGAGAATGAACTCAAATTGAGCTTGCTATGAAGAATCATGCATGGTGCGTTCTGTGAAATGACAGGCAAACTTATACGGGCTTAGATTGGGAGCCCACCAAGGATGCGAAGAGATCCATAGAAACATTTATTAGGAAGTCCTTTATCCTTACATATTTACACATGAGCCTTTTTACCATAACAACTTTTATTGGAATGTAAAACATTGTAGCTGGGTGGTATGCACCATATAGAAAATTCAATGTTAAATAAAACATCAGCATCTGCAACTAGTCATCTGTTGTTTCTTCATGATCTTATGAACTATTAAACTTCTCTTCAGGATGGGCACAATCATTTTCTGTTATTCTTGGTGGGGATGATGTTAATCACGGAAAACCTTTTCCTGACATGTGAGTGATTTTTTCTTATCATATATCAAAAACTTCTTTTTTAACAACTTTTTTGTGAATGGCATATCCTTGTTATCATTCTACTAATCAGATACCTAGAGGCCGCAAAGAGACTTGGAGTAAATACCTCAAATTGTCTGGTCATTGAAGATTCCCCGTAAGTAGAATTTCACTTTCTCAGTTAAATTTTACAAATTTGCAATTTTTTTTCCAAGGTTATCTAAATGGTATTATTATAAGCTGCAAAAATTTTTGAACCATAGTGAGTGTCTTGACATTTTTCATGTTGCATACTAACCTTTTCAAACAATGTTGCATTAATTTGTTGTCCCAACTAGCTTTGCAACAACCGTTATTCTTACTCTGCTACTATCTTTGAGTCTAGGCATGTATATCATTCTTCCAATATTATTCTGGATGAAGTGTATAGGGAGATGTCCCCATAAGAATGAAGATTTGGCACCTAAAAGTTAGCACTAAATAGTACTCATCGGAACAAATGCTATGGTGATGATTTAGTCTACTTTTAAGTTGAAACCTATAGATTTATTCTTGGCTTTGTCCTCTCTGATGAGTATACTTTTCTCTTTCTTACACTCTTGATTGCTTTCTTGAATTCACTGCCTTTTGATTATGTTGAACATTCAAGGAAATTTGACATCCGACGTCAAGTGTTTTTCCCTTCTATGTTTAGCAGAAAGAACCTTATTGCTAGTAGTTGAGTTTAAATAGAAAATTATGTTACTTCAATACAGGGTTGGTGTAAAAGCAGCAAAGACTGCAGGAGCAAAGGTAGTTGCTGTGCCATCTCTTCAAGGACAAGATGAATGTTATTCCATTGCAGATTATATGCTTCATTCCCTTTTGGAGTTTCAGCCTGAGTTATGGGATCTTCCTGCATTTGATGATTGTACTTTCTTTTCCATGTCCATCAACTCTTCATATCTGTCAACAAATTTAAAGCTAGAAAATGTGATGTTACTACTAATTGTTGATGTTTTTTCAGGGGTGCAAAGTGCACTGCCAATTGAATTATTGTTTGTTAGAGGCCTGGTTGGAGAGCTAGTTTCTCACGACGGTGTTACTCAAGTTAATGTCACTGCAGGTAAGGAAACTAACGCTTTGCTTGTTAAGTTGTAATGTAAAGAATATGATTACATATTTGTGCAATTATGTACTAAATTCTAGTCTCTAGGTGTGTTTTCAGTTGCTAGTTAAATTGTTTATTGCAGATACTGGTTCATATGAATCAGTTCCTGATCAAGTGTGTGGAGTCTTTTTGGGTTGGGCAAAGCTTGAACTGCATGGAATGTATAAGGTTATTGTGAACATGGGATGGGACACCTCGCGCGGGGTTGCTAAGAGAGTAATGGTATGTGTTCATTGGCTAGTTGTTATCAGTTCAATGCAGTAGATGAATTAATTTCATTGTCATGTTTGATTAGGGTTAACATCCTATTCTTTTTAGTTTGTAAAGGTATACCAGATTTTAAGTTTCTTAAAGTTTGTTATATTTATTCGGTATGATAAACCTGTAAAGTAGACCCTAGTTTTAGGGGAAATAATTAGAAGACTGACCCTTTATTTGTTTCATAAAAATGACCCTCAAACCTCATGGGGGTGCATCTTTCAGTTTTATAGAATTCTCTTGATTTGTTCTCTACATGAGATTTTGTTCATGGTGCTCCATCAAGGTGTATCAAAGCCAAATTCTTGATTTGACATTTTACATTCTGCCTTTCCCTATACCGCTTCATCCTAATTCTTTCTTGCTTAAATTGATTAGTAAAGTGGATAGTATATACCAGGTTAGTTGAACCCTATTTTTACGAGAAATAGTTAGAAGATTGGACCCTTTATATGTACATGTAATGAATCTTTTCAATTTGTTATAATTCTTGATTTGTTCTTTACATAAATTTCATTCGTGGCATTGCATAAGTGGTATCAAAGTCAAATTCATGGAGGGGTGCTTTGGCGCAATGGTAGAGTGGTTTGTTCTTTTCAGGAGAAGATGAATTATGCAACTTGTCTTCTTTGTACAGATCCCGCATTTAATCGGCCATGTCGAAGGTGCCACAAACGATCGCCTGGATCTATTTCTTACTGGATACATCAGGAAAACCCACAACTGGGTACGTGAAAGGAACTAAGAAAATCTATCCTTCTTGTTCCTTTTCCGACTTCACGTTCATGATTCGTGTTTAAAGTCTTCCACACCTTATTTAAGTTATTGATTCTAAAGTGTTTCCTTTACTGGAGAACAGAAATAGCTTAGATTATCAATTGGATACAAAATACAATGTATAATATTCCCTTGTCTCCTCTTCAGGATGTGAAAGTGTCTGAAGAAGATCTGAAAATCGGTGGCGCTGCACTGGATCTCCCTTTGTTCTCCCCACCACAACTGCAACACCCATTCAATCTTTGATCAGGAAGTATTATGAGACAGAAAAGTATGTTGGTTTATACTCAGTTATTTTACTATGGCCACCTTAGCAGCTTGAAGCAATATATATATTGACAATATTCTAGTCGATTTCTAATAAAATTGAATTGGGACTAACCTCTTTTCTCTTCAAGTGACATGGAAGATCGAAGAGGCCTGCTATTTCTTCTGTGATTTTTTAAAAATTTGTTTGTATGATCTGATTTATTCCTGTAGTTTTAAGAAGTCGATATGTTTGTTTGTCCTGGAGTTGGAAAAGCATGTGTTTTTGGAGTTAATGTGATTTATAATTTTCATTTTTCTAGATGAGAATCATAACTTTCTTTTTCTTTATTTTGCTGAGCTATATCACATGCCATAGTGATTTTATTTAAAATATTGGGCAAAACTTAGAGCTTGAAATTTAACTATTCTCAATATTATAAAAAAAAATAATGTTTCTGAAATTCAAATCTACAACTTTAAAAAAAATTATTTAATATTTTTACAACTTTTATAAAATTATTTTCACTTTAAATTAATTTTTAAAACATTTTGTGAAATTAATTTCAGTTTAGAAATTCAAGTTTTTAGTAAATAATTTTCAATTAATTTAATCTAAGTATGATTTAACCCAATATACTAGATTAATCAAGAATTTTCTTTTAAATTTTTAATTTTTTATTTCTAATTGACAAGAATTTTTAGAATGCAATTTGATAAATTTGTATAACTTATTCGGAGGTAGAGAATGTATCTCACGTACAATATCGATCTCATTATCTGATCCTCCCCCTCATTACTATTTCCCTCTAAAGTAGTTCTTCATTTGTTGATATTTTCGATGCTCATTTTGGATGAACTTGTTTCGTCATTGACTTCTTAGTGACTTTCCATAAGTGTAAGTCAGACGTAGGCTTTTGATTCTGATGATGACAATTTGTCCCACATCACCTATTGGTTATTGTGCTTCATTTTTATTGGTCTTTTGTTCTTATCTTTCTCCTTCAGTTTTGAGTAGTTGTCTTTAATATATTATTCTTCTTGGCAATTATAGCACCACACACCTTTCGTTTGCTTCGTAGAAGTTTCTTAACTTGCGACTTGTTAAACTTATTAAATTTAAGGAATTTACTGAATTTGGTTCATCTTTCTTGTTAGCTTTCGTGCTAGGTTTTGAGCTATCTTTTCTTCTTTACTTCTTAGGCCTACACATCTCGATTTGTGAATTTCAAAAGTAAAAAAATAAATTTTCTAATGTACTCACCTCAAGGTCCTTAGAGATGTAAAAACAGTCAATTATGGATCTCCACTCAGGTGTTCTCGAAAATGCATTTAAAACGTACCTTAATGAATCTCAGTTTGTTATCATTTCTCCGAGATTCATGAGTTTGGTGATCAACTCCTTGATCCTTAAGTGTAGATGTACGATTGTTTCTCCTTCTTCTATTCAGAGGTTGCTGAGTTGGTTCCGAAGTAGATTTCATCTTGTGAGTTTCGCCTCCAAGATCCCTTCGTGCAGTTACAAGAACTACTCTCAGAGCTCTTTAGCTGACTCGTAGGCTCCAATCCGATTGACTTTTTGTGATGATAAAACGCTCAATAGATGGAATTCTAGTTTGCTGTTTGCCACAAAGTTGGCTTGCTCCAAAGGTGTTCTTTTTTGTCACCGTACTGATCTTTGGATGCTACAAATCCATATTTGATAGTTAATAGAATTTCAAAATTAATATTAAAAAATATCTCTATCCTTTTCTTCCAAATCACAAAGTCTCCCTCGAACATCAATGAATGGATGCTAGCTCCGGCCATTTCTTGTGTACTTCAGTCGACGGTTAGTCCTTCTGAAGGGTCCTTATTCTGATGCCAATTGTTGGTTCTGCGCTGCCGACAAGAGGGGGTGAATTGCTTGAAATTTCAAAAGTACCCTTCTCAAAACTTTCGACTGGAATTGCTCTGATACGCTTGCTTTAACCCATAGACGAACTTCTTAAGTTTGCAAACTATATTCTTTGGATCTCCTGATACAGTATTCTAGTTGCACCATATAGATTGTTTCCTCAATTTTTCCATTAAGAAAAGCTATCTTGATATCCATCTAATGGAGTTCTACATCGAAGTGTGCGACAAGTGTCATGATCGTCCTTAAAGAGTCCCTTGTTGAAACTAGAGAAAATGTCTCCTTAAAGTTAATCCCATATTTTTAAGTATAGTATTTAGCTACAAGACGTGCTTTATACCTTTCCATATCACCATTTGAATCTCATTTGATTTTAAAAATCCACTTACAACCAATGAGTTTCACACCTTCTAGTAATAGGACAAGTTCCCAAACTTTATTGTCTTGCATTGACTTATACTCCTCATTCATTGACTCAATCCACTTTTGAGAATTTAAATCTTACATGACTTGATGAAAGTTGATCAGATCATTCTCTATCATACCATCATTT
Source organism: Zingiber officinale (assembly GCF_018446385.1). NCBI lineage: Eukaryota > Viridiplantae > Streptophyta > Magnoliopsida > Zingiberales > Zingiberaceae > Zingiber > Zingiber officinale. The sequence goes on along the minus strand of NC_055998.1, from coordinate 137,948,968 downwards.
TCCTCATGTTCTTGAAGTAGTACTATGTAATCATTTGAAATAACATTCTGCCTTTCTCTAGTGGATCTACATAAAGACACTTATTCTTCATACACTGGTTATTGATGTTGTTGAGTTTGTTCTTCCGGGAGTTGATTAACAATGTCTTGTTGTTCTTGTATTGCATCTTGATCACTGACAGGAATAAAATCTTGATCATTATCAGAAGCAATCATAGGAATATAAATCATTTCCTCTTGAAGAGTAGTGGAATACATTCTTCCTCAAAGACAAGGTCTGTTACTTTATTCTTCCCCCAAACTCAATATCCTCAAAGAATGTTGTAGTTCCCGTTTCAAAGATGATATTTACTTTGGGATCATAAAACTTGTACCTTATGATCGCTCAGAATATTCAATAAAGTAGTTACTAACTGTTCTAGAGTCCAATTTCTTTTCATATGACTGATACAGTCTAGCCTCAGTCGGACATCCCCAAATATGAAAATGTTTGAAACTTGGCTATCGCCTTGTCCAAAGTTCAAAAGGTATTTTAGTAGTTGTTTTAATGAACACTCGATTGAGAATGTAATCTGCTGTCTTTAATGCTTCTCCCCAGAGTGATGTTTGTAAAGTTGAATGACTAACCATACTACTTACCATATCCTTAAAAGTTTGATTTCGTCTTTCATCTACATCACTCATGCTTGGTGAGCCTAGCATGATGTACTTTGGGACGATTTCACACTCCTCTAGGTATTGAGCAAAAGATCTTGGGCGTTGCTCACCTGAACAGTCATATCTACTATAGTATTCACCACCACGATCGGATCTGACTTTCTTAATTCTTTTGTCGAGTTGATTCTCGACTTCAACTTTAAATGATTTGAGAACATCCAATGTTTGACCCTTTTCATAAATAAGAAACAGATATGCATATTTAGAATAATCAACAATGAACGATACAAAATATTGTTGACCATTCCAAGAAGGTGTGGGAAATGATCCACAAATATTTGTATGTTTCAATTCCAATACTTCTGTACCTCTATATGCACCCTTTTTCTTCTTTTGGTCTATTTGCCCTTAATGCATTCAACACAAATGTTTAGGACTATAAAATCAATGGAGTGTAAAATTTCATCCGATATAAGTCGTTCAACTCTATTTTTAGAGATGTGTCATAAACGTTTGTGTCATAAGGCACCTGATTTTTTATTATTAAATTTACACTTAGTACCACGTGATTCCATATTTAAGGTTTCAATATAAGAAGCATTTATATCAAGCATATATTGTCATAAATTATAAGTGAATCGGTTCCAATAATAGTAGAATTAATAGATAAATTAAATTGACCTTTTCCAAATGAACAACAATAACCTAATTTGTCCAAATGAGAAACATAAACCAAATTCCATCTAATTATGGTATAATAAAAGTATCTATTAAGTTTAAATAATAACCAGTACTTAACAACAATCTAAAATGCCCTATTACTTCCACTTCAGCCGACTTGTCATCACCTACATAAATGCATTTTTAGCATCACTTGGCTTTCAACAGCTCAAGCAACCTTGCACTGAAACACTTATGTTAGTAGTAGCACATGAGTCTAGCCACCAAGTGTTTTTAGTACTGAAGCTACAGTTACTTCAGAATAGATCAAATTTAAAAATGTACCCTTTTTTGCATGCCATGCATAGTATTTAAGACATTCTTTCTTAACATGATCAGACTTGTTACAGAAAAAATAATCTTTATTGTTATTATCCTACTTTTGTTTCTTCACATAAGGACCTTTAGTAATCTCATTCTTGCTTTTCTTGCCCTTATCTTTGGGGGTGCTTGCCAAATAGGCAATGTCAGCCTTATTTTGCTTCAAGCTTTTTTCCTCTTGAACACAATATGAAATGAGCTCATTAAAAGTCTATTTCTCTCTTTGACAGTTATACTTGATCTGAAACTGACTGAATTAGTTTGGAAGAGATATAAACACTAAATACACAAGCATGTCATCCGACAACTCAAGATTAAGTGCCTTCAACTTTGATGCAAGGTGGGACATTTCCATGATATATTGCCGAACATTTCTCTTGCCTTTATACTTCATAGAAATCAAGCTCTTCAGAATTGTTCTTGTTTTTACCTTATCGCTTTTGGCAGAGCGCTTTTTAATCTCATCGAGATATTCCTTAGCTTTAGTGACACTATTAGACATTGCACCCCTAAAAGCCTCAGGTATGCCGCACTTGATGATCCTAAGACTCATGCGGTTAAAACCATCTCACATCTCATATTTAGCCCTTTATTGAGAGGAATAAGTATTTGTAGGAGTAATGGTTGCTTTGTCCTAATCGCAAGATCTAGATTCATGTAGCCAAAAATAATTAAAATGTTCTCCTTCTAATCCTTAAAATTTATGGCATTAAGGATCGACACTTAATTTAAATTAGCAGAAATAGTAGTAACATTTGCTGGAAAGAGAACATAAAAATTATAACATAAATAATATGCTCATTTTGAAAAAATTAAAATAAATAGTAAATCATATCTAAAGATACTTAATGTTATAAAAATATCAAGTCTTTAGACAATAATATTATTTACGAAGTTGTACTCTTACTGTAATAATCAAATACTAACAATAATACGTGACAAATAAATCTATCTTTTGGATCGATTTATTATATTCATATAAATAACAAATAAAATCTTATAATTATTATGTATTTATAATCACAAGTACATGTATAATTTAATTAAACATAAATTTTTCTGAGTTGACTAATACTCAGATAAATATACGCATTTATACTTTATTTAATACCTCAATAGTATTTTAAATAAAATTAAATTCGAATAATAAAGGTGACTTCGGTGATATATAATTTAAATTTAACTTAATTTAAAATAATAGATGTTGACGGACTCATATAATCCATTTAAAAAATAATTAATATTATAAAATAATTTAATTAAATTATTTTATCTAAATAATTAAATTTAATGAATTATTATCAAAGTCATGTGTACAGGAATGTTCTAATAATAAACTATTAGAATTAATGTATTAATAGAAAACATAAGTTATTCCAATGAATTAATGCACTATAAAACTGGCGCAAGTATTCATCCCAACTTTCCAAAATGGATGAAACTATTGTCTTCAAACAAATCGATGCCAATTTTCGTCTTTAAATCATCCAAGCAGTAGCATGGAAATAAGATATTACTATGATACTAATTAATATTGATGGAAATAAGATATTACTATGATACTAATTGATATTGATGGAAATAGATTGAGAAGTCTAACTCTATTTAATTCTTAAAAAATTATAAATATAATAATCAGATTACGGATATGTACCTAAATTTATAGTTTGGAGTCGATTTTGGATGATGATTTTTAATTTATAGATTTTTTATATTTAAAAAGTTTTGTTGATAAAAATCAAAATATATATATAAAAAAGATTCTTTGTAAATTAGGATCATAATCCTTTTTTATAGAAGTCTAAGTTTTTTTAGAAGCCTAAATTTATTTATTTCTTGTCCCAGGGTGTATCACAGTTGGGGCGCATGGTTTCGTGATTGAGAGGTCCAGGGTTCGATTCTCGGGATGTCATTACCTGGGGTTAACATCCCAGTCATGCGCTTTTAGTTGTTTACGTATGTGCGTGTATTTACCTTATTCCATATCCATGATACTGGCTGCTAATGTGACGGTATATTTGTTTTTGAAGTTTATTTATTTCTAATTTGACATATCGACAAATAAGAAATTGTATATGTAATATCTACACTATTGTGTTAATAATTAAGTCCTTAAATCATATTCTTTAATTCTATAAATTTTACCACATAAATTTATAACAATCATATTCTTTAATTTTAAATTTCACTATATCGATTTATGATTTATGTAGATGATAATATTAAATAATTATAATTATGATCCTAAAATTCTAATTAGCATCCTCTGGGCAAGTCAACAACAAGCCTCCTTCCATGAAACACACTATCCCTAGAAGATGAACAAGGCCAGGGGCGGATCTGGAGAATACCACCCCTTATTTCGTATAAAAATTATCTCTCCATATTTGAATTTCTAGATCCGTCACTGAACAAGGCTCAAACTTATGTGAAGAAGATCGACTCAAAACTGCATGTGAAGGTCCAGAAGAGTGGATCCCACAAGACGAAAGGAGTCCATTTAAATTGTAGAAGTTACCACTATGGCATCAAATATCGAACCTTTCCCATTTCTCAGTCAAGATCAAAGCACTGTCAATATGCAAAACTACATCGGATCGTGTAAGGACGAGGACTTGCACGACGGGAGAGAATAGAGCAGGCGCCAAAGGCGAAAGCAATGGGAGGGGATCGATTTGAGGCAGGTGCTAAGGGTGAGAGCGACGGAAAAGGCATGCAGCAAAGACTCGGAGAAAAGAGAAGATCATGACTTTACAAAGCAGACCAACATAATAAGAATTTGGGGATTTAATTTCGGGTTAGATTGAAATTTTGATTTTTTTTGTTTAACCGAAAATTAAACCGAAACCAAATCGATATAATCAATATAATTTTTTAAAAATAAATATCTAAATTAACTGTACTAAAATTTTAATTTCAATCAATTCGGCCGATTAATTTGATTTAACCGAACATTTACATATCCTTAATTAACTCAATCTTTATGGGTGCTTGCCAAATAAGCATTGTCGGTCTTATTTTACTTTAACCTTTCTTCCTTTTGAATACAATATAAAATGATAGAGTCCATTTCTCTATTTGATAATTATAATTTATCTGGAATTGACTAAATTAGTTTGGAAGAGATATAAGCACTAAATGTACAAGCATGTCATTCGACAACTCAAGATTAAGTGTCTTAAACTTTGATACAAGATGGGACATTTCTATGATATATTCTCAAATATTTCCCTTGACTTTATACTTTATAGAAATCAAACTCTTTAGAATTATTCTTGTTTCCACCTTATCACTTTTTTTCAAAGCCTTTTGCAATCTTATCGAGATATTCCTTAGCTTTGGTAATACTATTAGACACCGCATCACTAAAAGGTTCAGGTATGTCATGCTTAATGATCATAAGACTCATGCGATTAGAACCATCTCACTTATCATATTTAGCTCTTTGTTTAGAGGAATTAATATCTTTAGGAGCAATATAATGAGTCGCTCTATCCTAATCAAAAGATTTAGATCCACGTAGCTAAGAACAATTAGAATATTCTCTTTCTAATCTTTAAAATTTGTTGCATTAAGATCGGCACTAAACTTAAGTTAGTAAAAATAATAACAACATTTGTTGAAAATAAATAGCATACTCAATTTGAATTAATTAAAATAAATGATAAATCTCATTTAAAGATATCTAATATTATAATATGAAGTTTTTGAACAGTAATATAATTTGTAAGTAGTAATAGTAATAATAAAATATTAACAATAATAATTGATAAATAATAAATCCATCATTAGATCAATTTATTATATTCATGAAAATAATAAATAAAACATTATAATTATTATGTGTTTATTATCATAAATAAATGCATAATTTAATTAAGTATAATTTTTTTTTTTTGCCGATTAATACTCAAATAAATATACACATTTATACTTTATTTAATATCTTAATAATATTTTAAATAAAATTAAATTTAAATTACAGACGTTACTTTGGTGATATATAATTTAAATTTAACTTCATTTAAACTAATAGAGGTTAATGGAATACATATCATCCATTTAAAAAAACTTAATCAATATTATAAAATAAATAATTAAATCTAATGGATTATTATCAAAGGTTCTGCATGCGTCCAGACGGTAACGTTCTAAGAATAAACTATTAGAATTAATGCATCGATATAGAACATTAGTTACGATTTCCAATGAATTAATGCAAACTATTCATCTGCCTAACTGTGTCTAAGATTATCTACAATGTAAAATTTACAAGAGTTTTTTAAATTAAAAAAGTTGAATAAAAAAAATTTAAGCAATATAAGGTTTATAATTTAAAAGCATTAATAAAAAATTAAATTTATTTATTTTATTAAAATTGTTGTATATACATAGAGTCAAGTAATTATATGATATGAATTATATTATAAAAAAAAATCACTTAGAACTAGAGTCTTAATTTTTATGAGGTCGAGAGGTAACCGTCTCATGGCCCAGTTCAATGAAGGACGTATTTTTTTTAATTATACTAAAACAAAACGAGAGACATGGACCCTAAATGACCGCCAAACCTAGCCTCACGGTTTTGATGCACACACCGATGCACGACTCTTCTTTAAATGTAATTTCTTCTCTGGTATTGCTCTTCTTTGCACGTAATTTAATTTCTTCTCCAGCGTTCTTTCTACCAATGCATGGATTCACTGAAGAAGAGGTAATTCTAATCTTCTTTTTTGACCATCTTCTTCGTCTTGCAACACGCGGCACCAATTGCATTTAATCGTGCAACAACATGTTGGACCCCGTGGGTGTTTTGATGTGATCAACCAAGTTGGTTAGGTCCTGCGTTTTGTCTGATCCATGTGTCTGAGTGTGCAGGAGCTTAGGAGCACAGGAAGTCGAGCGGAAGATGCAACTAGCGAGAAGGACGACACGGGTAGGGAGCCGACGTGCTCGGTGCGTCCGAAGGACGAGAAAGCTGCGGAAGAGTACTCCGGTGGAGCGAGAAGAACGTGTGCGGCGTTCGAGGGACGAGAAGCCGGACGAAAGTCTGCTCGAGGAAGGCTGGAAATTGGGTTTGGGTGAGCCCTATTTCGGTTGGCCGGAATCACCCAAAAGACCGGAACTACGGAAGATGTCGGAAGACGAAGCAAAGAAGCAAAGGAGCTGAAAAGACAGCTCAAGGCGCCTTCATCATGCTTGAAGGCGCCTTCAAGGCCTTTTTAAGGGGCTTGAGTCTGATCAAATTGACCGTTTGGCTTCGGATAGAGTTCTATCCGAACACCTGCTTGGAGGCGCCTTAGGCCATTGTTGGAGGCGCCTTGGAGCTTCGGGATAGACTTTCCAGGGGCTATAAAAGGACCCCTGGATCTAGGAATTCATCATTCATTCAAGCTTTCAATTCCTAGCAACTTGTGAGTTCATTAAGTGTGTAAAAAGGCTTCTCCGCCTACAGTGAAGGAGACTCTGCTAGTGCGATTTTCGATTGTCCTGGATTAACAACCTCCTTGGTTGTAACTAGGTAAACCTCGGTCTCCCGTTTTGTTTCTGTCTTTAGTTTTATATAGTTGCTAGTTATTTTTACTGCTGATTTTATTTCTGAGTTGAAATCCGAGGATGGTATAGTTTATTTTTGATTTCAGAAGCAATTCACCCCCTCTTGTCGCCCTCCGCTGCACCTACACAACAGTCGTTTGTGCGACCTAATCACGTCGATTATCGCATTAGCTATCTCAAGCAACACGGGCCGGTGGTTGACCTTTGCTCGTGTGACCTAATTGCACGGTGATTACTGCTTGTCGTCTTGCTATTACCTGCAGCTACCGCATTGGTCTCAGTGTTACATGATACACTAAATGAACTATCAACGTTATAGATTGAGAAAGAAATAATATGAGAATTAGATTATTCAAATTTTATAAATATTTTTATCTTAAAATAACTAGACAAATAGTATTTATAATAATATATTATTTTTTATTTATTTATGGATTTAATATATATATTATTTGTAAATTAAATTTTATCATTATTTATTGTATATTTATTGTATAAAAAGGTCATCTTATAGTATGATTCAAATCCCGTCGAATACGCTCTGCTTAGAACTTTAAGATTTTATAATATTGACACGACATATTAAAATTATTAAAAAAATCACATTTAAAATTTTAGTAGATGTCCTAAAATCGACGCGACTGTTCGTCTCCAAACAACGCAACGTTGTCCATCAGAAGCATCAGTTATTCGTTGTCCAACCGAGGCACCATAACTGATGGCAGCACACAAGGAACTGACCATGCCACAGCGTCGCCCTCCTCCAATTTGTTAGAAAATTAATGGAGCCATTTTCAAATGCCATAGAAAATTAATAGCGGATTTGTGATTTCCTTATTCCGGCAATCCAGACAAAAAAAATTTCAAATTTTTTCGACAGCCCAGACTATAAAATCGAATTTCCCCCATAAATTGAAAATTCGAAAAGTTAATAAAATCAATGGTTGTGCTTCCTTCCATACCAACCATCATGAATCACTAGGATGGACAACTAAAATAGAATCAAAATATAATAATCTCTTAACAATTAAAAATGGATTGCTCTGATAATTAATAGAAATAAGTTGAGAAGTCTCGACACATAATACTAAATTTTATTTAATTCATAAAAAATTATAAACATAATAACTAAAATTATGAAAGTGTATCAGAATTCATAATTTGTAGTTAAATTTAGATGATGATCTTTAATTTATAGATTTCTTAATATTTAAAGAATTTTACAAAACAAAATATGAAAAAAATATTTTCTGTAAACTGACATCATAACTTTTATTTATAAAAATATAAATTTACTTATTTCTAATTTGATCCATCATTAAATCAAAATTTTCATATATAGTATGTACACTATTATAGTCTTAAATTATATTCCTTAATTCTAAATTTGACAATTTATGACTTATTTAGATGATCATATTAGATATTCATAACTATAATTATAATCTTAGGGGGCGTTTGATTCTTTCCTAGAAATAGAAATCGGAATGAGAATCATTGTATTGTGGAATAAGAATGGATATGAGCATGGATATCACTCTTAAAAGCAATGTTTGGTTACTTGCATATTTTCTATCGGAATAAATTAAAATTTTCTTTTTTACTCTTAAAGGAAAATAAGAGAAAAAATTAGATGTGAGAGAAAGATGAATGTGAGAGAAAAATATGATGAAAACAGAATGATAAGAGAGAAAGTGTGATGAGAGAGAAAGTGTGATGAGAGAAAATGAGAAAAGAGAGTGTGATAGGAGAGAGCATGATGAGAAAAGATGAGAGAGGAAATATGATGGGAGAGGATGAAGAGAGAAAAAATGTAATGAAAAGAGGAGAGAGAGTGTGATGAGAGAGATTGAGGAGAGAGAAAGTATGGTGAGATAGAAAGTATGATGAGAGAGAAAGTGTGATAAAAAAATAGAACAGTGAGTGTGATGGGAGAGATTGAGGAGAGAGAAAGTATGATGAGGGAGAAAGTATGATGAAAGAGAAAGTGTGTTGAGGAAAAAAAAGGAGGGAGTGTGACAAGAGAGATTGAGGAGAGAGAAAGTGTGATGAGAACGAAAGAAAAAAGAGAGTGTGATGGGATCGCGGAGAGATTGAGGAGAGAGAAAGTATGATGAGAGAGAAAGTGTAATGAGAAAAAAAAGAGGAAAGATAGTGTGATAGGAGAAATTAAGGAGAGATAAAAGTGTGTGATAAAATGATGAGAGAGAACAAGGAGAGAGAAGTGATATAAAATAAAAAATAAATAAATATATTTTGATATTTGATATTAAGGAAGAAAATTTTAGTTTTAGGTCAAGAGTATTTTTTGAATAAGGAAATATTTTGATTGATGAAAATAGGATAATGACTCATTGAAGGAGAGGTACATGAGAATGAGTCATTACCCAATTTCAAGGATCCATTCCCTTATTTGTATTCATATTCCTATAATTCAAACATTAACAATGACAATCAATAATTCTCATTCCCATTCCCCACTCCTATTTCCTTAAATCAAACATCTCCTTAAATTTCTATTAGTAGCCTTTCGTTAAGTCAACAACAAGTCTCCTTTCATTTTACACAGGAGGTTCATTTATTTAACTGAATAAATTTTTAATTTCAATCGATTCCGTCGGTTAATTTAATTTGACCGAATAAAAATTTTTTATATCTATTTAATATGCTCCAAAATAAACGGTAATAATATTAATTCCAAAATTTATTTATATTACTCGTTATAAACTAACTGTAATAATATTTATAAATAAATGCACGAACAAAACTTACAAATTATATTCATTAATAAATCTTTTTATCAAACTTATAAATAAATCTCTCAAACCAAATAATAAATTTGAATAATATTAATTGACCGAATAAATTTAAAAATATAAAAATTTTAAATAATCAACTAAATTTGAATTTAAAGTTGAACAACTCAAATCAAACCTCAATCTATTTTATAAAAAAATTAAACTTAAATTACAATGTTAACAATTTATTTTATTTTAATCTGAATTTAATTTAACTCCATAACTTGTTAAATAAACTCTGAACATCAAAAAATTAAGCTTGATTTGACACGTATACCATTCTAATTCCATCCTAATACTACATATTGTGCAGGTTGGGCTGGCCCATAAACACGGCCCATTCTATCGACAATTGATACGACCCTTCCTTCCCTAGCTCTGTCTAGAACCTTCTGGCCCTTTCCTCCCGCACCTTAAAATCCCTCGTCTTCCCTAGCTGAGAAACAGATAAACTCCGGCGGCAAGATCCAGGAGCAGAGATGGCAGACGAGCAGCAGTTGCGGCTGGATCTCGAGGAGCTGAGGCACCTGCAGAGCCTTGCTAAGAGGCCTCGCGTCGCCTCCCTTCTCGCCTCTGAGATCCGTAGCCTTGAAGCCAAGGTATATCTCACTTTTCTGGTCCTTTCTCCCTTCTCGACGTGTTTCGTCTCCGGGATTGGTTACGATGCTGTATTGTGCGATTCGATTGTGATTTAGTTGGAACTATCTGTTTAATTGATGGTTGATGTGCAGTTGTCTGCGGTGACTGCGGCAACAACAGGGGCTAAGGTTTCTGCAGAGAAGGCACCGGTAGCTGCTGCTGCCTCTTTGAACAGTTATGTTACCCTCTCATCGTTCAGCTGGGATCAAGACAATGACAAGATCAAGGTATGTTGGCTTCATTTTTTTTACTGTACTGTTTCTGGTGCTTTGAGGAAATAAATCACACTGCCTGCAGAGCAGAGCATCGCTAAAAGAAAAAAGAGTTTCAACATATATTAAATTCACATGAATAATTGCATCAAACCATGTAAATTTTGATCAATCGGCAACCACACTATCTTGCTAGATGACCTACGTGGATGACTATTCAAAATTCTGTGGTTCATTGCTTGATAAATCAACAACTATTCATATTCTAAATTGTGTTCATTCTCCTTGTGATATTTCAGTTGCAAATTGATCCTTTTTATAGCATTTGTTTAGTAAATTCTTGTATCAGTGGGATCAACTACTAGGACCATATCACTTAGATACAATTTCTGCATCTTCTATGAATGTTCAACTTATGCTAATATTTCAAATTAATTAACCGAAAATACCCATTTGCACTTGCACCATCATAAATTAATTCCCTCCCTTTGAGACTGACAATATCAATCTAACTTTGCAGAATATATTTTCTTCGTAAGGTTTGGCTTTGATGATTAGATCTGTTTTTTTCTTCTTTTTTGCTTCTACATGGCTACTTTTGATGATATATCAACATGTCTAGAATTAGCTTTCTTGCCACACGGTATCTGAAGATCATTCAATGGAATAAATGAACAATAGATAGAATCTTAGATATTCTAGAAATTTCCAGATGTATATTTGTATGTTCTTTGTTTACTTGAAGGAGCAAAATAATTGCCTCCTATATCTTTAAGTTGCCAGAGCAGAACAAGATGGTAGAAAACGACAATAAAGACTACAATGGAAAGCCTTCATATCTTTAAAACATAATAATCAAAAGTAATGTACCTATTTATGACTAACATATGTTTTACAACTACGTTTCTCATGTATAATTGGTTGCAGCTCATCTAAATGGACACATATCATTAGAACTTACTGCCACGAAAGATTTAGTTTCTGACATAACATAGTTGAAGTAGAGTCCCCTCTTTCTGATACATTCTTGTTTAACTAACTTCTCAAAGATTCATCCTTCCAGATCTATGTTTTCCTTGAAGGAGTTGATCCAGAGAAGTTGGAGACTATTTTCAAGACAATGTCAGTGGACCTCAAATTCCATGATATTCAGGGAAAGAATTATCGGTGCACCATACCAAAATTAAACAAAGAAATAGTCCCTGAGAAATGTAAGGTGCTAGTTAAACCAACAAAAGTGATAATTACACTTGTGAAAGCTTCGAAAGGAAATTGGCTAGACCTTCATTTCAAAGAAGATAAGGTAATAACTTGTTTTGGTTTTTTTTCTTTGAAAAAAAAAATCTCTTCAATTGCAATTAGCTCTCCTAGTGTTCATTTTGCAAATTTAAAGAATACACTTCAATTCTATCTGGAGAATCTAATATGAATTATAGTCCTCTATAGACATTTTTATGTGCATATCTTGTATAGAATTGCATTGCCCCTTGAATTTCAAATAGGAACTCAACCTGATTTATTCTTTATGCAGCTAAAGCCCAATCTAGACAAGGAGAAAGATCCAATGGCAGGCATCATGGATCTGATGAAGGTGAGCTCTTTCTTTCCTCAAGGACCCTCTTCTTTGGATCTTTAAGCTTGCGCCGAATCAATTTTTTTTTTTTTTTTTTCTGATGCTCACGCAGAATATGTATGATGACGGTGATGATGATATGAAACGAACAATTGCCAAGGCCTGGAGTGATTCAAGATCAGGAAAGCCTGCTGATCCCCTGCGTGGAAACTTTTGATTTTCTGTTGGTCGCCTAGTGATTGGCTATATTTATCAACTCATTGCAGTTTTGATACTCTTTAATCAAACTGGTGCTGATTTTAAAAAAGCTGCGTTGGAAGTTAATTTAGTCATTTGTGATGTTCTAAAAGGTTGCATTTTTCTTGGTGTTGGGGATTACAAGTCATATGCAGCCAAGACTTTGTTTTTCTTGCATAAAGATCCTTTTATCTCGCCCTAATTTTTTTTTTCATGTTTTATTATTCAACTAGATAAATAGAGCTTTCGTGTTGAATTAAAAAAGACAAAGTAAAGTTGTCGTACGTTTTTGAGGGTGGCCTCACTGATTTTGAAAGGCAGTGAATTATGGAGGGTATTCAATTATCAAGATTTATTGTATCAAATATTTACATAGGTATCAACTCTAGATTTATTGTATTACATATTTATATAGGTATTAATCAATTTACACCCCAAAATATTAAATGTCGCCGCTAGGTATGCGTTCTTAAACTTGTCCTGGAGATGTTATCGGGATGTGGTGTTGTGATAGGATATTTAAATTGTTAGTTAGTTATTCGTAATTTGATCTTCAGTTCAGTTATAGTATAGTTGTAGGAATTTTTCTTCAAATAGGGTACATAATCAAAGGATATTGGTCGTCTGGGCTGGCCACTGTGCGCGTAATCAAAGGATACTTTCGCGAGGTCATATCAATCATTCCAGAGATAGTTAATGAGGTTAATTGAGATTATTATTTTTTTTAACTTATCTTGGAGTTGAACGGATGATGTTTTATTTGACTATCTAGAGGGTGATTGTGTGGCCCCCAGGGCTATGGTGCAACGGCATGACATCCAGATTATCACTCAGATACCCGTGGTTCGAGCCCTAATTATGATGAATTTGTAAGAATTTTTCCTCTAAATAGAGCACATAATTAAAGGATGTTGGGTTGTTGGGCTATCCACTGCGAGCACTTTTCGATTTATTATGGTGGTCGATGGAAATTTTTCATGAGATCGAGTCGGTCATCCCAGACTCGACGTTACCCAATCTAATTAATCATTTTTTTTCTTTAGATAATAATTTAATTATGATGAAAGTGAACTGATGATAGTTATTCGGAATTATCACAGTTTGATCCTTTAACCTCATGTGATAAATCACCATTCAACTATCAAAACCCTATCAGGCTAACTATTAGGCTCCGTTTGGTAGGGATGATAGGATTAGAATTTGGTTATTAGGATAGGATTAGAGATAGGATTATTAATTACATCTCATGCCTAGGGATTATGAATCCCAATCTTAATCATTCCTAATCCTACCCCTAATCAATCCTACCAAACGACATATTAATAATTTTTTGAAAACATAATCTTAATTATCACCCCTACTAAACACAGCCTTACCGTTTACCAGCCTTACCGTTTACCATGAGGGCGAGGGAGAGGAAGAGGGAGAGGGAGAACGTGAAGTTTTACTGTTTACCGCTAATGTTGTAATCTAAATTTCTTTTGTCCTTCTAATCATAGAATTATTATCTACTCATTGTATTTTTAACGATTGAAATACATTTCAGCTGACTCAAATAGTTAAGGGGATAATTTTATTTTCGAATTCAAATGAGAATTTAGTTGATTGTATTTTGTTTTTTTTTTTCCTTTAAATTTATAACTTTTTAAAATTTTGTAATATTATTAATTTCTTAATTTATAATTCATGTGACTTTTTAATTTTGTTTTTTAAATTTATGAAAAAGGGGGAAAATTAATTTTTAATTTTTTTTCAAGCCTTTGACTTTTGGAGAGAAAATGTCTTTTAGTTTTGTAGGCCGCAATTTTGGAAATTAATTTAAAAGAATTCTAAATTTCTCAATAGCTAAATTAAACGTTTCTAAATAATCCCAAAGGAATATACTTTTTTCTTCTTCGTAATTTCAAATTAAAAAACTTAGGGAAATAATTTTAAATAATTCTTTAATAAGTCATGATTCTCAATAAACAACTTCCATAATTTTTTGAAATTGGTCTATAGCATAAAAGAAATAAAATTCAAAAAATTATTTAATTTCAATTAATTTCAATTTTTTAAAAAATATTATTCAATTTAAAATAGGTTTCTCAAATTAAACTTGAGCCTATAATCAAAATTGACTACCCCTCTCATTTTTTATTTAGTAATCAGGTATCCGTTATGACCGGATTGGTCTTATAAAATTTTTTTATCGACTATTAGGGTAAATTAAAAAGTATTCACGGAAGCATATCTAAGCTACCAATATTTTTAGGATTGTCGTTTCACTAGCAAAAAAATTCTTACAGTACATTACAACTATTTTTTTTTTCAGGAAACTTTCATAATTTCTTTTTAGATAATCTTATAGCATTAGGTTGCATGTCTTAATCAATTTTTCATTTGATCGAACATTTTAAAATTTAGAGAATTTTGAAAGCCAATGGAATGTTGAGCACGGTTAAATTAATTAGCCTTAATGGTTTTTGTTATGAGTTTGCTTTTTGAAAGTCTATTTAGGATGATAAACGAGTCAAATTAAACTACTCACCTTTATATTGTTGGAATAAAAGATGATATTACTCACCTTTATATTTTTATTTTTATCTAACACTCTCAAAAATATATTTGTTCTTTATTTATATATATATTTTTTAATTCAAAATAATTTAAATATTTAAATTGACCAACATATTTGTAATGATACATAAACAATATTAACACCACAACATTTTTTTTTTTTGACACAGATACCTAAAAAGAAATTGTTATTTTTGACACACAATAAAATAAAAAAATAATTGACTTGAATTATTCTTTTATTTCTATACATCAACTCTCATTTTTTTACTTGTTGATTGTCAAATTTTCTCCACCTTACATATTAACCATTCTCATGTTCACCTTCTCCAAATACATTACGACTATAATTTTAGACTTTCGATAGGTTATATATAAGACATTCAAAAACATTAGCTAGCTTTGCCTCATTGTCACACAAACACCTTCCATTTTTTGCTTCTTCCTTTTGGTAGATTGAAAATAAAAGACCTTCACTTTTTTTTTTTTGCCACGTATTCTCCTTCGCGATGCCTAAAAGTGCTTTCGGTGATGGTTTGAGCAGGTAATTTTGTTGTCACACTTTCGATCATTGCATCATAGAAATAGCAACTCGTGGGAGGTATTGAATTGGGACAGTTCGGAATTAGAAGGAGATGAATAGCTCGTTCGTTTCGTTGATGAAGATTTTATTGGAAGAAATAATGTGTCGAAAATTTACAGAGTATTAGTTGAATTTAAACTATACTGAATTAAATTCAATTTACAATTAAAATGATTTGAACGGATAATCTCAGACTATTGGTAGGAGCTCGTTTCTGCTATGTGCTGAAGAGCGAACTGAGTCACCGAGCAGACAGATCAACCGAGCAGTAGGTCTATGTTGCTGAGCGGGCAGATCAGCTAACCAACAGATCTGTGTTGCCAAGCGGGCAGATCTGCCAAGCAACAGAGCGAACTGACTGGGTAGTGCAGCTAATCAGGTAGAGCAGCTCAAGCAAGCGTAGCGGTCGAGAGAACAGTGTGAGTCACTGATAGATCACAGAGTCTGCTCGGGCAGAGCAACCATCTGATCAGATAGGCCAACCGAGCGGTACGATTGGGCGAGTAGAACGATAGACCGGGCGGATAGAGAGAGGTAGACCGGTCAATAAGGCCGACCAAGTTCGACTAGACAGAGAAGTTGGCCCGGGCGAGTAGGCAGACTGAGCTAGGCCGATTGGGCGAACAGACAGGCAGGTCGAGATAGTGCCAATCGGGCGAACAGACAGACAGGTCGAGACGATGCCAGTCGGGCGAACAGTGCAAGCCGGGCAAAGATGCTAAGCGAAGAGGCTAGCCAGGCAAGAGGTCGGTCGGGCTTTAAGCAGCGGACCGAAGCCTGCGATTATTGTAGTTTCCTTGAAACAGATTCGCCCACCTCCAGTTGTGCTTCGAGGCTTACTAGGGTTGTCTGTTTCCCAGGATACAACGGTTGACCGTGATTTCCACCAAGCACTGGTGATCACGGCAAACTGAGTGACACACGATTGCTATCACAGGCACTCTACCAAGCAGGGGTTGTACGACAAAGGAGGAGGGGAATGAAGATGGAGAGCTTCTACTTGTGTTGTTGTGTGCCCTCTGCCTGTGATCGCAACCTCCTTATATAGGATCTCAGACCAATGGCAGCATTAATGATCTTAATGATCATTATTCGTCCAGCATTCAATACACGCAAGTCGTGCCCGCACACGAGTCAATATGGTTCGGTGCAATCCGGGTCCTGGATTTGCACCCCCTCTGCGCACTCACGCATGAGAGAGAGCCTCTCCCCATGCATTTCTTCACATCATCAAAGCATATAAATCAATATAAACCAACCAATATGCCAAGAAACTCTCAATGTGGGATAAAGTCTCATTCACATTGGAATTTCTATCCTCTTCCACCTCTTCTCCATTCACACATATTCAACAGATATTTTGCAACGGAAATACTCAAAGCAAACTCTCAATGTTAACAAGTAGATTTATTTGGTATCCATCTCAAGAAGAGATGAGTAATCTAAGAATCCACACACCGAACATACTCTACACTATATAAACCCTCCTTCTCGGAACAACCGGAGGTGGATAAATCTCATACAACACTCACACAAGTATACAACTCAAAAAAAGAAGTAAATGTACATAAATACAAATAAAACTTCTTCTTGCTTGGTCTTGTGTAACTTGAGGATGCCTCTTGACTCTTGGAAGTGCAGCAACACTTGTCCCCAAGATCCTTTAAGAACCGTCAATGATGAGCGTGAAGAAGTGGAGAGAATCGTGTGTTAGCACTTATTTTGTTTGAACCTCGCTGTTGCCTTTATAGCTGCGCTTCTGGCTCCCAATCGATTCAACATCCTCCCAATCGATTACCAAGTCAGATCCACGCGATCTCAGCCGTCCAAACCTCGCAACTTGCTTAACGGTCATATCCCAATCGATCGACTAATCGATTGGGAGCAGCTGGATTGATCGTCTAATTGATCCGACATTTTTGTGTTCTCACAGAAAACCCTGGAATTAATTGACCAATCGATTCTGGCTTCTTCGCGTCCATCGCGAGAAACTCAACTCTAATCGATCGACTGATCGATTGAAGTATCCCAATGGATTGGGGAGCACACTGTGCTCTTTGCACGCGAGAGGCCTCCAAGCTGATCGATTGGCGTGGCCCTGTCAATCGATTGGACTAGCATTGCTCGCGAGACTCTCCCAGATAGGCTCTGGTTCAATCGATCGGCTGATCGATTAACCCACCCTAACTTGACTAACTCAAGTCTAGGGTTCCAATCCCAACATCTAGTTAATCGTGACCTGTTGGAACTCCTTGTGTCTACCATCTGGTCAATCTTGACCTGCTGAGACTTCGTCACCAAGTATTCGGTCAATCCTTTGACCCATTTTGGACTTTTCCCCTCGTGTCAAGTGTTCGGTCGACCATGACTCATTTGGACTTTCAAACACCAAGTGTCCAGTCAACCTTGACTCACCTAGATTTCCTCATATCTAACTTCACTCACTAGGACTTTTATCTGCCTAGCTTCACTCATTAGGGCTTTTCAACGGTCTGACTTCACTCACCAGGACTTTCCATCACCTACCTTTACTCACTAGAATTTCCTAACTGTCTGGCTTCACTTACCAGGACTTTCCATCTGCCTACTTCACTCACCAAGACTTTCCATCATCTAGCTTCACTCACTAGGATTTCTCAACTATCTAGCTTCACTTACCAGGACTTTCCATCTGCCTAGCTTCACTCACTAGGGTTTTTCATCTGTCTAGCTTTACTCACTAGGGCTTTTCACATGGCTTCACTCACCAAGATTTTCTTCTGCCTAGTTTCACTCACTAGAGTTTTTAAACTGTATGACTTTACTCACCAGGACTTTCCATCTGCCTAACTTCACTCATTAGGATTTTTCATATGCTTAGTTTCACTCACTAGGGGTTTTCACCTGACTTCACTCACCAAGATTTTCTTCTACCTAGCTTCACTCATTAGGGCTTATCAAACTGCCTGACTTTACTCACTAGGACTTTTCAGTCAAGTATTCAGTTAACCTTGACCTACTCGATTTTACTTTTGCCAACTCTTTTGTTGGACTTGTCCTTGTCTAATCTCCAGTTAGGACTTTCCAGTCAAATATTTGATTAACCTTGACTTATTTGATTCTTGTTCACATCAAACTGGTCAAACTTTGACTAGAGGAGAATTATATCAATAATCTTTCCAAACGGACAATTGCAACTGTAATCTTCATTCATTATTAAACATCAAAACTCAAACATTAAAATTCAAATTTGAGTCAACTCAAGCTTAGTCACACTGGTCAACTTTTATAAAAAAAATTACACTAACATATTATTGAGGTAAAATGACATAGACAAGATGATTATGATTACCTTTTCAAAATGGTGTTGATAGGTGATTCGAGGGTGGGAAAGTCAAACCTTCTCTCAAGATTCACTCATAATGAGTTTGGCCTCGAATCAAGGTCCACCATCGGTGTTGAATTCGCAATGCAAAGCATTCACGTCAACGAAAAGGTCATCAAAGCTCAAATATGGGACATCTCGGGCCAAGAAAGGTTCTGATAATGCTTCCGATAATTGTACATGATGCAGATATGTCTGAGGAGCTCTGCTCCTCTCCCCTTCCCTCGTGTACAAGACGACGCCTCACACACAGGGATGCATCGAACAATCACTGCCTCCTCCTTTCTCCACGTTGACGCCGTGGAGGAGCACTACCGTCACCTCCGGTGCCACCTCTAGTGGCCTCTGTCGGCCACTCAGGGTGCTCTCCAGCGTTGCCGTCACAAACGAGTGTCTCCTCAGTCAACCGTCGCAATCCCCACGGCCATTAATGCCCTCACCGTCGCCAGCGGTCGCCACCACCTCCACAGCGGCCTCCACTGCTGCCATCGGCGTCTCCAGTGGTTGTCGCCACCTCCAGCGGCTGTCGTCGCCTCCAGCGGCTGTCACCGCCTCCACAGCGGTTGTCGCTGCCTCCACAGCGGCCTCCACTGCTACCGCTGCCGCCTCAAGTTGCCACAACCTCCACAGCGGCCTCCACCGCTACTGCCGCTACCTCCACCGCTGCCGCCGCCTTCTCCAACAGTTGTTGCCACCTCCACAGTGGTCCCCGCTGCCTCCATCGCTGCCGTCGCCCTCGCCTCCATCGCTGCCATCGCCGCCGCCTCCATCGCTGCCATCGCTGCCTCCAGCGGCGGCCGTTACCTCCACAACGACCTTCACCACTGTCGTCACCGCCTCCAGTGGCCGCTGCCACCTCCACAGCAGCCTCCACCACTGCCGCCGCCGCCTCCAATGGTTGCCTCCTCCTCCAGCAGTCGTCGTCTGAGTTCTTAGACTTCATACCATCTTTGCTTCGCCCTGCGAGCCGATAGGGTGTTTGTCCTGTGAGCCAATATGGCGATCGGCTTGCGAGCCGATATGATTTCGGCCTTCGAGCCGTTGATATGTTCCTGCTCCTTGGCTCTGCAAGACCTCTGATTTGTATTACCCCCAGTTCCGTGTCGACCCAATTCTCCATCCAATCCGATCCTTCAGGCTATAGAAACTCTCGCCCCCGTGGGCCAAGGTACAGGGAGGTTATTGCTCTCCTTTTTACATATGATATTTTTACTTGTCATCATATTTCACATCAAAGGAGGCTAACCTAAGACAGCTTATCATCTATGTCCACTGCTATGGGCCGAGCGTTACAATCAGTTCACCGGTCTATTAGAGGGCGTCCCCCCTGGGGCCAGAGTTTGTCACTGTACTCATTCTTTATTCATTTCATTGTTCTACTTAGGGGTGACAATTCGGTTCTGGTTGACGGGTTCGGGTTGGCAAGTTGGCGGGTTGGCAAATGACAACCTGAACCTGACCTGATTATTAATTCGGGTCAAACTAGTCAACCTGAACCTGACCTGATTATTAATTCGGGTCAAACTATTCAACCTGAACCTGATTTGTTTATTTGCACTTGACACGAACCCGACCCGTTTGACCCGAACATGACTTGCATTCATTAAAGAAATTTTGTATATTAAATTAAAAGCTAAAAATAACATTTATCTACACAAATTGAAAATCCATATTATAAATGATAAGTCATAACAATATTGCAATCAATAGCATATCTCTATGTTTAGGGTTTTTAACTTTTTTAAATTTGTAATTTTAGTTTAAATTTATAATTATTTATAAACGGGTTCGCGGGTTGTAATTGGGTTATTTCAGGTTGACCCGAACCCGACTTGTTTATTAATTGGGTCAATTGGGTCGACCCGAACCCGAAACTACCGAACTCTAACCTAATTTTTTCGTGTTCGGTTCGGGTCGTGTTTTTGTGTCGGGTCAAAAATTGCCACCCCTAGCTCTACTATTGTTCGACTGTTTATATATATTTTTTGGAGGATATGCCTCGAGCATCGAGGTACCAGGGACTGAGACAAACCCGGTCACTGGCTATAGGTAGTGTTTATCAAAGGACTCTTGATGACTTGGTTAACATAAAAGATAAATCATAACCTCTCTTCATTTTGGGTCATGAAGATGCGGTCAGTTTTTTAACCACGTCACTGATAGTTTCGTCTTCTCAGGTTCCTGACAAGATCAATACACCAGTGCATTTCAAGAAATCCATCGATATGTTCTTTATGCGATGACAATTAATTTGTTTATTGATCTTCTTCGGCAATGATAAACGATATGCAATCATATATCGAAACATGACTTAACTAACTTGATTTCTTTATTGAATCAAATGTCTAAGTTTATATATATATATATATAATTTAAAGGACTAGCTAGGTTATTATTGATCATGTGATTTTATTAAAACTTTTTGTTATTATCCATGATAAAATTCAGGAATAGACACATAAAATAATGAGATCCATAAAAATAAAAATGATAGAGTATGAATTTATATGTCTATCCTAAATTTTTTCTTCCATTATTACTCTTTGTCAAAATAGATATAGAGCGCATATTATCGAGGAGTCGTGCATGGGTGCACTTGTGGTCTATGACATAACTCACAATACGACATTTGAGGATGCTGAGAGGTGGTTGAAGGAGTTGAGGGAGCACACCAATTCGACCATCATGATCAATGATCATGCTTATCGGGAACAAGGCCGAGTTGGGACATCTTAGAGCATCTTCAATGCAAGGTTTTTAAAGATATTTGTAAAATGAAAAAGTTAAATAAAAAAATTCTAACCATTGTGGATGTAAGGTTTGAAGTTTGTTGTTAAAGAGCAGCAGTGAAATTTCAAAGTTACTTTTCTGTGTTGAAATTGATGTAATATGCATGTAGTCATGCAATTACATATTATAAAATGGATCACACACAAATTATTTAAAATTCTAACTATTGGAGATGTTTCAATAGTTTTTAGAATATTGATGTTGCATCGTGTCACATATTAAGATCATAAAAAAAAACTTTTGTAGTATGCCACATCATGCCACATCAACATTCTAAAAATCTATTGAAATATCTCCAATAGTTAAAGCTTCAAATGATTTTTGGTGATCCATTTTATAATATGTAATTGCATGGCTACATGCATATTATATCAATTTCAACACAAAAAAATAACTTTGAAATTTCACTACTGTCCTTTAACAACAAACTCCAAACCATACATCCACAATGGTTAGAACTTTTTTATTTAGCTTTTTCATTTTACAAACCTCTTTAAAAACCTTCCATTAGAGATGCTCTTAAGGATGCGTTTGGTTGAGGGTTATTCTTGATAACCTTGGTTATCCATCCAAGGTTATCAACAAAAACTTTATTTGGTTTAGATAATCGATGATTCCTAAGTAATGTTTCATGTCCGATACATCGGCAAAAGAGCCATGCAACCATGAATTGGAAAACCTAGGAAAACTGAGATTTTTTATGATTCCGGGGTTAACGATTTTTTTTATCTAAAATATCCTCGGATAAGAGAAAAATGTAACAAAAAAGAAAAACGTAAAGGAAAAAAATGAAAAAAAAAATTTAAACTTTTTTAAAATGTAAAAAATAAAAAATCATAAAAAAAATAATTAAAAACTATAAAAAAAAACTTTAAATAAACATTTAAAAAATACAAAAAAAAACATTTAAAAAATTTAAAAATGGGAAAAAATATAAAAAAAATTTAATAAATTTAAAAATAGAAAAAACGTAAAAAAAATAAAAAAAAGTAAAAAATAATAGAAAATGTAAAAAAAATAAAAAATATTAAAAACCATTAAAAATTTTGAAAAAACAAAAAAGAAAAAAAGAAAAACTTTAAAAAATAAAAAAATATAAAAATAAAGAAAAATGTAAAAATATAGTAAAATATAATAGAGTTTAAATAATAATAATAATAATATTTGGTTATGTTTTATTTCCCGTAATCTTAATTATATGATTACCTAATAAATACATAATTAAAGTTATATATAATAATTTGAATCAAACGCATCCTAAGATTTTTGACGCCAAGGATGTGGCTAGAGCTGTCAAACGAGCCAACCCGTGGCGGGGCGGGTCGGCCCGTGGCGGGTTAACCATTTGGCGGGGCGGGGCGGGCCAACCCGTCAACTAAGGCGGGTTGCGGGTTTGGCGGGCCAACCCGCGGGCCCATCAAAATTTTTTTTAAAAATTAAAAAATATTTCATATCTTCAACATTTTACTTCGAAAAAGTTTTCTACAATTAAATATATACATAAACATGTATTTTAAATATAAATAAACACAAACGTGTACTTATGTTGGATGAAAAGTACTATTTTTATTTTAAAATTATAACAAAGAAAGATAATAAATTGGCCTAAAACTTAGCTTACATGTGTTTTTCAACCCGCGGGCCAACCCAAGCCCGAGCGGGCCAACCCGCGCGGGTCGCGGGCCTAGGCGGGTCGGCCCACGGCGGACTTGGATTGATAAAGTTCTAACCCAACCCGCTTAAATTGTTTGGCGGGGCGGCCAACCCGACGGGCCCAACCCAAATTGACGGCTCTAGATGTGGCCCATTTCGCGGAGGAGAGCACTTTTTCATGGAGACTTTCGCTTTAAAATCGACCAACGTTGAGGAGGCATTCTCTTAGGTTCTCGATCAATTCTATCAAGTGGTCAGTGTCATCTCAATCGACATCTTTGCCCAAGCGGCTAAACATCAATGTGGGGAGGCAATTTACCAAATAATGCACGTGAAAATCTGAATTTATCAAAAGGCGTACACTACTTTTGTATTTACCAAAGAGCGCACCTTTTTAAAAGCATTTCCTATTTTACCCTCCTGATAATTTTACTTTTTCTACTGTTTTTCCTTTCTTCATTATATTTCTCTCACTTCTCTCTCTCCTCTGTCGGCAGAAAATAGGAATAACATTAGTCAATTTTTAATCATATTTTAATACATTTGAAGAAGCCAAAATAAATAATAGACGTCATATTTGGACTCCTTGCAATTTTAGAAATCCACAGGAACTGAAATGGGTGCAATCGGAGCTTTCTAGGTCGATCAGTGGGTTTCGGTCAAAACCCACTAATGGACCTAGAGAGCTCCGATTACACTCATTTCAGTTTCTATAGATTTCTAAA
Source organism: Zingiber officinale (assembly GCF_018446385.1). Taxonomy (NCBI): domain Eukaryota; kingdom Viridiplantae; phylum Streptophyta; class Magnoliopsida; order Zingiberales; family Zingiberaceae; genus Zingiber; species Zingiber officinale. The sequence continues at coordinate 137,924,582 of NC_055998.1, read as the reverse complement.
ATTACAAGGAGTTCAAATATGGTGTCCATTATTTATTTTGGCTTTTTATAGATGTTAATAAGCAAAATCAAAGAATCGGCATAAAAACTCACGTTGGGCCTGATATGGAATCATATCAGGCCCACGTTGGGCCTGATTTGAGTCCATATCAGGCCAATGTGGACTTTTTTGTCGATTCTTTGATTTTGACTTGTTAACATATATAAAAAGTCAAAATAAATAATGGACATCATATTTGAACTCCATGCAATTTTAGAAATGACCGAAACCCACTGATCGATCTAGAAAGCTCCGATTGCACCCATTTCAGTTTCTATGAATTTCTAAAATTACAAGGAGTTCAAATATGGTGTCCATTATTATTTTTGGCACTCCTAGTGGTAGACCAGAGGTTTTGAAAACCCCTAAATCTCTCTTTCTTATTTTTTTTTCCTTTTTTTTGTTTAGGCCTGATATGAAGAGATATCATGCTCACGTTGGGCCTGATATCTCCCCATATCAGGCCCAATGTGGGCCTGATATAAGAGATATCAGGCCTAGTAACAACAAAAAATAAAAAAAAATAAAAAGAAATAAAGATAGATTTAGGATTTTCAAAACCTCTGTCCACCACTAGGAGTGCCAAAAATAATAATGGATACCATATTTTAACTCCTTGTAATTTTAGAAATTCATAGAAACTGAAATGAGTGCAATCGGAGCTTTCTAGGTCGATCAGTGGGTTTCGGTCAAAACCCACTAATGGACCTAGAGAGCTCCGATTGCACCCATTTCAATTTCTATGGATTTCTAAAATTGCAAAGAGTTCAAATATGGTGTCCATTATTTATTTTGGCTTATTATAGATGCTAACAAGCAAAATCAAAGAATCGGCAAAAAAGCTCACATTGGGCCTGATATGGAATCAAATCAGGCCAACGTGGGCCTGATATCATTCTGGGCCTGATATGGAATGATATCAGGCCCACGTTGGGCCTGATATGGAATGATATCAGGCCCACATTGGGCCTGATATGATTCCATATCAGGCCCAACGTGAGCTTTTATGCCGATTCTTTGATTTTGCTTGTTAACATCTATAAAAAGCCAAAATAAATAATGGACACCATATTTGAACTCCTTGCAATTTTAGAAATCCATAGGAAATAATCGAGGCTCTGGAAGTCCATCGTGGGTTTTGACCAAACCCACTAATCGACCTAGAAAGCTCCGATGCATCCATTTTAGTTCCCGTGATTTCTAAAATTGCAAGGAGTTAAATATGTCCATTATTATTTTTGGCACTCTAGTGGGTTTTGAAAATCTAAATCTCTCTTTATTTTTTTTTGTTACTGGCCCGATATCTTCCATATCGGGCCCGCTATGGGAGATATCAGGCTCAGATTGCTTGATATGAAGAGATATCAGGCCCAACGTGGGCATGATATCTTCACATGCTTAAACAAAAAAAAAAAAAAAAGAGAGATTTAGGTTTTCAAAACCTCTGGTCACTACTGAAAAGTAATAGGTTATTTCACTCCTTGTAATTTTAGAATTCATAGAAACGAATGGGTGCAATCGAGCTTTCAGATCGATCACGATTTTGGTCAAAACCCAATCACGGACCTGTAGAGCTCGATTCATCCATTTCGCTTCTATGATTTCTAAAATTGCAAGGAGTTCAAATATGGAGTCCATTATTTATTTTAGCTTTTTATAGATGTTAACAAGCAAAATCAAAGAATCGGCAAAAAAGTCCACATTGGGCCTAATATGGACTCAAATCAGGCCCAACGTGGGCTTTTATGCCGATTCTTTGATTTTGCTTGTTAACATCTATAAAAAGCCAAAATAAATAATGGACACCAAATTTGAACTCCTTGCAATTTTAGAAATCCATAGAAACTGAAATGGGTGCAATCGGAGCTCTCTAGGTCCATCAGTGGGTTTTGACCGAAACTCACTAATCGACCTAGAAAGCGCCGATTGTATCCATTTCAGTTTCTATGAATTTCTAAAATTACAAAGAGTTAAAATATGATGTCCATTATTATTTTTGGCACTCCTATTGGTGGACCAGAGGTTTTGAAAACTCTAAATCTCCTTTTATTTCTTTTTTTTATTTTTTTATTTTTTTATTTTTTGTTGTTACTAGGCCTGATATCTTCCATATTAGGCCCACATTGGGCCTGATATGAAGAGATATCAGGCCCAACGTGGGTATGATATCTCTTCATATCAGGCCTAAACAAAAAAAAAAGAAAAAAAAAAAGAAAGAGAGAGTTAGGGTTTTTCAAAACCTCTGGTCTACCACTAGAAGTGCCAAAAATAATAATGGACACCATATTTTCACTCCTTGTAATTTTAGAAATTCATAGAAACTGAAATGGGTGCAATCGGAGCTTTCTAGATCGAAAAGTGGGTTTCTATGAATTTCTAAAACTGCAAGGAGTTCAAATATGGTGTCCATTATTTATTTTGACTTTTTATAGATGTTAACAAGCAAAATCAAAGAATCGGCAAAAAAGTCCACATTGGACCTGATATGGACTCAAATCAGGCCCAACGTGGGCCTGATATGGAATGATATCAGGCCCAACGTGGGTTTTTATGCCATTTTTTGATTTTGCTTGTTAACATATATAAAAAAATCAAAATAAATAATGTACATCATATTTGAACTCCTTGTAATTTTTGAAATTCATAGAAATTGAAATGAGTGCAATCGGAGCTCTCTAGGTCCATAAGTGGATTTTGACCAAACCCACTGATCGACCTAGAAAGTTCCGATTGCACCCATTTCAGTTCCTGTGGATTTCTTAAATTACAAGGAGTCCAAATATGGCGTCTATTATTTATTTTGGCTTCTTCAAATGTATTAAAATGTGATTAAAAATTGACTAATGTTATTCTTATATTTTGGCGACAAAGAAGAGAGATGTGAGATAAATATAATAAAGAAAAGAAAAACAGTAGAAATAATTAAATTATCAGGAGGGTAAAATAGAAAATGTTTTTAAAAAAATACGCTCTTTGATAAATATCAAAGTAATGTATGCCTTTTGATAAATTCAGATGTTTAAGTGCGTCATTTGATAAATTGCGATGGGAGAGGAAGGACGATGTTTCTGCGATAAAAAAATCTTAGCTCGAACAAAATCCATCAATTTTATTTTGCATCAATTTATTTTATCATATCAAATCAGGCTCCGGTTGAACCGAACCGGTAGACACTTAGTCGAACCCGATTCAGAAGGCAATTAGGGTATTCATCGGTTCTCTCTTCTTCCTCCGTTCCCCAGTCCACACCACACGGCCGCCTCTTCCTCCTGTCTGATCCGCTCCGCTCCCTCCCCGACGCGGCTCCGACGTGCTCGCCTGTCCGGTTGCAGAACCTTGGAAGTCAGCGCCTTCACTAGCTCTGCTTCCGCTCTGTCACCGCCAGATCTCTCTTCTCCCGCATCGCCGGCGGAGTTGCGTGCCGGAAGAGAATCCAAAACAGCGCACGCGACCGTACTAGTGAAATCCTTCAGGCGAGCCTCCTTTTTTATAGCGACTTTTTGGTTGGTGAATCTCACTTTTGTCATTTTTGTTTCTTTATGGCTAGTTTAGATAGGCATCGATGCGGCGTTTAAAAGATAGGAATTTCTGGATTTACTTGCTAATTGGAACTCTTCGGATGCAAGCTTTTCCAGTTTATGGACGATTACTTTAGATTAACAAATGCTTTCTTCAAGGAGATTCAGCTTTCTTTCTTCATCATGTTCAGCTCTTCGATGCACACTGACAAATACCTCTGGCTATGGGTCGCCGGCTCGATTAAGCGATGAGTGCAATAAGCATTCGATTTATTGTTCTGAAAGAAAAATGGAGGCCGCCGGATTCATGACTCGGGACAATCCCTGTTTTAGAGCATTCTGTACAGTGGCTGCTCCCCTATTAGTTCAAGCTTGCGATCCGTCTCGAGTAGCTTTGGAGCTAGAACATGCAGTCGATGAGCAAAGATTTGAGGATGCATGGATTGCATATGAGAAGCATGTGCACATGGTTGGTCTCCCTAGGAAATCAGTCTTGAGCAAGCTTCTAGTTGGTTTTACTGAGAGCTGTAGTGTCCATTGGTTAAACAAAGCATATAGTGTCGTCGAGGTGGCTTTTGCGGAAACTAAGCATGATCTATTGGAGAAAGATGTTCTTCTTTACCTCGCTTTCATCCTTTCGAGATCGCAACTGTCTATCCTTGCAGCAAACATTGTAAGAAAATTGGTAAAGATGGAAGCTTTCCCTCCTGTAACAGCTTGGTCAGGTATCATAGGCCACATGAGCCAAACATCGACTGGTGCATTGCTTGCTTCTGAGTTAATTATGGAGATTGGGTATCTGTTCAAAGATAACAGGGTTGATCCTCGTAAAAAGAGCAACAGACCTTTGCTAGCTATGAAGCCAAACACTATTGCCTTTAAGATCGTTTTAACCGGATGCCTCCTTTTTGGAACTACTAGAAAAGCTGAGGAGCTTCTTGAACTAATGCCACGGATCGGTGTGAAGCCTAATTCCAACTTACTGATTGTCATGGCTCAAATATATGAGAAAAATGGGCATAGAGATGAACTTATAAAACTAAAGAGGCATGTCGATGAGGCCATTGATCTTAACATTGTAGACTTTCAGCAGTTCTACAATTGCTTGTTTTCCTGTCATTTGAAGTTTAAGGATTTAGATGCAGCCGTCGACATGGTCCTAGACATGCTCAGAAAAGCTAAGGAAGCAAAGCAGTCTTTGGCTGCTGCAAGGTCATTGTTGCAAACTGTTGAAGCTGGAAGTTCAATTCCTTGTGAAAACCCTGGACTTGAGAAGTTGGATAGTTTGGACAAGTTTGAATTGATTAAGCTCCAGGCGCCTCTTTATTTTGATTTCACCAAGGATCGAAGATGTTCAAGGCTTGAAGCTGAGGCCAAGGAATCGCTTGATTTGCTAACAGAAAAGTTGCAGGCTAAGGTTGAACTTGTTAAATCTGAACGTGGCATTCTTCATCCAACTGAGAAAATGTATGCTAAACTCGTAAGTTCTTTCCTTGAAGCTGACAAAATTAGCGAATTGGCATCTTTCCTAATCAAAGCAAGCAAGGAAGAAGCTCCTGTTTCTGTTGAAAAATCTGCTGTTGTTCAAGTAATAAATTATTGTATTTCTATTGGTTTACTAGAACAGGCACATGATCTATTGGATGAGATGAGATTTTCTGGGATTAGAGTCGGTTCTGCTGTTTATTCTTCTCTGCTAAAAGCTTACTGTAAGGATGATCGACATGCTGAAGCACTGGCACTCCTAAGAGATGCCCGACAAGCAGGAATCCAGCTTGACTCAAGCTGCTATGATACTCTTATCCAATCGCGGATACAACAGAATGACTCGAGTGGTGCTCTGCATATATTTAAGGAGATGAAAGAGTCCAACATACCAAGACTGACTCATGGGAGTTTTGAAACTTCAGTGGATGGCTGTGCAGGGGGACATGAAGCAGGTCTGATGGCTAAGCTTTTAGAGGAAATAGAGGACAGTCAGAATGTCGATGCTGGTATTCACGATTGGAACAACGTGATTCATTTTTTTTGCAAGAAAAGACTGATGGGTGATGCTCAAAAAGCTCTGAACAAGATGAAATCTTTAGGCCACATGCCAAATGCTCAGACTTACCATTCTCTGGTTATTGCGTATGCTGCAATAGGTGGGAAATATCATGAAGTAACAGATTTGTGGGGAGAAATGAAAGTTCTTGCAAATTCAAAGTCGATGAAATTTGACCAGGAGTTATTAGACTCATTACTGTATTGTTTTGTCAGGGGTGGCTTTTTCCTTCGAGCCATGGAAGTCATCGAGATGATGGAGCTCGATCAGATGTTCATAGACAAGTACAAGTATAGGTCTCTTTGGTTGAAGTATCATAAGATTTTGTATAAGGGAAAGGCCCCAAAGGTGCAGACAGAAGCTCAGCTGAAAAGAAGGGAAGCAGCTTTGGCTTTCAAGAGATGGATTGCCATAACATAAGATTACAATGCCTGTTCCTGTTCAAATGATTTGTGCCTAAAAGTTTTTGTGTAATCCTATCGCAAAATAAGTTTCTTCTTCAAGATAAAAGACAACTATGGAATTGTTGCATTCGCTAAGGAAGCAGTTTGTGTTAGTCTGAAAGCAAATTTTGAACAGAATAATAACTTATGTAGCCAAAGGAGAGAAGAAGTTGAATGATCTTATTCAAGTAAGGCATGGAAAAGGAGTTTGGATATGACAAATATGAAGGTTTTATTCAACTTTCTTGGTTAAGAAGTCAAGCAACTTGAAGAAGGCATAACTTTGTAAATGATTTTCTCAAGAAGTTCAAGATGGAGAAGTATAAGCTAAACTAATGGATTATGGAGGAAAACTATTCAAGTTTAAGACAAGGTGATAGATTCTACACTTTATAAAAGCTTGGTCAGGTGTCTGAGGAACTTACCTTGTAGAAGATCAAACTGTTTATGGTGTTGGTTTGGCAACCAATTTGTTCATGGAGGTCAAAAAAGCAATTCATTACTGCCCTACCAACTTGTGGAGCGAGTTTACTATAACATCTACTTATCTTAACCATACGATATGGTTAAGAAGCAATAAACCACACTGCTCGAAGTTGTAGCTATAAGAATTTGCATAGCAAATTAATGATTGCTTTGGGAAAGAACTCGTTTAATGATCACAGGAGCAAGCATATTGTTGTGCGCTTTCATTCAATTTGAGAGCATATCGAAAATAAGAATGTGCAGCTAGTACATGTGAAGACTCATGATCAAGTTGTCAACATTTTTACTGAGCTTTGATTACTCGAGTTAAGCAAAGCGAAAAGAGGTGACTACAAAGGTTCTAGATAATTACACTCCATCTTTAGTATTTGTTCGGCATTCGGTTGCCTCTTCAAGCTGAACCAAAGCCGTGAGCACAATGATTGAGTTATTGCTAAACCATGGCATGAAGACTTGGGTGAGCACTAATTCTGTGAAAAAAATTTACATTTTTTAAAAATCTGTTCATAAATTCAGATGATCTGACAGCACATAAAGAGCAAGAACAAAGAAAGATATTCAGATCATCCAATCCTCAAGGGCCTTATTGGATAGTAACTTAAAACACCACCCCCTACAAGAGAACGAGCTCGAATCGCAGCAAGAAAATGGCATGGGAATCGAATGATTTGACCTTTTTATTGGTGGTAACTAACCTGCCCTTTTTCCCATTTTCTGCAACGAGAGCTAAATTCTTTAGTGCGGCTGTCTGAATGCTGAGCTCAGTTTCTTGACAACCTCCTTCGCGGTCATGTCGAACTCCTCCTCGATCTGCTAAAAGATCGCCGGAGCGAGCACCGAGTTAGAGGAGGCTTAAGGGGGAGAGAGAGAGAGAGAGAGAGAGAGAGAGAGAGAGAGAGAGAGAATTGAAAGGCTTGGTGCATCGAACCTGAGCCATGACGGTTATGTCGAGCGAAGAAGTGGTGAAGAGCATGACGCTGGTGTTGATGACGGAGAGGTGGATGTTCTCGATCTCCGAGAGCGCCTTCACCAGCACGCCCTTGTGCTTCTCGCAGTGGATCTTGACGAGGATGGTGCTGTCGGAGATCTTGGCCTCGATCTCCGGCAGCGCGGACTCGGCGCCGGAGGGCCGGCCGTCGGAATCGGAGTCGGAGTCGTAGTCGTCGCAGGAGCAGGAGGAGTGGCTGTCGTCGTCGTCGCCGCACAGGTGGGACTTCTTGACCCGGACCAACGCCGACTCGACGGTCTTCCTCGCGGCTTGCTCCTCCAGGGACTTCACCTTCTCCTGGAGCTGCTTCAGGTACTTGATGGCGTCGCTGAGAACGGAGGTCTTGTCCATCTGCGCGCTGAGAATTTAGAGAGAGAGAGAGAGAGAGAGAGTTTTGGATTTGGGAGGGAGGGTGGAACCTTCTTGAGGCCAGGAACAATGGCGGACAGGGCGATGAATCTCTGGTTGAGCTTCTCCCTCCGCTTCCTCTCGGCGATGATGTGCTCCTTGTTGCTGTGGCTTGGCTTCTTCGCCGCCATGCTCGCTCCGCACTTCGACGCCTGCTGCCCGAACATGGCCTCCAAGTCCATCTCTTTCTTCGGACTCACCGAGGGAGCAAGGCCGCCATAGAAGCTCTCGTCGATGCTCATCAGGTCGTCTGGTCTGCCGAAGGAGAGGAAGCTCGGGGAGGAGGCATTTCTGGTCTTCAGAGACTTCCTTGGCTTTAGGGGAGCCGCCGCCGCCGCTGCCGCTGCCGCTGCCGCCTGTGGTTGTTGCTCCGAGGAGAGAGCTAGAGATTGCTGCAGCTCTGCAATTTGCTGCGCTGTGAATTGCTGCTCCATCACCTCCCACTGATCGAACATTTCTCCTTCCATTCCCTGCCGATCATAAAAGAGGAATTCAGTGATCTTTTGCTTTGCTTTGATTTTATATTTTTGGATAATCTACTCACCAGATGAGAGTTCCACCCTGCTGCGGCTGCTGCTTCCATGCCGATCGGGCTTTGTTCTGCAAATATACAGCAAAAGATGGCCAATTGCTTCAGAGATGGAAAACCAAAAGCTTGAAGAAATAAATATATACGAGTTCATACCAGAAAGTCAGCAGCATTACTTCTCTGAAAAAAAAAAAAAGTTAAAGGAAAAAAAATGGAATGATAACTTGGGGATCAATTTTTCTTCTAGTTTCTGCATTGCCTTTTAATGCTGACATTGGTTCTTCTTATAAGGCTTCAGAAATCTTCCTCTCTCTTTCTCTTTGTCTGCCAACTGTTCTTCAATCTCTTTCTTAATTAATAAAACGCTTGTTAATGGAAGCAGATGCTTGCTTAGGTGGATAGTCAAGATATTATACCATCCAGTGATGGATTTGTGGATCTGCTTTGGATTTTGGAAAATCTAGCAAATGGGGCCCATCATGGGCAGGGATGAAATTTATTGGTACAATTGGTTTGGCACTGGATCCTCCCCCTGTTTTTCATGAGCACAATTACACATAGACTATTGTTCCAGGATTAAGAAATAGAAGCTTCTTAAATTACTGTGTTGGCTTTCCAAGTTACCTGATTTTTGTATGATCCTGGATGAGCGGTTTGGTGGGGAATACTTTGCAGATTGAGCGAGATGATTGGCCTGGTCGAGCCAAGCACAATGATCGAATTGAGCCAGTCAAGAGGAACCGAATGAGCGAAATGCTCTTTGTCTGAACTAGACAAATTGAAAAAGGGCCTTCAAGTGAGATGAAGAGTAGCAATCACAAAACAAATAGACAAATTTAATGTGAGTATTAAAATATATTTTTTTTTTAAAAAAAAAGAACTTTTACTAACAACATTGAGTGATATTTTTAAAAATAAAAGGACAAAGCGTTATTTCTATCTTAAAAGAATGTTGGAATGAGATGAAAATATTTGTGGTTTAAGAGTTTGTGGTAGGCTCCTACATAAAGCAACATAACTGTATATATATTTTTTCTTTGGAAATTGTCTGTCAAAGCCAAAATGTTAAAGCAATGTTGGATGATTTATCTAATGGCTTTCTTTCCATTTTCACTTCCTAAACTCATGCCAGTATCTTAATAAGAAGTTGGCTTGTTCTACCAGGAAAATAAAGATGGTTGTTGAAGAAAAAGAAAACTCTGAACTAAGTTTCCTTTCTAACTTGATCTTTTGAGTTAACTCATCAGTAAACAATTTCAATTAATTAGTACAATTTCTACAATGCAAAGAGCATTAAATGAAAGAAGAATATCTTTTATTATGGTGTGTAATGCATACAAACATTAATGATTCTTAATTATATATCTTCATACTGCCCTAAACAAGTTGTGAAATTGCATAAATGCCTAAGATAATATGAATTATTGCTCAATTATTGACGGTAACTCCATTGCAGCTCTGCAGTTTATGAAAAATGTTTTTAGTCGAAACCAAATAAAACCACAAGATCTGAAACTTGACTGAAAAGGAGCAGTCAAATATATTCATGGTGAAGCAACGCAGAGCATTAAATGATGGTACTGTGGAACTGTCATGGCGAAGGAAGAAAGCACCTAAGAATTAATAGTTCTTTCCAAAAGGAAAAAAAGAAATAAGAAGAGCAACGTTGGTTACGAAGCCAATTCCTGCTATTAGCAAATTGTTTAATGAGCACATGACCAATTGTTTACTTGCAAGCCAAGTGGCCCACCTGTCTGCAGTCACCTTCAGTCATTCTCGGGAATCAAGAGAGCCATTGTTCATTTTTTTATGTAATCCTTTGAATTTTATGGAGTGTAGGTGAATCACTGTTACTGCTTTTAGGTATTTGATGCCTTCGTTTGTTGTTACATTGTGTTTCCTAATTGGGCCATAGTTCTTGATTGGATTAGACTTCAACTGCTTGTTTTAATTAGGACATATTTTGACTTTTAAAGGGGATGAAGCCAAGCTTCGTCTACTGTTGTTGATGTTTAGTGCTTAGGAATCCTTCGTTGCTTGGCACTCAAAGACCACCCAGGGAATTCTTAGGAGATTCTCTTACGACAACACTCTACAATAATTTTAGAAATATGATCGAATTGCAATGGTTCTCAAGTGATAAAATGTCATTGTGAATATGCCTTATTTACAATGAGCAATTAACAGATTTTATTTTTATTTCAGAACGAGTCATTTGTGCCGGTAGTTTGCAAAGTTAGTCTTTGCAATTGTCATAGATGATGTAAAAAACAACAATAACTTGAGTTAGGATACTGTTTTCTTTAACTACTGCCGACCCTCTGTAGAATTCTCCTCTGCATCAGATGACTCGTCCATCTCAATCTCAACCTTCCACCACTAGCAATAGATTCATCTTTGTTTCTCATCAAACAGATAATTGTTGCACCTCCTTCAACTATCGATTGCTTTGCCCGAACCAAACTACCCTTCTCTCCAACCTTGAGCTAGTTAGACTGATGTAAGTGATTAATATTTTATCTTATTCTGGGTATGCAAAGACATCTAATGTCAATGTTCTTATCTCATGCGAAACAATCTTAATTGCCCATATTTGTGTGAGGTCAGTAGTAGAGCATTCAATAATCTATTTCTTGAGATATTATTCATTTCATTGGTAATAGATATTTATCTATTTGCTCTCTTATTATATGTCCATATTATTGTTAGTACCCTTATATTAAATTCATCTGCATGTACATTTTTAAATCACATAAAATTCATTCACACACAAAATTTAGTTATGTTTACAGATGATTTTTACTGAATAATTTGTTTAATTAATCAATACATTAATTTTTTAAAGAGATATTGTGTGACTGAAAAAAAATATATGTTGCCTCTATTGTTAAGTTCGAGTTGGGTTAGAAGTGAGCTCTTTATCCTAGTGGTGACTGATCTTTATTGACTTGAAAGTACCTCGGATGGTCAAAAACTTGTCATAGGGTTGGTGGCTCAAATACAGATCTATTAGTGCAACCATCGCCCAAGTGATTAGGTTGAACTATAGGTTTTGATGTTTTTACAAAGGATTTAAATTAGTTTTACATTGTAGTTTGACATGTGTCCAAGTGTAGCAAGCACGAATAGAGATTGGAGAACTCACTTGGAGCAGTCAAGGCGATGTGCTCTATGGCTTGGGGGTCTATGGAGATAAGATAAACTTGAATAGGGCAACCGAGGGACATCACGAAGGAAACTCTAGTGAGTTGTGAGAGTTAAAAGACCTATACGCATGGAGTGAGAGAAAATCTCAACTTAGATGGACCTGACCATTAGGATGATCATAATCAACAATCTAGTCAACTGAAGGTTGTTCTCAATCAGCTAGTGGTTGAGACGATCAAGTAGTCGACTTGAGAGAGTCAACTAGCAAACAAAATGGTTCCGTTCAACACTAAGGCTGAGATAAATCAATTGCTAAGTTAATCCAGCCGACTGGAGAGCTGAATCAATTGAGAAATTGACTCAGCTTCAGCAACTAGCAAACAAAATGATTATGTTCATAACTAAGTCATCTAACTAATCGACTGCTATAACCAATCAACTAATGGTAAGTTTTGATAACTAATGATACAATAGCAAGAATAGGAAGAAAAAAAAATCATTGAACTGCTGAGATGGCTTGATGGTAAGAACCAGGTATTTCTGAGATTGCTCGAGAAGGTATTAGTCTACAAGTTTTATATGGGGTAGAAATGAATCAACTGAAGATGCAAGTATAAATCTAATTAAGAAAAAACAATTAGTCGAACTGCTTAGTGTTATGATCAATTCACTTGAGATAAGAAATATAACTGATCTCATAATTGAACCTGAAAGAATTACCTCCTGACTCCAAAGCCTTCACTAGCTCTTTTAGAAAGAAAAGCAACTGCATAAACTGTCAGGAAACCTAGAACAGTCCACAGAGGCAGCAGACAAACACATTAGAAACAGACGGCATGCATTTAACATATTTGTCTGAGCACACAAACCTAAATCCATAGTAGCATACAGTAGTACAAATTTGTCACAGGGGACGAAGACGACAAAAATGCCACAGCTCCAAATGCTCCAATTAGGGAGATATCTTTGTGTCTGAGAGACAACTGCATAATTAACTCAAGAATAATACGGTGACAACACATGTAAGTGGCAGCTGCATAATGAACTCTGATTCAATGAAGAAAACTGATCAGAGGGATTCGTGAATCCAGAGATTAGTACCGTGAGTTACAATCATTAGGACTTACAAGATATGTACTACTGTCAAAAACAGGAGATACAGTGTGCATATCCAAAAATAAATTACTGCATCAGTTGTTCAGACTTCACAGCAGGGTTTGGTTTAAATCAACAGAAATGTTAGTAACAACTTCTATTCGGTTACTTGCATCATCATGGCCAGCCAAAACAAAACCAAGACGGAGCGAGTGATTAGAAATCAAGCAGTGAGTGACGACAACATGCCGCCACTCTGTGCTGGGGTCACCACCTCCCACCCGGGTCCTCTAAGTGGAAGGGCACAACTGCTAACTGGAGCGCCACCATCGATGGGTTCTACTAGGTCGCTCCGATCCATGACCCTGACCAAATCCTCCTGGCTGATGTCTGTTTCGATCTGTTTATCATCAGGATCCTCCTTATTCCGAAGCAATGCCAGCAGTTCTGATTCCTGATTTTAATCCCCCAAGGGGGAAAAACGAAAAGATACGCTAGATTATGTAATTGTGGGAAATGAAAGAGAAAAAAATCAACGTAACGAAAGATACGCTAGAGCATGTAAAGTATGCATATATATGATTATTTTTATCGACAAATAACAATAGACACTGCAATTCTACAAACTGATGTAATTTTTAGCTATATTTTTTCATATATTAAATTAGAAGATTAGACTGACCTCTAGTGTATTGGTTTTCTGCCGATCTTGCTGGAACTGTCCCTTAGCAATAACAACATGCTCCAATTTCATTTTTTCGAAGGCCTTCTTTATTATCCGTCCCTACAAGCATCAAGTATAATGAGCCTATTTTTCTTGGGAATTGTTACTTCAGATGCATTAAGGTTTAGATTCTCTTAAAGTTGCAATCTAAAAACCCTAATAGACATACAAAAATCTTGGTATACCTCCACAGAATGTGATGTTGCTAATCTATAAACATGGACTGGCTTTGTTTGGCCAATCCTGTGGCATCGATCCATTGCCTGCAGATCCATTTGAGGGTTCTATATTCCAGGAATCGTTAGTTAGTCTCTGACTCGCTATCAAAACTTTGAATTACTTTTCAGCTGCTCAATTCAAAACTAGTGAGAAAGATTACCCAGTCACTGTCGTACAAGATGCATGTATCAGCAGCAGTAAGATTGATACCAAGCCCACCTGCCCGAGTGCTGAGAAGAAAAATGCTAACATTGCTGTTTAGATCATTGAACGCCTCTATCTGTCAAAGTTGATGTATCTTTTAGTGCAGAAGAATGGCTGCTGATTGTTCTATTAGTCAGGAGCAAACTTGATTAATAAGCATCACAGGTAAAAATGGAACAGTTGCTGTTAGCAAATATAATTTTGGAAATTGGAATGCTGAATATCACTTATTTTACATGACAAACGCCAATGTTCTTTTTCCCATGCTTGTACTGAGCACATGAGGATAGATTTCAATCAGCAAGAAAATGCATAAAAATTTTCATACGGATGTCAATGGCCATATGTTTTCCAATGTCAGGAGATTGCACATATATGTCATTAAGCAAGTATCAGGCTATTAATGGATTGTGACAGATTTAATTGCAGGAAATCAAGAACAAATGATGTTACCTGTTTTTTTCTTTCATCCAGTTTAATTTGACCATCAATTCTACAAACCTCAAGGTGTTTCTCACTTAAGAAATAGTCAATGATGTCCAAAACTTTAGTCCACTGAGAGAAAATTAGAACCTGAAAAATGTGGTTTTATTGGGTTATAAAGGAACATATTTGAAAGGAATCTTTAACCAATCCAAAAAAACAAAGGGACATACTTTGTGCTTCCTAGCCAAGAGCAAAGTTAATAATCTGTCCATCAAGCGGAATTTGCCACACTGTTCTAGAAGTTTTTCAATAGGTGGATATAAAGCTGCAGGAAAGGAACAAAAGATAAGGTGAGGGTTCAGATGCAACAAAGGACATTAACAGACATGTATGGTGAGTGCAAGTGCATACTTGATTGATCATAAGCAGAATGCAAAAGATCAGGGTGGCAGCAATTCTTCCTAAGCTGCATCAGCAAGTTATTCAACTTCCCTTTCATGCCCGGTCTCAATGTTACTGCAATATAATCATGACATTGAAATAAAATATGCTATTGGCATCCATATTTTCTAGCTCTGCCAATTTACATAATAATCAAGAATTTTTTTTTCTTACCAATCTCTGCTTCTTCTTGCAAGTAATCTTCAAGTGTCTTATTGACCAAGTGCTCCTGTATATGTTTTTGGTGGTCAGTCATATTAGCATAGAGTATGATCTCCTTTTTTCTTGGAAGCATTTGCTCCACATTTTCCTTCATTCTTCTTAAAAGGAAAGGGCGCAATATTGAATGGAGCTTCATGACCACCTTAAAAAACAAAAAAATATGTATTCTTAAAAAATATAGATGATAAATATATACAGTCTAAACAAATCATAGATGACAACTGTAGAAGACAGTCAGCTAAGATAAAATACCTGAACCCTTTTTTTCTCTTCACTCTCCTCTGAGTTGCTATCACCATTGGCTTTGCCAGACAAATCAAACCTTTAAAAAAGAATGAATGCAAATGATAATTAACTTTAAACTCAACTATTTAAATTTCATAAATTAGATTAAACTAATACAAAAAGAGAAATAATAGTAGTATTTGATAGTTGATAGTTACTTTCAGAACTAAAATAAACATAGTCAACCCTAATGGTGCATTTGGTTAACGGATAAGAAATAGAATACATAACCCCACCCAAATAATACCATAGATGAGACTACAAAAAATAAGTATTTCTTAGTCTGATTTTGTTCTTATGTTTGATTGGCACAAAGAATAATTTTCACAATGAAAATACATAAATAACTCTTCTTACATGCACTATTTGGATTGACTGTCACAACGTTTAATTGGTCTATGTGACCCAACTAAGCTAGCCATCTCAACTGACCCAATAGGTCGGTTTAGCCCAACCAACCCAACTAGCCAACCGATTGTCCGGCCTTCCTTGCAAACTCAAGTTGACTGTCCACCCACCCAACCTAATTGCCTCAACTGTCCCACCCAGCCAACTCAGGTAGTTCAATAAAAAGGAAGAGGCTCTGCCTCTCAAATCCTTTTTGGAAAAAACAATGACACAAACTACAATTTTTTAAGATGAGAACAAGGTTTATCACTCAGGTTGACTGTCCACCCACCCAACCTAATTGCCTCAACTGGTTCAATAAAAAGGAAGAGACTTTGCCTCTCAATCCTTTTTGGAAAAAACAGTGACACAAACTACAATTTTTTAAGATGAGAACGAGGTTTATCACACCTCTCGATAATTCTCTACTCTTCTCATCTTCCATCTATGTGGTACATGTTCTCTCGTCTTTTCTCCTAGAGTAAATGCACTGTCAGACTCATAACAGCTTGATTCTGAAGTGAAACAAACTATAATTTTTGGAGATGAGAATAAAGTTTGCATGTTCTCTCGTCTTTTCTCCTAAAGTAAATGCACTGTCACACTCAAAACAGCTTGATTCTGAAGTGAAACAAACTATAATTTTTGGAGATAAGAAATAAAGTTCATCACTTTTCTCAATCTTTTTCTACTCTCTTCTCATCCCACACATGCTCCCACTCTCATCACTCTTCTGATCTGCATCTTCACCATCTGTTATCTTTCTTCTCTGATGTCATTCTTATCTTCTCTTTCTAACACTTAACTCACACAACTAAAATCAGAAGAGTGATAAATGCATGCTAACATAAGGTGCAAGAGAACTGAGCAGTGAGCATCTTGTAATCAAATTTTATGAATATCCATCAAGGAAATGAATCCTTATCATGTTTCAAACTCTTGATGAGACGAGAAAATGTCAGCCAAATTGAAATTTAACAGTGACCAAAGTTCAGCCAGATTGTTGTGCAGAGGAGAACAAATTTTATCACTTCTCTCAATCTTTCTCTACTCTCTTCTCATCTCACACAGGTTCTCACTCTCTTCACTCTTCTAATCTGAATCTTCTCCATCTTATCTTTCTTCTCTTATGCCATTCCTATCTTCTCTTGCTAACACTAAACCCACGTATAAAATCAGATAAGAGTGATAAACACATGCTTACATAAGGTGCAAGAGAACTGAGCAGTGAGCATCTTGTAATCAAATTTTATGAATATCATATAGGAAAATAAATCATTACCATGATTCAAACTCTTGATGGGATGAGAAAATGTCAGGCAAAATGAAATTTAACAGAGACCAAAGTTCAGCCAGATTGTTGTGCAGAGGTGTTCCAGTGAGAAGAAGCTTATTTTCCATTGGCAGGCGTCTCAGTTCTCTCAACAACAAACATTTTGAATTTTTCAACCGGTGTCCCTACCAAGAGATAGAAGGCAAAAATAAAAGCCACATACCAAAAGGTTCGCAGTAGTATTCACTGACAACTGACAAGGGCCATAACAAGAGCTCAGTTTATGAATTACCTCATCAACAACAACATACTTCCATCTATAGTGAGCTAGAAACTTTGCATCATGAAATGCAACCTCATATGAAGTAATGATTAGAGGAAATTTAGGGCTGATCTGCTTAGGCATTTGTTTCCTCCTTATCTCTTCTCTCTCTTGCTTTGTTCCATGATATATAATAGCAGTCATTGAAGGAGCAAACCTGATAAAGAATTCTTATATCAATTAAAGAAGTCTGCTGAATATGTCAACGAAAATTGCTTTACCTGGAAATCTCATTGACCCAATTTGAGAGTGTAGAAAGAGGAGCTATGATCATGTAAGGTCCATCCAAACCTTTTCCTTTAAGATGTGCAAGAAACCCTATTGCTTGAATGGTTTTCCCAAGACCCATCTGATCTGCTAAAATTCCATTCAGCCCATTTTGCCACAATGAGATCAGCCATTTCACACCTTTAATCTGATAAGGCTTCAATTTTCCTCCAGTCATCAAAGGCACAAGTTCAGCCTGCTCTTTCTCAGCCCTCACCTCCTCTGTCACATTAGCATCTTCAGAAGACACTTGTTCATTTGACCTTGTCAACATAGCTCTAACTGCAGTCTTGGCTTTCTTCTGAATATCAGTGTATCATTATCTTTTTAAACTAATTATTGAAGTAGGAAAGTAATGGCTTTAGCACATGCTTTTCTTGGAAATATTGGTTGGAACTATCGTAAAAGAGATGAGGTTAAAGATGTGCTATGCTAATGAGACAAAAAGTGTCCTGGTTATTGCATAATTAGCATACCTCTTAGTTGGCCTTAAAGAGGTATCTAAAATCATAGCAGATTTCTCATATCCAGAAGAAAAAATGCATATTCATTAAGAAGCTAGACATAGCAAAAGGCTTAACTAATCGTTCATCAGTCATTTTGATTTAGTAGAGAAATTGATTAACCTTGTAGATATTGTATTAGGCCACAACTTGAGACAAGAAAAATTATCAAGAATTGAATAAAATGCCAAGAGATTGCACTCCGGCAGAGTTCTAGAATGTGCTTGTAAACTAAGAACCACAGGCTGTGAGGAAATTTAATAGTAGTCAAACACAGTAAAGAATGCACGACAAAACGATACCAGAAAATTAGCTGTAACAACCATCTTTCAATGCATGATTTTGAACACAGGAAAGAATGCATGGGTTTAAAGAGGGCGTGTGAAGTAATCACCAAGGGACATTGTTACATCTCCACTCAACTATTCGTCTGAAATCCAGCTAAAGAAACTAACAACCATATTTAACTCGAATTTAGCAGTGATTAGTGCAGTAAAAAAGTGAGTTAATCTTGCACATATTTTACATCGTACTCAAGGAATTGGTTGGAACCTGACATAAACCACAATTTAGGAGCGATTGATGCAGTAAAAAGGTGAGCTAATCTTGCACCATATTTTACATCATACTCAAGAAAATGGTTGGAACCTGACATAAACCAATAAGCATTGAAAGGAAATACACCCTTAACACACGACAGTATGCAATAAGCAGCATATCTGGTAAAAAAAACTGGTATTTATAACTTTAAGCAACCTCGCAACAGTAGAGTAACATACAGAAAAGATACATAGAAAATTGTGAAAAGAGCACTCACGCTGTTATATTGAGTGGTAGGCTTCCTCTTGCGACCTCGTCCAGTCTTCTTTTCTGTTGGCTCATCCTCTGCCTCCACATGGTCCTCTGTCTTGCTCTGCCATAAAAAACTAACCATAAGAGTTTACCTAAATTAAACAACGTGAAACAAAGCTAGACCCAAAGTAATTACAAATGAGATATTATCCATCTTCTCTAGTAGGAACTCTGAGTATAGTTGGGTTTGTGTCAGTAGTTCATCCAACTTGCTGAATCGAAGCTTAGAGTTTAGACCATCAGGAGTCGCATCTTGCGTCATCCCCTCTTGCTTCACTCGAGCTTCCAGCATCTTCTCCTCTTCTTCGGCCATGGCATGCGAGACTAAGGATGCGTCCCCATTCTTTGCCTCCAGTTCGAGTGGCAGACTGGAATCTTCACCAGCCACACGGCTCTCTCCAAGGTCGCCGATTTGATGCTTCTCTAGCGCAGACTTAGCGTTACAAATTTCCTGTTTCAACGATCATTTAAAAAAAAAAGGAAAAAGGAAAACATCAACATCACGCCGAAAACGACAGACTCCAAAATCGAACAACAGTGCAAGAAGCAACCTCATCTTGCAAAACGGACGTCGGGGACCTCGCATCTCCATCGATCAAAACCCCATTCTCCCTCTCCTCCATCGTTTTTTCCGAACCCTAAAAAACAGGCGAACACAGACGGATTGAAAAAAAAAAATAGAGAAATTACTGAGATCAGAAGAAATAAGTCTTCAAAACACAAACAAATCCACCAAAAATCAAAACCTAGATCTGTTCTACAATTCGGACCTAAATCGCTCGAAAAGAGGGAGAGAGAGAAACAAAGAGATTTCCAGTGGCCGTGCGATATTTGTAGGGCGCAGGGGATCCGAATTTGAGCGGGGAAAATGTAGGCGTGGAGGAAGCGGATTACTTTAAGAGGCTTGTGGATGGACATATTTACAGTGGAACCACTGCGTGTGAAAGCTCTTAAAATTCCGTTTGTTTAGTCTTCAACTGGAGATGACCGTTGGAGGGTGAAATAGTAAAGACGGAGGAGGGTAGCATTCAATTGGTCTCGTACTCCGCAGCAGCAGCAGATTTCTTGTCACCTTCCATAGGAAGAAGTGAAGGGAGATTTTTAAATATTTTTTTAAAAGGAAGTAGTGGAGTTTTTTTTAAATAAATAAGTTTGCTGGTGGGTGATAGCGTATTTGTTTAAGCACGTTAAATAATATCTTTGTTTAATATACGTAGCAGGCAGCGTTTGATGTAATGGCAGGTAGGGCCGGAAAAAATCTAAAAAATCCCGATCCTTCTCGAATTTCATTCCATCTTCGATTCGAAAATTTTCCAATTTGATATTTTCCTGATCCGAAGATTCAAGATTTTTCTCGTCCTGGCCACTATCAAGAAAGGGATCGGAAAAAAATTTTCTCCTGATGGGAATCCTGTCTCGACCTAATTATATTATAATATTATTTTTTTATATTAAAAATATTATTTTTTTATATTTTAAGTATCTAATCATTATGTTTGTTTTTTTTTATCTCATTTTTCTGATATTTCATCATAATTTTATTTCTAAATAATTTATTGTCAATATGGGAAGAAGATTGTCAGTTAGTTTATTATTTTAGCATATGAAACTGATAAAATGATATAAAGAATAATTTTTATGATTATTTTTCCTGTAGGTTGAATCCAAGTATTCCTAAGGACTAAGGGGCTGCTTGTTTGGGGGGTTTGGAATGAGAATGGAATGAAACATGGTGTTTGGTTTGGAGAAATAATGGTGGGTCCCACGGATTCATTCCTCTAAACATAGAAATGGGCCATTACCCATAGGAATGGGTGGTATGAGAATCATTCCCATTTCATTATTATTGACAATCAATCCTATTCTCATTCCGTTTCCTTTACTCGAACCAAGCATCCCCTAAGGTTATCATATCATCAATTTATTATTGATATAATAACTAACATGATAACTTTTTTTTTAGATTTTCTTGTATTAGGTATAAAGTATAAACTAATTTGTAGTTTTAGTTTTTTTTTATTAGTTTTAATTTATGATGTCCTAGGAAAATATTTTAATTTTTAATGGTTATGTATCACGAAATTGTTTTAATTTATTTGTATTGTACTTAAAAATTATTTGAGTCTCCATAGATATTTTTTTTAAAAAAATATTTTTCAGGATATTCTTACGGGTCCCTACTCGATCCCGAATATTCGGGATCCCGAACATTCAAGTCCCAACATTTTTCAGGGGCGGGATCAGGAGGAAAAAAAAAATCTCAATTCTTATCGGGACGGGTATTAGATAAAGGGGATTACGGGATGATTCCCGACCCGATCCTATCCCTAATGACATGAAGATATATTTATCTCTATATTCGTGATACTAAGAGTCGTTAAGTTAGCAATTTTTTTTTATCTAATATATATAAAAATTAGAATAATAGCATGCACACTTTTATACTAGCGATAATTGACGACATTCGAGACATAGTTAAAATCAAATTTTTTTTTTTTAATCTCACTTATCTGCGTATAACAATTATAATTTTTTCTCTGTGATTCTATATAAGACGATACTGATTTCTATAAATTAATATTAAGATAGTGTTACCACTACTAAATCAACACAAAGATGGATAAACCAGCATCATTTAGTGCTGGTCTACAAACATATCGAAACTGATCTTTACATACCAACATCAACTTTTGAGTTATTCTTTAAAGATTGATATCATTTTAGTGTTGATTTCTATAAATTAGCATCAAGATAGATTGTGCTTGTTTGGTGGTGCTACACCACTTTGACTGATGACTTCTACAAATCAGTATCAAAGTGTATGGTATTGATTTAGTGGTCTAATACTATCATGGTACTGATTGCATGTAAAAGAATTATTGCATGCAGATAAAAGATTGATTTAAAAATTTAGATTTTAATCGTGTTAAAAAATGTACAGAATAACATTCTTTATATATATATATATATATATATATATATATATATATATATATAAAAGGATTTAAGTTTAATTTATGCCGACATTAAAAATTTAACAAGGTGCATATTGAAAAAAATCCATGTAAATAAGGAATTAAAAAAAGGAATGATAAATTGATGTTTGTTATAAATACAAAGTATTTATAGAAAAACAGTCCTGATTAACTCGCTAAACCTTTTCCGATCCAATTCAAGAATAAAATATCCTACAAGGAAAAATATTCAAATCGACCAAATAATTTAAAAACACGAAGGATTTTATTTTCTCTCAAGTCCATTGAATTATAATTGGAGTAAAATAGTCATCTTAGTTGTCCCTTAATTCCATACTGTTTTTTTTTGGAAGGAGATAAATTGTTAAAAATTGAGTCCAAGATTTATTAAAATAATCACTCGTGCAGATAACTATGCTAACCCATAACGATTGAATTATAATTGATTCTATTGAAGTTGTTTGATAAACTAATTAAAAGAGTCATAAGTTATTTTAACTTAGGACAACAAAAGCAAGACAGAGAAATTCTGATCATGAACGGAGGATGAGATCCTCAGTTTACCGCATGGGGACAGACTCAAGTCAAGACGAACTCACAATAAAAATAAAATCATAGCAAACCTTGTTTGCAATCGGTGAGCTCACAACTTAACGGACAAGGGGCTTGTGAGCGGGTTGCAAGCTCGCAAGTCGCAACCAACTCACGAGTAGGCTACAAGCTTGCGACTGAGCGATTGACTAACTCATGAGAGCAAGCCGCAAGCACATGGTAAGATAGTTAGAGGACTGCAAGCGAGTTCATGGCTAGGTGACCAAAGGACTTGCGAGTAAGATGTGATCTAAAAACATTAAAAAACAAATGATTATTGCGTTTGCCGGGAGTCGAACCCGGGTCTATTGCTTGGAAGGCAATTATCCTAACCGTTGGACTACAAACGCTGCTGCCATTTGTTAAATTACTAATAATAATTGTTCTTTGTAATCACATTAAATTTGAGCAGGTAATTCCAAGGAATTAATTAGAGCTTGTTTAAATTCTGTTTCACCATTCCTATCTCTTTATAACATCCACATCAATTATTCTATTAAAAAATTTTATTTTAAATTTTAAATAGAATAATTAAAAAAATCTTTAGGATAGTTAAAAAATTTTTAGCTACCTTATCTATTTCTTAAATTTAGATTTGATAAATAGTAATTTTTTAAATTTAGTTAATGAAACATCTACCCTCAAAAAAGTAAAATAATATTTCTTTTGAATCTCTTTCCTTTCACTCATTGCATAAATATAATAATAATAAATAAATAAAAGAAAATAATAAAAAAATTAAAGATAATATAAATTTTATGATACTTGATTATAGTGTGTAGTGAAAAATAATTGTTTAAATTTAATAAAAGTGAGTTATTTACTCTAAATATTAGATAAAGTGATAGGAAAACTAATATAGGTGCTCTTTTAGAGAAAGAGAGGAGTCCCGAGTTATGATAAAGGACGTTCAGTTATTATCTAGGTACTCAGAGTTTGATTCCTAGTTACGACGTATTTGTAGGAATTTTCCTCCAAATGGGATGTGCAACCAATGAATGCTGGGCTTCTAGACCACTCAACGTGAGTACTTCCCAATTTACTTTAGCGATCGGTAGAAAACTTTCGTGTGACCGAGCCGGATTCGACAATACCCAACCTAGTTAACCTTTTTTTAATAGAGAAATAGAGGAGCCCGGGCATCGTGACACACAAGGTATTTAGTATTCGCTAATTCGAGGATGGATCCTCTGATCCATAATTTGCAGACCAGATGATGGTGTACTGTATGGATTGATTTATTTTGAAAGACCTTATCTGTTAAATAAATGAGGTCCATCATAATCTACCAATCAAAAATAATGGTTCATCTTCTGATTCGCAAATTATGTACCAGAGAATTCTTCCTGTACTAATCTAGCAAGGTTGAATAAGTAACTGTTTGCACTACAAAATTTACCCTATGAATTGATGGCGATAACCCTTACCCAGATTCCACTCCAACATTACCCCATGAGTATTTGAGAGGAGATAAATTATGAAGACCATTTTAATTTAACAAAGTGACCCTTTTATATAAGGGACATATACGCTAGTGGGTAGGTCCCCTTGAATGAGTTTAGTAGTTAGTACATGAGGTATTATCATCATAAGGTCTGGGATTCGAATTTCGGTAAAGCCGAGATAAATATCTCCCTTATGTATTAATCATTATTCCAAAGGCTAGTAGCCGCTCATGATTTACCTCCTTCGTATTGGTCCTGGGACGATTTGGATAATACTCATTATACATTGTAATAACTAATCGACAGTAACTATCATAATATGTAATAACTTATCAATATTAGCGGCTAGAGATAGGGTTGATCGTAAATCAGATTAATTCGATTATTAAGATAAAATATTATTCAGCCTTAGATATATAGCGATTTTTTTTCGGTTCCATTTGGTTTAGGTCGGTCTGCTCACCCTATTACAAATTATGCATTTCGGATAGTTTAAAAAACCCACGCGTCACTTTATTTAACCAAAGATAATTTGGATTTTTAAAAAACTGGCCTTGAATTAATTCAACATTGCTAATATAAAATTTTTTACAAACTATTCAATTTTTGCAAAGACTAAATTTCATCGCCATGCCATTCATATGAGGTTGTTCCTTTTCGTATTGTTGACGTGGCAAGGGACCATCCATGGGTGGTAATTGGGTTAATGACAACGGGCACTAATACTATGCCTTCCCTTGGGCCCGCTTTGCCTCGGATCGTATAGAAAGTCGGGTACAAACTCGTTCA
The DNA here is from genome assembly GCF_018446385.1 of Zingiber officinale. Classification (NCBI taxonomy): domain Eukaryota; kingdom Viridiplantae; phylum Streptophyta; class Magnoliopsida; order Zingiberales; family Zingiberaceae; genus Zingiber; species Zingiber officinale. The sequence continues at coordinate 137,899,960 of NC_055998.1, read as the reverse complement.
TCTATCTTCAATACGCAACGTCCGTTTATTATCTCTTCGAATCCTACCCGTTAGATTGTTTTGACAGGATCTTAACCCTAATGACGGTCGCAATCCTCCTGTCAGTTCTCCGGTTCGAGGCCTAGGAGGAGTTGCGACCCCTGGGGGAGCGTCGCTGCTGAAGGGATCGAGAGGGATCTGCCTCTGGCGATCGGGGAGCAATGGCTGGGATCGCTATCCTGCTCGATTTGTGGAAGGGCAACCCTGGGCTATCCACCCACTCGCACCACTCCTACAGTTTGTTCTCGGCCGCGGTGGCCGCGTCAGCGGCGGCGGCTTCCATCTCCGCTGGGAAGCCTTTTGCCTCTCGAGCATTTTTTGGGTGAGTTTCCATCTCAGCAGAAGTTTTGATCTTCACTATGATATCTGGATCAGCTGTTAGCAGAAAGATCATTAATTTATTCGTGATAGGACATTAAGGTTCTATTGTTTTTGCAGTGTTTTGTTTATCAGATCGAGTTGAGCACGTGGAAGATGTGGCAAAATTCTTCCTTTTGGCATTCTCCCTATTTGACTTTTTTTTAATCGAAATTGTTGCTGCTAAATTTGTGCCATCTTAAAAAAAACATTGTTTGCTTTCTATTTACATTAGCATCGGTGAAAAAAGTCGCTTCCTTCTTCCGATGGACAAATGGCCATCAGAATTAAGGTATCAATGAAGCATTCAACGTAAACGAGCCAAAAAATTAGTTATTTGGTGCATTGTGGGATATAGCAAGAGAAATTTTGTCTCCTCCATCTGCCTGACATATTTTGGAGTATAGACATTGTAATAAGATATGTACGCATGTCCTTCTACCTACTTTCGTTATCTTCAATTCTATTCCGTTATTTTTTTGTCCTTTTAGTTTCAGGCTAAATTAGGAAGAAAATGGGGAGGAATTAATTTATGCAATTTTGTCAAGGAAACAAAATGAATGGAATTGAGTAGAACTATGAGATTTCAATTTATATATTTTCTTTTCCTTTTACTTTAACTATTTCATTTCCATCTAATTTCCTCTACTTCATATGCCCACATACCTAGCATTAGCTATGATGAAGGGTTCTACTTATCTTTGGCTCACTTTTAGTCATCTTGGTGGTTAAGCATTAAACTTGTTGAAGAAATAAAATTTGGCCTTTCTCAAGTTGTCCAGATTAAAAATTTTGATTTGGGTCATGGGGCAAAATATTCAGACTTTGTGCTTCTTTATTATGCCTTCAAGCGATAAAATTAGGGAAAGGTGAGAGATAGGGGTCTCTCTCAATTCCTCCTTTGGCTCCAAAGATAGAAGAACTGATAGTTGACATAGAGAAATGTTTTAAAAGGCAGTTTCAAGTGGTATATGGTTCATCTAGTGTAAAATGCCTAGGCGGTAGATGGAGACCTAGGTCATCAATATTAAAATAATATTAGAATAACATAGATTGATATTAACATTAGAAATCATTAATATATATCTTTAATAGAGTCTATCAATCAACATAAGTTCTCAATTACAACATAGCAAGTCATAATTCTTTATTAAACACATAACAGCTATTTAACTCATCATATTTCACACTGCAATGAAGGAAACATATGACATAACAGAATATATAAATAAATAACAATGTATATCGAATCAAATAAGTCATAAATAAACATAAAAATCATAAATTCATATTGGCACATTGCAAGAAAATGTACAATGTTATATAACATAACAATCAAGTTAGTTCAAATTAGTATCTTGCTATAATACCGAATATATATATATATATATATATATATATATATATATATATATATATATATATATATATATATATATATATATTAGTGACATGCTACTATCATGCAACTTCTTAACAATCAAGTATAATCCTTGCCGGTAGAAAAAAATATCAAAATAATTGGCTTTTCTAATGAACCTGCTTGAACTTCCTGCTTGGACCTCCCACCAGGACCACCTAGGTTGCTTAGGTTGGCCACTTGGACTACCTATGCTGGCTATTGGGACCACCTAGAATGGTTGTCTAGATCGCCTAAGCAAACTTCTTAACAACTTTTTGAAACATCCACCTAAAGGGAACAACTTTTTCACTAGATGAAGTATTTTCCTTACATTTCTGCATAGGTGGTGTCAAGGAGGTGGGCATAGACTGTTTTTTGGAACTATGACATAGAGGTTAAATAACAAATCAAGATGTGTAAATGCATTTGAGCTAGAACCTATTCCTTAAGTATGGAGTGGAAGAGGATGAGAGATGATGAGTGACCTAATTCTGATGTCCCCATCAAGAAAGTTTAATGTTACATCAAGTTTGTGTCATAGAGAATTATGCTTTCCCCTTGACGCCTTGCCTAATTCATTGACATGGGGTAGTCTGGTGTCAATTGGGTGCTGTCCATTTAATCAAGACCATAGAATTAAATTTTAGTTTGTATTGCTTGAATATGGTTGTATTTAGCATGTAGCCCAATCCTGTGAATTCCTACTATTCCTTTCTCTTCATGTTTATTTAGAAAACGCTCTAAAGTTCTTAATTGTCAGACCTACTACAACCAGAAGGTGCTACTTGAGGTCAACTATTGCTAGTATCCTGGATTGGATATCAAACTCATGATGCATGACAATATCCATGTTAGTTCTACCAAGGACTTCTGCTAATGAGTTTCTAATAAAGAGTTTTGAAACTAAGGCAAGAATTTATCTGATTTGCCCATGTTCACATGTTTCATTCACATTAGATTCAAATTAGGCAGCACAAGACAAACCATATAAGATCACCTCATCACTTCCAAAGAATTTATGGATGTTGTGATTAACTGAGTCAAATAAAATAGTACAAGAATGATAATATAAGTAGATAGCTTAGAAAATTTGTAACTTTTTGGTCTTCTTTTAGCTGTTTTACTCCTGCTAGCTTGGATAACTTGTGCTGGAGTTAATATTACTATCTCATCAAACATTTTATTCAAAAATCACTTGAACTTACTATCAGTTGCAGCTAATTAGACCTATAAAAATATTTGCTTCATTTTTTTTTCTCTTTTTTTTAATGGCCTCATCAAGGTTAAAACCCTTAAGGTGATAACCTACAGATCATATGTGGGTTTGACTGTTATGGCTGGAGGAAATTCAATCTTGGGATGAACCAACCTCAGAACATGCAAGATGTAGATTGCTAAACATTGTCCCTCTCATCAATTTTCTTGACCTGTCTTTAATTATCAACTTCTCTGGTGGTCCTTAACAGCTTCAATATGCTAGGTTGAATGCTGAAATTTCTTTTTGGCAAATGGCGTATGTTTTAGTTGCATGATTCACCCTACTATTGCTCTTAAATTAATAGTACTATTAACGGAATTTGATTTTTGCTCATTCAATTTCACATGAATAGGATGATTATTCAGCCCAATGACCTCTATGTATCAACTTTTCAGTTATTATGGACTCCCGATTGCTCATTGTGATGCTGGTGCTAGTGCAACATGGAATGAGGAGAACATTTCCAGTGTTGAAAGTGAAATTGCTTCTGAAAATATTTATCCAGACTCTTTCAAGTATGGGGTGAAAGAGTATCCTATAGAGCTTAAACCTCTGTTTTCAGCATTCGGTCTTAAGTCGCTTGCTGTGACCTCATTGAGATCCTTTTTGTTGTTCTATTTACCTCTATTGGAACCTCGCCTCCCTATGGAAGAGGATGATGATATCCTACATGAGGCTCCAGAAGAAAAACCTGTAGATTTGGTGACTCCTTTACAGAACTCGTTGAAACAAATTATTCGTGAGGTATGTATTTTAATTTTCTTTATATCTTTATGTGGAAAACCTGTGAAAATTTTTTAGAGAGGTTCTTAGATTTAGAAGTTAGAACTACAAAACAAGTAATTTTACATGTATTTAGATATTTTTATTATAGAGTATGATTATTGCATACTTAGCTGTTTGTTTCTTGTAGACTAACTATGTAGTTTATTAGTATATACGGAAGAACATAGAAATTTTTTTATATTGGTTGGAAAAAATGTTTAGGTTCCATATTTTCAGGAAAAGGGAGATTTAGGCTAATTATGTGATCTTTTGTTTAAGTCAAACTGGGATATCAATGAACAACCTTACCTTGAAATTCAAATGAATCTGGACATAATTAGTTGAAACTTACAATGAGATAGTTGATTAAATGTTTAATAAATGTGACAAAGTGTTAGGTTACTATTAGACGAAGTTATATGTGATGCCTCAAGTTAAATTTATTCTTAAGCACTTGTACATTTTCAAGTTTAAAACCTCATGCTCTAGCTTCCATCATCCATCAACATTGGTGCTACTGGTGCCAGATTTTACTATGTGTGAGAGAACCACCGAGAAGACTAGATTATATCTATTTTTGATAAAATAAGAGATCACATTCTAAAATTTTTAAATTAAATATATTAATATATGCAACTTGTATAATATTTTCTTGGATATTGTGCATATAATCGATCTTTTCCTTTTAGTCACTGAAAATTCTTTAACAGTAGGATAAGATTGCATATGCTAACTGTCCTACTACTCCACAATTTCTATAAACTTGAGCATGGAGCTGACTCTCTGTTCATACTTGTAGTTCTTCTGTTTGTATTGCTATCCAATATCAGTTTGGAACAAGATTTCCTTAAGATGGACTAATTCATCAATGTGAGATTTATGCATTAGCAGTCTCCATAATCACCAATTATCCTATTATTTACTGTATACATATGAATGCCCTAATTAAACACCACTCTGTTTAGCTACTTGCATTTCTTGGTTACTGCCAATAGCAACTTTTAGTCCTCATAATATAAAATGTCTTCATGCATTTTAGACTGCTGTTGTAACAAGTAGGCGGGTATTGGAAAGGTTTGCTGTCCATCGCGTGTCTCAAAGAATGGCATGGAAACTTCTTAAAGGTTAGAACCCTACAGTTAAATCAACACATTTGATTTAGTTAAATTGTTTAAATTTAAAGAATTCAACAGTTTCTTTTAGGATCCTCATTGATTTAATTATCAACCACTCTTGTTGAATTTTTTTTTTTTAATTTTCACTGCTGATTGTTTTCAGTTTTTATACAGATATTTCTAAATCAGCCAAACGCAAGGCTGAAAGAGGAATGCCAACCACCATTTTTCTTTATAGTGTCAGTAGATCAACTTTCAGGGGTTAGGCTCTTCTTGCCTTTTATTTCCAGTTAAAGATATTTTTGTTTTCTAAACGATTAGTATCATCTTCTGATTCATGACAGGGCAGTTGCTAGCTGTAGCTGCCACGTGGTTTGTCCAAGTGGTCATTGAGGGTTATAGATGCTTTTTCCGTAAGAACATCAGCAACAGTGAAGATATAGACAACATTCAAAAAGTTAGGCTCTTCAGGAAAAAGATATTTGGCACAACTATTAAATGCAGCGCATCACTAGTCTTTGCATCCATTGGAGCTGGCATTGGTGCTCTTGTTCACCCTTCAACTGGCCAGTGGATTGGTAAGTGAACATGTTCATGCATTAAAATCTACATAATTAATTGTAGAATTTGGGGAAAGAGAAAATATTATATTGCTTGATCATGAGATAACTATCAAATGAGTACATAGAGACTCATGATAAAACCATGAACCTAGAAGTACTAATATGAGACTGAATATACTAGATAAACAGTCTTATATCTCCAATACTCCTTACATTAGAGAATAGATGCTATTTATATTTATGTTCAGGTTGCTTCATAAACTAGAGAAAACTAAGAAAAAAAATATAGATAAGATATGACAATAATCTCATAATGAATCAGAAACATAATACTCGCATGCTGGAGAAACAAAACTTGAAGAGCTATGAAACACATAGCTAAAAATTCCTGTGGTTTATAATCAACAAAGCAGTTAGTGGAGCATTCGGGCGGGCGGGTGGTGAGAGGTTGTTTGTTGTGGTGCTTATGTTTGAGTGAGGCGCAGCCATCAATAGGCATTCGGGTCTCAAGCCAAGGTTAGTAGCGGTGACACTTATGTTTACCTAAGGCAATCATCAAGGGTCGTCAGTAGGAGGTCATATCCATATGTGAGTAGAGATTGGTAGTGGTGAAGCAATTGCATAGTACTTGTGTGAGGCATGGTAATTGATAGGCTCCCGGGTCATGCTAAAGGGTGATTGTGTTAGTGCCCACATCCTTAGGAAGTTCTTGCCATAAGCGGAGGCTGGTGGTCAGGTCAAGTGCAGGGGCCAGTAGTGGTGGTTCACTCCTCCATGTGGTTCTAGCATATTGCTGTTATAGGATCGTGAGCAAAGTCTAATATTGGTGGTGATGGCATCCCTTGGAATTCCTCACAATGAGTGAAGGGTTCACTAGAAAGGGATTCCAAAGTTGAGATGTGGGCAACTCCCTTAGCTACATAGATTGTCAAACTTGCTCTTGATGATAAAGTTGGTCACATTAGTTGCAGGAACAACATGGCATAGTTGGCTTGCATCTGGTACAACTACTTAACGTCAATGGTCGTTTCCGTTGACGTGCAATGAGTTGCTTCATCTTGTGGTATTATTTTTGGAATTGACCTGAGCCACAATGATTGCGAGCGCAATTTGGAACTTAACATTGTTCACAAAGGAAGCATCCCTTGTCAGTCTTGTACTCTTTAGATGTCTTGTCTACAATTGGTGCCATTGGGTGGCATCACAGAGAAGAAGAACATTCATCTAGTAGCGAAGTAGACCACGAGTGAGGAGATCTAGTTGGGGTTGATGAAGGAAGATTCCTTTGCAACTGTGCGTGTGGAAGTAGGAGCACTCACTTATTCAACGGATCAAGGAGCATATCTTGTGGATGCCACACTAGGCTCCCTCCTACTAGTTACTACTGCAATAGAAGTGCTATTATTGGGGCTCATGGTGGTTTGCAATGATGAGCTTGATGTTGATCAGCGCAAGTAGTCCGTCGTCCTCACAACTGGGGTGATCATGGATGCTTGCTCGATGGTTGTGTTGGCCTTGTGTGATGGATGGTCAGGTCACAACTTGGCACCAAGCTTCAATTGTAGCCTGGAGCCTGCCTTCTTACCTCTAAATCATCTCCATTGGTTCCGACATCTGCAATGTAAATAGTATTCTTACTCAAACCTTTACCATCTATAGGACATTATGCTCGTAATATATAATACTCCAACCAAAGACCCTGCTGTGATGGATGGTCATGTCGCAACTTGGCACCAAGCTTCAATTGTAGCCTGGAGCCTGCCTTCTTACCTCTAACTCATCTCCATTGGTTCAGTACTCTTACTCAAAAGTTTACCATCAATGGGACATTATACTCGTAATATATAATACTCCGACCAAAAAACATAATGACTAAGCTATGCATTGACCCTTCGCTAAGAACTATGATTCTTCTTTTTTCAATGTTCTGCAGGCTGTGCCATTGGAGATTTTGCTGGGCCTATCGTCGCCATTGTTTGTCTGGAGAAACTTCACTTGGAAATTTGAGAATGCTGCTGCAGCCGTCCCCACAATCTATTTTGCAATGGAATGATGCAAGCTGTTGCAGTTGTTGTTGCTTCATTGACATGCTAAACTCTCCACACATTTGCGAGTTTCAGCTCCAGGAATGCCAATAAAAACCAGGTTCTGGATGACAAGAAACAATGGTCATCAATGCATTGGTTAGTAATTTGATATTTATAATTCATCATGTAACAAAGAGCAAACATCTGCAGCAAAATCTGGGGTGGTGCTGTTTCTGAAATGTAACTTGAGATGAAACTAGTGTCTTTTAACTGTTCTTGACGAAGTTCCTGAAAGTTTTGATGGCTTTTGTTTATCAAAACTAGAGATATTTTCTATTTGCTTATATATATATGTTTATCATGCAAAACGGTTGATGAAAAACATCTTTTTATATCATCTTCCACGTTTATTCTTTTTATAAAATGAAAAAGGCGTTCACAAACTGGTGTCTTCAAGTTGACTTCACATGTGATATGTAAGAATTTTTAAATATTAATATATACATAATTTAAAAATATCACTTCCGTCTTTCAACCTTAAATTAAAATAAAAAATTAATTCCTATTATAATTTAATAATAAAAAAGAGAGAATTGAAAAAAAATTTTATTTATCTTTTATTTCTACCAAACACTATAGGTAGAATCATATTAAAATATAATAATATAATAATTTATGGATCAACAATCAAATGAAATTAATATATTATAATTAAAGGAACCAAATCAAGGAGTTCATTATTAAACTTATAATGATCCCCTAAATTTATCTATATATTTTTTTAAAAAAATTAGAATTTTAATAAAAATTAAATTAAATTAAAAGAACAATAATAAAAATAAAAAATATTTTTATCTTTCATGTAGTTAATTAAAAGAGAAAAAAATTTTAAAAAATACTTTGTTATTGTTTTGGTTAAAGCATCACAATTTTGATATTGATTTTGTTAAAACATCACCACATTGGCAATGATTTCATCAAAACATCACTGTCTTAGTGTTGATTTCTTAAAAACATTATCTTAATACTGATTTCTTCAAAGCATCATCACCTTGGTGCTGATTTTATGAAAATATCACCACCTATATGAATTTTTGAAAACATACTATGCACGATCAAGAAGGGCTTGAATCTGAGACTTTAGGGTACGATGAGACTAAGAAGCTTTACAGAAATCTACAGGATTTGGATTGAGTTATATCATAGTTGTCTAATGTCATCAATTGATTTTGTCTAAAACCCATTGATATAGATCTAGAGAATTTGGAGCATGAGCATAGAGACTAAGAAGCACGGTAGAAATCTACAAGACTTGGATTCAGTCCTATTAGAGTTGCATAAAGTTATATATCAATAGATTTTGTCTGAAGCTCATTAATAAACCTAGAGGATTTGGAATTTTGAACTTAGATATGGAGTGAAAGAGGAGCGCGAAAAGAAGATAGATATGGTGTGCAACCTTATTTCTGCGTCTTCTACATGAAGTTGTGGGTCTGTATCAATTAACACATTGATTGAATTTTTAGAAACAGATTGTATATGACTAAGAAGACCTTGAATCCTTGACTTTAGAGTACAGTGAGATTTAGTAGCACTACAAAAATCTACAAGACTTGGATTGAATTCCTTTACAGCTAGCTAAGGGCATTAATGGATTTTATCTAAAACTCATTGATGAACCAAGAGGATTTTAAATTCTAAAACTTAGATATGGAGTGGAAAAAGGAGAGTATAGAGAATGTAGACATAGTGTGCAACCTTGATTTTTAGCCTCCTACATGAAGTTAGGAGTATTGGTGTTGAAGGATTGTGGCTATAGTGGTGTTATTATCAAAAGATTAGTACCGTTGTGTTAGAGAAATCACAATACAGTGGTGATGGTTTCAAAGAATCAAGACTATTGTGGTGATGTTTTATAAAGATCAGCATCACTATATTGGTGAAATCACAACACAGTGATGTTAATTTCAAAGCTTCAGGATTATTGTGAAGCTATTTTATGAAGATCAGTGCCACCGTATTGAAAAATCATAGTGTTTTATCTTCTAAACCAATACCATTGTGTTTTGATTTCTCTAACACAGTACTAATCTTTATAAAACCACACCACAATAACCTTGATTCTTTGAAACCAGTACCACTATATTGTATTTTCTCTAATACAATGATATTAATCTTTATAAAACAACATCATTATAGTCTCGATCCTTCAAAACCAATACGTTTGTCTCAGTGTCCTCGCTAACTCGTCTCAGGACCAACACGAAGAAGATCTATGGTAGTAGATAGTCTGACCTGTAGTGGATGGTCTTAGGGCCACTAATATATGGTAGTTCCATTGTTTCTTTTATTATTAAGGACGAGTGTTATCATACTTTACCACAGCTAAGAATATAATTATTTTGAGAAAGAGAGTATGTATATAAACAATGGCGAAGCCACGTATTGCTTTATCGGGTTTTAGTTTGGGGGTCGATGAGTTGAAAAAGAGGAGAAAGGAAGGATAAAAGAAAGGAATGAAGGAAAAAAATTTAATCAGCCCGAAGTTTTTATTTTCGATCTGCCCGGATATGTCAACACTTCTGGCTCTTTGCTTCATAATTAATTAAATCGATTTTTTTTATTAAAGGATGCGTTTAAAATTCTGAAATTCTCAAAGGACGCTTCCTACTTTCATATTTTCCAAAAGACACCTTTAATTTCAAAAATATCATTTCCATCTTTCAACCTTAAATTTAAATAAAAAATTGATTTCTATTATAATTTAATAATAAAAGAAGAGAGAATTGAAGAAAGAATTATTTATCTTTTATTTCTACTGAACGCCCTATTTATCAGATAGGTGGAATCATATTAAAATATAATAATATAATAATTTATCGATCAATAATCAGATGAAATCAATATCTATTATAATAATTTCTTTATTTTAAATTGAACTAAGCTCATCAAAAGTCATTAATGTCCCCTAAAAAGCTCATTTTTTTAAAAAATATATTATTAAACTTATAATGATCCCCTAAATTTATCTATATATTTTTTTAAATTTTAAGAATTTTAATAAAAATTTAAAATTAAAAGAACGTTAATAAAAATAAAAAAATAAAAAATATTTATCTTTCATGTAGTTACTTAAAAGAGAAAAAATAAAACAAAATTAAAACAAAAAAAATACTTTGTTATTGTTTTGGTTAAAACATCACCATCTTGGTACTGATTTTATTAAAACATCACCTTATTGGTGATGATTTCATCAAAACATCACTACCTTCATGTTTATTTCTTAAAAGCATCATCACCTTGATGTTGATTTTATGAAAAACATCACCACCTATATGAATTTTTGAAAACATACTATACACGACCAAGAAGGGCTTGAATTTGAGACTTTAGGGTACGATGAGACTAAGGAGCTCTACAGAAATCTACATGACTTGGATTGAGTCATATCATAGTTGTTTGAGGTCATCAATTGATTTTGTCTAAAACTCATTAATATAGACATAGAGAATTTAGAATTCTAAAACATGAGCATAGAGACTAAGGAGCAATGCAGAAATCTACATGACTTGGATTGGGTCCTATTAGAGCTTCATAAGGTTATCAATGAATTTTGTCTAAAACTCATTAATAAATTTAGTGGATTTGAAATTTTAAATTTAGATATGGAGTAAAAGAGGAGAGTGAAAAGAAGATAGCTTATGATGTGCAACATTAGTTCTGCGTCTCCTACGTGAAGTTGTGGGTTTGTGTCAATTAACATATTGATTGAATTTTTGAAAATAGATTGTACATGACTAAGAAGACTTTGAATCCTTAACTTTAGAGTACAATATGATTTAGGAGCACTACATAAACTTGTAAGACTTGGATTGAATTCCTTTATAGCTAGTTAATGTCATCAATGGATTTATCTAAAACTCATTGATGAATCAAGAGGATTTTAAATTCTGAAACTTATATATAGAGTGGAAAAGGAGAGTGTAGAGAATATAGATATAGTGTGCAACCTTGATTTTTAGACTCCTACATGAAGTTATGAGTATTTGTTTCGAAAGATCGTGACTATAGTGGTGTTATTAGTACCATTGTGTTAGTGGTGATGGTTTCAAAGAATTAGGACTATTGTGGTGGTGTTTTATAAAGATCAGCACCACTATATTGGTGAAATCACAACACAATAATGTTAATTTCAAAGGATCAAGACTATTGTGGTGCTATTTTATGAATATCAGTACCACCGTGTTGAAAAATCACAGTGTTTTGTCTTTTAAACCATCACCACTATGTTTTGATTTCTCTAACACATAGTGCTAATATTTATAAAACAACACCACAATGGTCTTGATTATTCGAAACCAGTACCACTGTATTGTGATTTCTTTAATACAGTGATATTAATCTTTATAAAACATCGTTATAGTCTCGATCCTTTAAAATAAGCACTCATAACTTTTTTGTAGGAGGCTCAAAATCAAGGTTACACACCATATTTACCTTCTCTACTCTCTTCCTCTTCCACTTCATGTCTAGGTTTCAGAATTTCAAATTTTCTAGGTCCATCAATAAATTTCAAAAAAAACTTATTGATTCCCTTAACCAGCTCTAAAGGAACCCACTCCAAGTCTTGTAGGTAACTAAAGTATTCCTCAATCTCATTATGCTCTAAAGTCTCAGATTCAAGACGTTCTTAGCCGTACTACATGGTGTAGCCAGGGGGACCACCCTTGAAAATAAAATAAAATATATAATAATAAACAAATGAATTAAATCATAGAACACGAAGTGAGGGCATAAATTAAATGAAAATTGAATCAGATTCAAACTAATTTCAACAAGTAGGTGCAAAGGATTACGTTGGTTCAAATTGAGATTGATTTAGAGTTAATTTGTTCAAGTTATAGCTGAATCAAGTTTAAGTTTTAAACTGGTCTAATCAGTTTAAAATTAATTAAAGTATTTTTGAGGAAACCTTCTTTTTCATTTTTTTTTTCTCCCTTTTATCCCTACACACGCCTGCCATGTCATGCCGCCACCATGCCTTCGTTCATCCCTCTCTTTTATCTTTCCCTTTCTCTTCTTCCCCATTTCCTTCTCCTTCTCTTCTCCAACGACAATAAATCTAAAGTTTTTTGTTGGGACCTTTGTGCCCGCTAGAGGGGGGTGAATAGCGGTTTGTCGCGCTTGCATCGATTTGCTTCGTCTTGGTGATGATATGCAGCGGAAATAATGTACAAGACTCATACAACGCTAACAAGTAGATTTATTTGGTATCCACCTCAAGAAAAGGTGACTAATCCAAGGATCCACACTTGACACGCTATCTCCACTATGAAAACCTCCTTCTCGGTCGCAGCCGGAGGCGGAGAAGCCTCGTACAAACTCACACTACAACACAACACTCACACAAGAAAGAGATATACAAATACAAATAAATGCACTCTCTTCTTGCTTACTTGTGCTTGTTGTTGCCTCTTGAACCTTGAGAGAACACTCTCAAGAGCCTTCAAGAACTAGCGGTGAAGATCGAAGAAATCGCTGTGTAGATCGCACAAAGCTCGCAAAAAACATATCGCCAAAATCTGCAGAGAAAACGCTCCGCCCAGGCTTTAAACAGTGCTCCCAATCGATCCAATTCATCCCCAATCGATTGCCACGTCAGCACCGCTTCATCGCAGCCGTCCATCACCTGCATCCTGCACAACGGTCACTTCCCAATCGATCGACCGATCGATTGGGACTGCCTGAATCGATCGCCCGATCGATTCAGCACATTTCTGTGCTCTCGCATCTACGCGCGAGCTTCTGCTGCCCAATCGATCGACTGATCGATTGGGACTGCCTGAATCGATCACCCGATCGATTCAGGGCCTTTTTGTGTTCTCGCGATCGCACGAGAACTTCCCTGCCCAATCGATCAGCTGATCGATTGGCAACTCCCAATTGATCGCCCGATCGATTAGGAAGGCTTCTGTACTCGCGATTTCACCTTCCAATCAATCGACCGATCGATTGGACCCTGGTTCAATCGATCGACCGATTAATTGGACCCTGGTTCAATCGATCGATCGATTGATTGGACCCTGGTTCAATCGATCGCCCGATCGATTGACCAATCTGGACTTGACTCAAACTCAAGTCCAAAGCCTTCAACCCAATTCCTGGTCAATCATGACCTATTGGGTCTCCATGCCTAGCATTTAGCCACACCCGACCAACCTCGAACTAGCCTTCTAACCTCCTCTATCAGCCTTGTATCCCTCGGATATCTCCCATCTTCACACCTTGCCTTCAAGAGCTTCCTTTGGCCTCATCCTCGTTATCGAGTTCTCCTTGCCAAGTCACACTAGGACTTACCTTGTCAAGACCACATGCTTGGACTTACAACCTTTGCCAAAATCACACTTGGACTTTCCGTTGCCTGGCTCCTCACCAGAACTTCCCAATTGCCTGGCTCCTCACCAGGACTTTCTCCTTTGCCAAGATCATACTTGGACTTTTCAATTTGCCTAACCTCCAGCTAGGACTTCCACTACTGCCTAAACTCTAGTTAGGACTTCCACCACTGCCTAAACTCCAGTTAGGACTTCCATACGCCTAACCTCCAGTTAGGACTTCCGTACGCCTAACCTCCAGTTAGGACTTCCATACGCCTAAACTCTAGTTAGGACTTTACATACGTCTAACCTCCAGTTAGAACTTCCATAGGCCTAACCTCTAGTTAGGACTTTCCCAGTCAAGTCTCCTGTCAACCTTGATCTACTTGACTTGTATTCTCATCAACTTGGTCAACCCTTTGACCATCTCCATAGCCAGACGATTGCCCTAGCAATCTCCATATATTGTCAAACATCAAAACTCAAACCCCGACTCAAGCTTATTTCAACTCAAGTTTAGTCAAACTGATCAACCTTGACCAAGAGAAATTGCCTCAACATTTTTTTCCTCTCCTCTTTTCAAGCACAAGAGCTCTTTTTCCTTCTCCTTTCTCTTCTCCAGCAAGTAAGAAATGAAGTATCAGCTATTGCCCTCTTCCAGCAATATGAGTAGCCCTCGCATCTTCCTCTTCTCATGTCTTTTAGGATTTTGTTGGCACCGCAAGAATCAGCCTGTTTTGTCTTGCTTTGCTTTCTTTGTGTCATTGTCGAGATCCCGAAGCTAGTCGAGGTTGCTAATAAAAAAGGTAAAACTCTCCTCTTTTGCTTATCCTCCCTACCTTCTCTTTTATATTTTCCTCAAAAGCAATGACTTTCATTTTATTTTTTTCCCAGTGAGCAACCTTTTACAAACAACTCTTTTCCCCTTTGTCCAATCACAACAATAAGAGAAGTAAGTTGTTCCTTTCATCTTTCATGTTTCATTAATTGAAGAAGAGTTGTAAAGTATAAGCTTTATTTTATTAGATTTCTAGTTATAATGATTATTTAGATCAAAAAGAAGGTGTCATATGTAGGAATATTAAATATTATGAGGAAGCGAAATCATGAATGATACTTCGACTTTAAGTCATAGCAAGCTCTGAGGATCAATCTATTTTAACTAGAACAAGGGCAAATGTCAAAATTTTTGAATTTAATTTCATTTTCAACTCCTTAAATTTGAAATTTAGGATTTTGGAGTATGAAAATTGACCTACACTAATGTTTGAAATTTTTGAAAATCGCTCTCTTAATTGAAAATCCTGGCTATGCGACCGACTTCATGTAGAAGGCTTAGAACTAAGGTTACACATCATATCTATCTTCTATATACTCCCTTCTTTAACTTCATGTTTAGGTTTCAGAATTTCAAATCCTAGGTCCATATTAATGAGTTATGGACAAAACTCATTAACGACCTTATACAACTTTAATAGGATCCAATCCAAGTCGTGTAGGTTTATGCAGTGCTCCTCAGTTTCATCATGTCCTAAAATCTTAGATTCAAGGTCTTCTTAGCCATCCACGACCTATTTTCAAAAATTCAATCAACATGTCAATTGGAACAGATCCAAAATTTCATGTAGGAGGCTTAGAACTAGGGTTGCACATCATATCTATCTTCTATATGCTTCTCCTCTTTGACTCCATGTACATGTTTCATAATTTCAAATCCTCTAGGTCCATATCAATGAATTTCAGACAATATCCATATGACCTTAGATGACTCTGATAGGACTCAATCCATGTCCTATATGTTTATGTAGAGTTCCTCGATCTCATGGTACCAAAGTCTCAGATTCAATATCTTCCTAGTTGGGCATAGTTTGTTTTAAAAAATTCATGTAGATAGTGATACTTTGATGAAATTAACACCAAGGTGGTGATGCTCTAAAGAAATCAAAACCGAAGTGATGCTTTTAAGAAATCAATGCCAAAGTAGTGATATTTTGACAAAATCAATACTAAGGTGGTGATGTTTTAATAGAATCATCACCAAGATGGTGATGCTTTAACCAAAATAACACCAAAGTATTTTTTTAAGCATTTTATTTTTTATTTTTCTGTTTTAATTTTGTTTTATTTTTCTCTCTTTTAATTAGCTATCTAAAAGATAAAAGTACTCAAATTAATTTTTTATTGACTTTTCTTTTCTTTTCTTTTTTTTATTAATCTTCTTTTATATTTTTATTTTTTATTAAAATTGTAAAAAAAATAAAAAATATATGAATAAATTTAAGAGATCATTATAAGTTAAGGATGTAATTTATTAAAAAATTGAACTTTTTAAGATCATTAATGACTTTAGTACGACACTCCTGTTTTAGTTGTTCAGTTTGGTTGATTAAAAAAAAGAAACTAATTTTTTTTTGGCTTTATTTGGTTGAAAGGAGGGAAGAATACTTTTTGAATTAAGTGCTGTCATTTAGGAAATATAAAAGTACGGTGCGTTTTTCAAATTTTGAAATTTTTAATGCGTTCTTTCGTAAAAAGTTTTAAATTAGATTGTTAATTTTTTTATTTTAATTATTAAGCTTAATTATATTTATTTTATAGTAATTTACATTTATAAATTGAATCATATTTTATATTTTGATTTTGCAATATTGAAATAGTTTTAGATTCGAAATTTTAAAATTCTTCATTATTGAATATATTAATTAACAACAATTTTATTTTTTTAATCAAGTAATTTTTTATTTTTTTTTAATTTAAGCTTCATAATTATTCCAAATTGTAATAATTATATATCTAAAAAATAAAAAAAAATAATTTTATCTTAAGATATTTCTAAGCTAATAACTACAGTGTCTCAATTATATAGATAATTTTTTTTAAAGACAAATGATATATAGAGAGAAAAATCTCAAAGAAAAATTTTAGAGATCGACACACAAAATGATGGAAAATTCATGTGAGATTTTCTTTGAAATTATTTCATTCTAGGTTCCATTACTTTATTTTTTTAAAGCATAAATTGATAAAAAAAAAATTCGTAGGTTTTTGCATGGGAAAAGAGTTGGAATAAATAAAGAGCATTTTACCCAAAACACCCTTGATAATATATTTTTACCAAAAGGTACCATGATAATTATTTCCCTTTCCAAAAATACCCTTTTTGTTTTTCTCTTCAAAGTATCCTAATTTTATTGTTAATTTGGGTTTTTTAATATGAAGACTAATTTATAAATCAATTTTCATTTTAAAAAATGAAATAAAATCACACAAGATTATTACCCGGTGTCATCAAACCGACTCTAGGCAAATAATATGAAAATATTAATATTTAAATTTAAAATTAAAATTTTTTTATATAATATTTAAATTTGATTCGAAGCTTAAAATTATAAAAATGAAATTTGAGCTTGAGTTGTTCGAACTATAATTTAAACATAATTGTATTATAATTTAAAATGACTTAAATTTAAATTTAAATTTAAATTTAATTATTTGAATTTGAATTTATTCATATTAAAACTTATAATAAAAATAAATTTAAATTTAAATTCGACTCGTGAACCATCTTAATAAAATATTATGAATTCTACTTGTCTCATAAATATTAATTATATTAATTTAGAATTTTCTAGGCAAATTGATTGCCAAATCCACCTATGTCTACTATTTTACTAAATAGATTCTAGACTAAAAATTTATTTATTTATTAGAACTCATGATTAGCACGTGGATTAGATGTGATGTTAATTATTAAAGTCTATGCTTGAAAAAGCCAGTCTGTTTGGTGAATGCACGAATCAAAATATTAACTATAATTTTCAGATTGATCTAAGATTGCTAAGTTAATAGATTGTCCGTTATGAACGTTTTCTAATTTATCTTAACAGTTCGTTTGGAATGATATGGAATTCAATTCCTTTTAGAATTAGAATTGAATTTCATGCTTTGGAATGTTTTTTTAGCTCAGAATTGATATGGAATTCAATTCCAATTTCA
The DNA here is from genome assembly GCF_018446385.1 of Zingiber officinale. Classification (NCBI taxonomy): domain Eukaryota; kingdom Viridiplantae; phylum Streptophyta; class Magnoliopsida; order Zingiberales; family Zingiberaceae; genus Zingiber; species Zingiber officinale. The sequence goes on along the minus strand of NC_055998.1, from coordinate 137,882,061 downwards.
TCAAACAAGGCAAAAGTAAATCACACCTCTTTATGTGTGATTTAGATAGGGAATTTAATTCTCCATATTATGTCCATTGTGCCCTCATTCTCTCTTCTTTGTAAAAAAAAAGAAAAGGAAAAAGAGAGAAGGATAAAATGATAAAATATAAGAATTCCATAACTTAAATTGCAATTCATTCCAAATATAAGAATTGAATTCAATTCCTTATGGAATTCAATTCATAATGGAATTCAATTCAATTCCATGACTTAAGTTATTTTCAAACAGGGTGTAATAGTCGACGAATTTTTTGTTTTTGGATGGAATCAGTTATCTTAGAATTATAAAAATTATGGTGCGATAGTAAAAAATAAAAATAATTCGCAATGAGATCCAAATCTTGACAGGGGACGAAACTACTAAGGTGGATATCTAAATTACTATATTGATATTTTGATAAATAATGTCAGTGATAAATTACAAGGGAGAAATAGAGTGACAAAGAAGAAAAAGATAAGACAGATGTACAGTTGAATTTTACTTTCCATCTAGAATATTTTCATTCAAGTATTATTTTAAATGGAGATAAATTATAAAAACAAAAAACATTATCTCAATTTTAACCTATCAAAAGATATTAAGTATTAATATAAAAAATTACTCTATCGAATAATAACACATTTCGATAATTCATCAAAATGATATGTTTCCACCATTTTGATCGGTATGAGATTTCAAACACCATTTTGGTATGAGATTTCAAACACCATTTTGATCGGTATGAGATTTCAAAGGATCATAAAGTTAGAATAATTGCTTTGGACTTTAGGAAAATGATGCCTTTTTTCAAGGACTTCGATCCTAGTTGAGAGGTACTCTTCAGATGGGGACTGCTCACTTGCTGCCAACTTCGTTTTCCCAGCTAACCTTATAAAAGCCACACAAACACATATATAAATTAAAAGAACTCCTCCCTTCAATCTCAATCAACAATTGAAGAAACTGAAAGTTTGTCTGATGTTATGTGTCTTATCATTGACCCACAACTATTCAAAAATTAATTTATTCCATTTGATATGAGATTAATGAGATCCGAGCTGTGCAATAGTAAAAATGCTTTCACAGACGAGACAAATCTTAATTGTAGTGCCCTGAGTCTCATCTAAACCATCTGGTAGTTAGCATATGAGATATTGTCAATTAGAAATCCGGGATTCGAATCTCAGCATAGCCGAGTAAATATCTCCCTTATGTGCTTGTCACTATTCAAAGGCTAGTAGTTACTCATGATTACCTCCTCCATGTTAATCTGAGACGAATTGAAGAAGGTGTTGAGAGCAAGCTTAGTCATCTTTTACCAACTTAACTATAGCACGCTGCGGAATTAATTGTCTCCGGTGGGAAGATAACCCTAAAATATTGGATGCGGAGTGATAAGTCATTTGCACTTTTAAATTTATCTAGTTGGTCGGTAGAAAATTTTTGTGATTCGAATAACTGAATACATGAATTACTTGATATCCACAAAATCATCCGTGTAAACAATATATGAATAAGTAATTAGTTGAAAAGAGAGAGCCTAAATATGAAGTCTTATAGGAATGGAAGTGTATCAGATGATCATTCTTCACCTTTATATAATATTAGAGATTCTTACTGATTATTCTAAATGCCTAAGTTGTTAGAGAAATAAGCAATTTGCAGAATGATTCATGACTATTATTGTTAGTTGATAAATTTGATATGCTTGTCTCTATCAGAGAACCAACAACCGTTGAGAAGTACACTTCAGATTTCCCACACCAAACACATTGCTTCAAAGAAGAGAAATTAGATGGCAATTAAAGAAAACATTGAAATGGCGGCGAAGATGGAAGGAAAGAACAGAGATGAGAGAAGGCTTTTTAAACTTCTTAGTTAGCCAACAAACCTGTAGGTGAGTGATGGCTCAATAGTTGGCCTTCTTGTCTTTAAAGGCTCCCCAAACCCGCTACTGATCACTTCATTCCCTCAGCAGGAGGTTGGAGACGAAGATTTCACGGTTGTGGTATCGCGCTTGAGTTGCTCCATGAGGGGATCGGGGTTTATCCTTTTGCTCTTCGCCCTCGTGTTGGTGTCTTCCTGTGCAGGTTCTGCTTTGTTCTAAGCGAATTGAGGTGCAATTGTGAGGTTTGTGTTTCTTAGTTCTGCTATTGGTTTTGATGAAGCAGTGGCTTTCGATCCGTTGGACCCGACCGGGAACATTACCATCAAATGGGATGTGATTTCATGGACTCCTGACGGTTACGTGGTTAGTATCAATCTAGTCCCTTTTGCAATTCAGGCTTCTAAATAAACTAAAAATAGATTCAAACATCAATAAGAAGTGTGGTTTCACATACCATTTTATACTTGTGATGGAAGGCGATGGTGATGCTGAACAACTTCCAAATGTACCGGCACATCATGAGCCCGGGGTGGACGTTGGGGTGGACGTGGGCGAAGAAAGAGGTCATCTGGTCCATGGTGGGTGCTCAGACCACAGACCAAGGAGACTGCACCAAGTTCAAGGGAAATATCCCTCACTGCTGCAAGAGAACTCCGACCGTGGTGGACCTGCTCCCAGGGGTCCCTTACAACCAGCAGATTGCTAACTGCTGCAAGGGAGGAGTGGTCGCGTCCTACGGCCAGGACCCTGCCGCCGCAGTTTCAGCATTCCAGGTCAGTGTTGGACTCTCCGGCACATCTAACAAGACTGTCAAGCTGCCCAAGAACTTCACCTTGCTCGGGCCAGGACCTGGCTACACCTGCGGACCAGCCAAGATTGTGCCTTCGACCGTATTTTGGACTCCTGATAAGCGTCGCAAAACTCAAGCACTCAGTAAGCTTATCTTGTTCATGTAATCTGTGTGATCGGAGAAGACAATGGATCGCGCTGATGAATCATGTTCTGCTGTGCAGTGACATGGAAGGTTACCTGCACCTACTCACAGATTCTGGCATCGAAGCACCCATCATGTTGCGTCTCCTTCTCCTCTTTCTACAACGACACCATCATTCCTTGCCAGTCCTGTGCTTGCGGCTGCGAGAACAAAAACTGCATCGAGTATATGTTCTAACTCCCCTTCAAGTTTAAGCTACTAGAAATTCAAGGTTTTAATTTATGATGATACAGGAGTGACTCCAATCAAATAACCATGCCGGGGATCAACACGCCCAGCAAGGATAACTCACCTTTGCTGCAATGCACGCACCACATGTGCCCTGTCCGTGTCCACTGGCACGTAAAGATCAACTACAAGGAATACTGGCGTGCCAAGATTGCCATCTCCAACTTCAATTACCGCATGAACTACACCCAGTGGACGCTTGTGGTTCAACACCCCAACCTTGACAATGTCACTGAGGTCTTCAGCTTCGAGTACAAGCCCCTCGTGCCATACCCATCCATCAGTAAGTGGACAGGATGCACAGATACTTTCCCTCTGCTTTGGCTTTTGGCAACATTCAAATTTGAAATCATGCTTCTGCTTGTAGATGACACCGGCATGTTCTATGGCATGAAGTACTACAATGACCTGCTCATGGAGGCTGGAACTTACGGCAATGTTCAATCTGAGCTGCTCCTGAAAAAGGACGTGAATACCTTCACATTCAAGCAAGGATGGGCATTCCCCCGAAAAGTTTATTTCAATGGCGATGAGTGCATGCTTCCACCGCCAGATGTTTATCCCCACTTGCCGAACTCTTCCCCTGTGAGCTCTAGATTTGGCTTTCACAACTTCGCAACAGTGTTGTTTCCGCTGCTCTTGTTGACAATTTGGTAGACTAGGCAATTGTGATTTGAGCAGTGTAAATAGGCTGCATCTCCCACTGGGATGCCCAAAATTTCCAAATTTTTTTCCCTCTGTTGGCCTTATTTGTTGAAAGCGCAGAAATGAAAGAAGTCACAGATTCTTCAGTTGCCATTATTCGATTCTCATTTGTATCTTGTTGTTGTTGATTATCCATTTGGCATCTCAAACTGCTTTAATAAAATATAGAAGTTCATAACAGTGTTTCTGAAGATAATAGCTGAAAAAGTAGAGAAGCATTCACATTTAATACAGCAATAAAACTACTCGCTAGACGGGTCATTATCTAGCCATCATTTTAAGTTGTGAACCGAGGAACATAATGCAATTTGCTCACACTAAATGTTCAGGTTAAGTTTGAATAGCACAAAATCAACCACTCACAAGTCACAACTAATCATAATAGACTCCGAATAATCCACACCAAAAGAACATTTGATATATTTATTATTTGCAATGTATACTGTCTCACAATAATCATTCAATAGACTCCATCTTACTAAAGATAAATCCTAGTTTTCATTTCCAAAAACTGAGTACGTTATAATTGCATCAAAGCAATCTATTTCCTACCGAGAGCTTGAAGAGAATAATAAAATTAACTTTAATGAAACATGATAAATAAACTTGTTTATGATGCAATCGAAATTACTTCAACTATGAGAATCTATCTCCATTTTCAACAAATGTCTACTTCAAACTTTCATAGATTAGGTTTCAAGGATCCAAAGCTTCAGCCTGTTATTCTTTTCAGAAAGCATTCCTAATTCATGTCTAACACAGTCAATAACTCATCGCTTATCAATAAAGAGATCATTATACAGCTCTCAAATACGTTTCACCTAACGTGAGCATTGCGATGCGATAATGCAATAGAAATAATACGTAATCAAGATCACAACAATTCGGCTACACAATTTACTGATTCGTTAATCCAAAATATCAGACAGTGTAAAAGGCATGATTTTTCGAGCATATATCAATTTTTTAGGATCATCACAATTTCTAGGTCTAAGGAGGCGAAGCAACGAAAGCATACCGAACTCCCCGTGATCGCCGGAACGTCGGTAGCTCGGCCACCTTCCACCTCTTCAATCGCCTCAAGTCACTTCCCTTCGATCCACGCACCGTTCTACAACCCTCTCGTTGGTATCGTTTAAGTAACTCGTTCCTCAGGAACAACTGTGTCTCCAGAGTCCTGGGTCCTGAGCTATCAGCCATCCAACGGCTATCCATCCTCCTCCGTATATTAACGGTCTGGATCTGATTCAAATCGTCTATAAAGGGGGCCGCCATCGGTTCAACCCTGTCCTTCGAAACGAGTAGGGTTTTGGAGAGCGGAGAGAAAGTTTGATCGCTCCGCGACCCAAAGGTAAATCTAACTTTTGGTAAACCCTGAATTTTCTTTCTTCCAATTCTTGTTCTGTTCGTCAATTGAAGTCTACGATCAACCTGCAATGTTCTTCGTTTTCTTATTTGCTCCTTATTGGTCGCGGAGTTCAATTCTTCCTTTGATTTTTGTCTATTGTATCTGTTTTACTTTACTTATGATGATTCGGTTCCTTGATTTATCTCTTTGACGTGGCGAGAAGGTAGATTTGATTTGATCTCCCCAAATACGAGATCAGATCTCCTTGTCCACAAAAAAGTTGATCAGGGATGAAGCATTCGTAATTGCGGTCGGATCGTGGCCGCAATCTGACTGTAATTGGTTGCGATATCTCCCTCGGTTCACCATCCCCACCAGATTATAATTTGTGTTGGATCAGCCTCCGGCCGCCTAGAGTCCACTGAAAGTGGGCAAGTGTCTAGGTTGCTGGGCGCTGAGGGGGGCTGCCTCTGTCCGCCCACTCTGATCCAAATTATAATTTGGTGGGGACAATGGACCCAGGGAGAGATCGCAATCAATTGCGGCTGGATCGCAATCACAATCCGGCCACAATTGCAAGTGGCCCATCCCCTAGTCCAAAAAAAAGTATACCAGGAGATCTGCTCCCTCCAAATATATTCAAAGTATTATACTTATATATGCCTATAATATATTATAGTGTAACATTTTCAGGCAAACAATAAAATTAACTAATCAAATGGCTTTGATTATTAGATGTAGATCCACTTGAAGGGATCATCCTATCCCATATTTCTTCCTTTTTTTTCTGATTTCCTATGAGACACAAGTTCGTGTCAAGATTTTATGCCTGTGGATGTAATACCGTGAGTTTAGTTAAGAACAATTAAGGATGCATCTTTCACTTGGGGATTCTTAAATTGTATTCAAGCACTCTAAAGATTCTATTTTGAAAGTGTTTTATGTACCCGTATAATATGCACACAGATGAAGTGATTCCCATATTACTTGTAGCTACATAGATAAATACAGATGACTTTTATTTCCAATTATATCAATTAGTTTAACGTTTCATTTTGACTTAGTATGTGTGTAATTTTACTGAACTAGAAGTGGATTATTTATCTAGTTTGGATTAATGATTAGACTTTAGAAAATAATTAAATTGAAAGGTAAGAGATGACTAAGAAAGAAACAATAGGTGTCTAAGTATTCGCTATTAATAATTTGAACAAAAAAATTCTTAAGCACTATTCTTTTTGTTTATTTGTAAGAGTTGATATCATTATGTTAGGTAAGTGCAAATTATTGTTTATGGACATCTTAAATTTTATTGACGACCACATTGGCATCTTCATAGGTGTTTGCATAATGCAAATGCAATGTAGTGACTGGGTTGCATATTATATTATACACAAACATTATTTTGGTAAAAATAAATAAATTTATGAAAATTTACATCATTTATAGGAAGTATAAGACAGATTGAGGATCCATCATTGTAGAAAGCATAGGAAACAATGGATGAAAATGAAATATATATATATATATATATATATATATATATATATATATATATATATATATATATATATATATATATATATATATATATATATATATATATATATATATATATATTCCATCTGCAGCGGTGTTATTTCTTTGTTTTTTTTTTAGCTTTTACCAATCACTTGCAGACAGATGTTCACTCAAGAACAATTTCTAAACCTTTGCTGCTAAGAAACTATGATAGAAATCTCAACTTGCGTACACCACAAATTCAACACAAGCAGTAGCATCTCAACCCAAGGAGTTTAGCAAAAGGGACATCGAAGCACCATCACATCATCTAGTACAAATAAGGAAAGGACTCATAAGAGCACAATAGCCTACACAACACTCCTAAGGGCCTCCGGACAGTGTGACATGGTACCATCTCGTCTGCTCGCCTACTCCACGTGCATGCCTTCCATAACTTCTTGAGAGGTGTCTCCCTCTCCTGAATCATAAACATCATGAGTCTATGGACCCAGCAAGTACATCTCAATATGACGAATATGATATCCGTAAGAAACATGAGCAGTAGCGAGTAGGCACAAAATATAAACTATAATGCAGTATAGAGTAAAGCACAATAGGTAAAAGAACCTACACAGCTAGTAAGGAAGAATATGTCAGACATGTGGTAACCACCATTTGAGCCTGTCATCCAGTCCATAATCATGTCCCTAGAGGTACCTCCTAGGAGAACGTGCAGTCGTGTAGCCAAAGCCAACATAAATTACGTTATCAGTCATGTTTGGAAGGGCCCTCTCCGGAGCTCATCCCGAGGCACTCATCCCGTACTGTCACCACATATGCGCATAACCATCTAACTAGCCATTTAGAGAACACATGAATCGAAACATATCTTATCATGTACATAATTGTGCATAGTTCCTATACCATCATACTGTGATCTATTTGGAATTTCAAGAAATGCATATTCAATCTAAGTATCTTAAGAGAAATAATGGAAGAGTAATCTACATCAAGCGACACAAATTCAGATTTTATCCAAACTGCCCCAAGTCTACATCGAGAGAAAAAGGAAATTAGAATTTCAAGAAATGCATATTCAATCTAAGTATCTTAAGAGAAATAATGGAAGAGTAATCTACATCAAGCGACACAAATTCAGATTTTATCCAAACTGCCCCAAATCTACATCGAGAGAAAAAGGAAATTAATTAACACACCGTATCATAACCCAACCCTCTTTTCCAAATCAGTACAACAAGGAAGAATACGATCCTACATTAACTCAAGGATCACATGCACCATAACTGAAGTCATTCTTTGTCCAAGAACTAAAACCGAACAATCACAGAACCATGGACAAAAAAATTGAAACCATATACCACCACCAAATTCCGTCCATTGCTTCACAACCAAACAAAGCATTCCACTGAAAACCATACGATATTACCCAAAATGAAGCAGAAATCATATGAACCTTGTGCAGTAGCAAAGATGACAGACGACACTTGCTGCAAACCTACCCAAAAACGCTCACCCATATCTACTAGGGAAACTTCTTGCAACCTCTTACGTCTATGCTAGAAAAACTCCATCAACATAAAAGAATTGAGCGCAATATTGTAATTGATTCTAAACCTCCCAAGTTAACAAAATTTACGGCAACAGAAGGAAAGCAAAGCAGCATTAACATCCAGATTCCAACATGAAGAGGAAAATCATCGAATTCGAACTAGAATTCTGAATCTGTCAAGAAACCTGGAGGAGCTTCATGGAAAAGAACAACATCATTGAACATTTGAACCCAACTACAATCTCTAATCTGTTGGGAAATATATATTCCATCTGCAGCGGTGTTATCTGGCCCATTCTTGTCTATTATTAGATATTTTTTCCATTAATTTGTTTTTTTTTCTCTTTTGCATGAATATTTGTGTTCAACATGGCAATTTATGATGAATTTTGATTTTGTTTATTTCCCTTGTCATTTTCAGGTTGAACAATGGCTTTTACCAATAGAATTGGTAATTTGTTGAAGAAATCAATAACTTCCGGATCATCACTTTTTCAAGCAACAAGATGCATGTCTTCCTCAAAAGTTTTTGTTGGAGGTTTGGTTTAATACTAACAAGCCTTTCAAGTCTATAAATTGAAGTAATGCTTAACTTCTAATCTTTTATATGCTTACTTAGGACTTTCATATGGAACTGATGATCAAAGTCTGAGAGAAGCATTTACTAGTTATGGTGAAGTGGTAGAAGGCAAGTGATTGTTTTACCATATAAATTCAATAGCACCTTTTACAGCATGGAAATAATTCATGTTGATTTTCGTTTGCAGCTAGAGTTATCATGGATAGGGAAACTGGGAGGTCCAGGGGGTTTGGATTTGTTACATTTACATCTAATGAAGAAGCCTCTGCTGCGATTGGTGGCTTGGATGGGAAGGTACATTGGCTATATGAAATAAAACAACAAGTTTCAGTTATTTGCTAGTTAAATGAAATGTAAACAATAAGGTGGTATATGCAAAACTATTTGTCTGTGTTTTCCTTTTGTAATTCATATGATTTATGTTGCCTCTTTAGATTAAAATTGCACATCATTTATTTCCTCCTAACTATCATATGCTAGTAGACACCATTTTTTGCCATGCCCTGAGTGGACTCTTTCACATGGTTGAGACCAAATCCTCTTTGCAACACAACAACCCATCAATGTTCACACCACTTACACCAGTTTTTAACCATGCTAAATGTGTTAGTTATACTTTCCCTGTTTGAGAATCCAAGGTTTTGAGGCTAATTTTGCTTCTCACAGACAAAATTATGATTGATTTAGACAGTCACATAGCAAGAACACCAAAAATCTAGCATCAGTAGACCTACAAAGTTTTAATCTAGAGAAATGTACGTATTTCTCTAATATAAGATGTTTGCTTCATTGACAATGTTTACCTCACAGGACGGAACCCTGGTAAAAAAAAAAAGATGAGGTGATTGCTAGCAATCTTTTTTCCTTCCTCTTTTAATCTTTATTTCTTTCTCCGAGCCCATCCAAGTTAACAAACTGGGTTTTTCCCTCCCCTTCTCTTTCCTCTATTTTTCCTTCCCTTCCCTTCCTCCAAGTAAACATTACATAAGATCTAACCTGTGAACTGATTTATCAGTCAAATGTTCAAGTCTGGCAATAAGAAAGGCAACGAATGTTGACAGTTTAATCAATTTTCCTGTTTACTTATGATTATACTGTCTCAAATAGAGAAAATATGCCATGGTGTTTAGCTGCACAAATCTATCACTCATGTTCATTCAGAAAAACAAAGCATTCATCTTAAGAAATGAGAGTTAGAAAAAAGTGCAACATAAAGAGGGAAAAAAATAGATAATGGTGGTTGTCTTGTGAAGGGGATAAAGAAGGAAGAGTGTTGGATGTGACGGCATAGGAGGGAGGAATGAAGAGAATAGGGATGATTGGTTCCTAGAAGGAAGAGGATATTGCATAAAGTACAACCAAGAGCTAACATCCACATAACTTACCTCAAACAGTTGAAATTAATACTTCTGGTGATGCTAATGTTGCTATTCCAAGTTGATTTCAGCTTTGGCAGTTGCTACTGTTATATCCTCAAATACACTTGCTACATACTAAAAAGTCACGAATATTGTCTTTAGTCAAATTTTTGGGATATAACAATATCCTTGAAGAATTTCACTTTAATTTAAATGTCATTTCTCAAATGGCTCATAACTGAATCTCAATATTCAGATAGGGGCATTATGAAACTGTCCTCTGTGCTATGTTAAGTTTTACATTATATTGCTAATGTCATTGATGAATTTACCATATCAGGATCTTCATGGACGGATGGTAAGAGTTAACTATGCTTCTGATAGAACGGGTGGTGGTGGCTATGGTGGCGGCGGCGGCAGCTATGGTGGCGGCGGCGGCAGCTATGGTGGAGGTGGCTATGGTGGCGGCGGCGGCAGCTATGGTGGAGGTGGCTATGGTGGTGGTGGCGGCGGCTATAGTGGCGGCGGCGGCGGCTTTGGTGGAGGTGGCTATAGTGGCGGCGGCGGCGGCTTTGGTGGAGGTGGCTATAGTGGCGGCGGCGGCTATGGTGGAGGTGGCTACGGTGGTGGTGGTGGTGGTGGTGGTGGTGGTGGATATGGAGGTAATAATGCTGGAAATAATTTAGGTGCTGTTGCAGGTAGTGGTAATGGCTACGGTAGCAGCAGCAGCAGAAATTTTGACAGCAGTGTGAGTGGTGGCTTTGAAAGCAATCAATACAGCACCAACTTCAGCAACGATCAAAAAGCGTCCTGGGATAGTTCCCGTGATTACGATGATGAGGAGCCTAATGACTATGCCAATAAACAAGGCTGATCAGGCAACATCGATTTATATTTTTCTATACCGAACTTCAATGTCTAATAAATATCAACTTATTGCCGATGATGGGACATGTTTATTTCACCTATTTGTTTAATAGTTGTCTGTTGGTTTCAAGGTTTATCCAAAACCAGATTCTTCCACTCTTTAATCGTAAAATACTGATCGATTTGTCTCTATTTCTTTTAGCGGATTTTACAGATCGAATGTACAAACAAGGGTTGTTTGATTCTTGCTCTTATTTGTTTATGATTCATCTCAGTTTCTGTTTTCCCTGAATTTTGCAATTTTATTCGATGTTTTACTCGCTTGTTCTTTGAATCTTTGTATTCTGTATACTGGGCAGGCTGCATGCTAGTCCGCATTTCTTAGTCTTGCTTGGATATGTGTTGGGACCTTGTGATCTCGATCGAATAAGAGCACTTGAAGATGCAAGATAGATATTGTGCTGCATGATTCTTCAGTTTGATGGCCCCTTTACCAGTCGTTTAAGGCCAGAGCAACTATTCCGGTGGCTGCTAGGAGGATCTTGGAGAAAGAATTGGCAGAAGCTATTTTGAAACCGACGAAGACTGGAGACATGACTGAAGCAAAGAGTCTTGGCTGTAGAAAATGGTTTAACTCAAAACACTTGAATGATCCAAAACAAACTTCAATCACAAATTATCATTAGAAATGCATACATGTTTTAGTCCATGTTTTACAGTCCTTGTGAATCAAAAGCAGTTCACACTGATTATAAGACATGATGTGTATTTATCCAACTGTTGCTGTTCAGTGTGTGCGTGTTTTGTTTTAGGGAAACTCTCGATCTGAGTTCACAATTTGTGAAAAGTGAAATTTAAGTGAAGCATTTGAAATTTGTAAAGCACTAATTATCAAAGGGTGCCTTCAGTTATTTTTATTTTCATCTGTTTATTAAATGTCCTTTAAATATACTTAAATATTAGGGTTGTGAGTTAACTAAATGTTCATGACCAAATTTAATGTTCGACTTGGTAATGAAAAAATTTAAACATAATAGCCCCTTGGCTTATGATGATAAAAGATAATAATGTCCATCTCCAGTGTCTTTCAGAATCTGTTCTTAAATTATGTGAAAGAAAGTAAATCATATTTGGTTATTAACTCGAGTGTATAAAGGAGGGCAAGAACCTAACTGTTAGCCAGGAATTTATTTCCCCAAATCTCATGGTGACAACATCCCATGTACTAGCCAACTTCCTGTCACAAGGGGACGAGGTAGGATGAACTCCTGTACAACGAGAGTTCAAATCTCTCATAGGACATATCATACGCCAATGGTGTTTGAATCACTTGTGATGTTAGCCGTTCATCAAGATCTATTTGTGCTTATTGGATTTATCTGGATCTTGATCGCCAATGGAAAATTCTCGCGGCAGTATACCGATCACCTTTAAAATTAGTTAGTTCCAAAAGCTGATACATAGATTATCAAAAGATAAATAATTAATTGTGAATACGAACAAATCTTTTGAATCATGTTCATCAATAAAACTCTACAATCAAACTTGTATTATCAAATTTAATAACCAATCAAATAAGTTTAAAATTATAAATTTTTCAAAAAATCAAATAAATTTGAATTGAGAACTTAATAATATTTAAATGAATCAAGCTCAAGTCCTTGGGGTACAATAATTAGACTCTCCATTGAATAACTAAGAGATTTAAAATTTGAATCTCAACTGGGTGTACTCAAGAGATTTTTCCTCTAGAAAAAACGAATCTAAGAATGTTGGTCATTTAGATGAGTTTTCATGAATATTTTCATATAAAATTAATTGGTCCGAAAAATTAAAGATATGGTGCTAATTAAAAAAAACAAATAAATAATGAACCAACTTGAAACTCATAAAAAACAGAAATTTAAAAACTATTTGAACACCGTAATTCATTTTAAAATAGATCTGACTCAATTATCTTAATAAATAAACTTTAACACCATGTAGTTGAGCTCAGTTTGGCTCGAAGAACTTTTTTACCAATAGAACCTGACCGATTACTAAATCATCAACCCACTAGCTCAAATTCACTTGCCTGTACAAATATTACTATAGCTTTATAATCCTTATGAAATAATTAGTCTTTTCACAGGTTCTAGATTTAGCAATAAATAGAATCTTGTCTTCAGTCTTAGTTGTTTATTATTATTATTATTATTATTATTATTATTATTATTATGATGGTTGTTCGTTATGATGTATTTGTATTTTTGTTTTCTATTATTCATGTAGAAGCACATTTTTATGGTAAATTTTATTTTGATTTTTCTATAAAAAATCTTTGCCACCGTGGTAGTGGAGGGAGAGGGTGCCGGTGACATTGATGAAGAAGAGAGAAACCCAATTAAATAAAAAATTTAAAAAATACAAATCAAAATTTATCTCCGCCAATAAATGATTATGATACCAATCAAAATTTATTTGGACAATATTTATAAATATTTTATCGATTAAAATTAAATTTAACTAGTAAATTATCAATAAAATTCATTTTAGTCCAGTAAAATTTAATGGATAATTTTTTTCAAAGTAAGTTTTTACCTTATTTCCACTAAATTAAGTGATTATTAATTATAATGGGATTCGAATCATATCCTCTTACTCGTTCCCTAACGAGATCAGATCATCTGTTTAAGATTTTCATGTCCCCCTATCCCCTCGCCAATCAGATAGGCATAACATTCTCATGTTGTGCACTACATCCTTTAATCTATCATGTTTGATCGGTAAGGAGACACGGGAATCTTAGGACAGACGATCTGATTTGTTCCCTAACACCCGTCGAGGCTCCAACATCCTGCATTATTAAGTGAAATTTAGTCGAACATACTTTACTTAAATATAAAGAAGAAACTCCACTTACGCTCAAGTACATGTTTTAACAAATACCACAGACTGTTTATAAAAATTTAATACAAAATACAAGTTAAAAATAGAGTTAAACTTAAGCCACATCTCAAACATTTATTCAAGTATGAGTGGCTGATTCAACTTTATCTTGCAAAACCGTTCCATTGTAGTTAAATCAAAATACAATAATTGCAACGATCATCCTAGCTTTTGTATCATTTCATTTCATGTCATCTCATTCCACCACAGAACCCAATCACAATCTCAAATTTATATGTCGAGGCCCTCATCTAGTCCAGTCGAGCTCATCATAACATTTGAATCGATTTGCTTGTCGAACTTCTTTTTTCTCCTTGCTTCGAACTCTTGAAATCCTTCCATCTGCATCCAAATTAATTTGAACTTTTCATTATCAAGAAATACAATTTCTTAAATCATACAGCTAAACTAGGTTTTGAGACTGACTTGCTGGAACTGTTCCATGGATATTGGATTTTCATGAAGGGAAACATTCTGCAAAGCTTTGCAGCTCTTTAGAAGATCCTGCGGAAGCTGCAGACACCAGGGAATCAGTACATTCAAATATGAATATATAGCATACATAGACACAAATTATCTTGTTAAGAAACAATCATTCGAAAAGGAGCATTATAAATATATTTTGGCTTTTGTGAACATATTTTGGTTCATTATACCTGCTGAATAAGGTTGTTGTTTAATGAAAGCAACTTCAAATGAACAAGGTTACAGACTGAGGAAGGCAATTCTTCTATTACATTGCCTGCAAATAAATTTGAAAAGGAAATATTAGGTACAGAAGCATTTTCCAAGACAAACTGGCCTTAATTCAGACAGTACCGCAAGGTTGGTCCAGCTTTCAAACATTGCTTAATACAAGCGTGAAACTTAATAAAAAAAAGTTCACGATCAACAAGTAAATATTCATGAAAAGCATGTTTTGAAGTGGGAGCAAGTTCATTCTGAAGAGAAACCATTTCAACAGGGAATTTCCAATTGAGTGTCTAAGCCAAAATCACTTATTGAAAATAGATGAGGAAAAAACACATAAAAGAAACTGCTAGATCAAAACGTTTTCAACTTTGCAGTGTTGGATATGGAAGGGCTTCTAACTTTAGCATAGTGAAAACATATCAACACTTGTATGGTTAAAAGTAGCATTACCGATAAGAAAATACTAACATTTTGACAGATTAGACCTCAATGAGAGGAAACCATTCAAAAGAGGTATCTTGAGCACTCACCACCATTTGGTTCACGTCACACATTAGATCATAGAGACGTCCACTATCATTGAGACAAGCATACTCACATCACCATTTGGTTCACCTCTCATTTCCTCTCCAACTATCATTGAGACAAGCATAGCACTCAACAACTCAAGGCACAAGCCCAAAAATACACATTATGTCTCACATCTTAATTTGTTTATAACAGAACATAGAGACGTCCACTAGTCCACATTGCTAACTAAAGAATACCATGTACAAAAGGAAGCTATAACATCTCAAGAATAGGTAATGATAAAATCTAAGGTCTCAAAGATAAAATCAATGGTGTGCTAAGTCAACACCACTCAATATCTTGGGCTATCCATCAATGGTGTGCTAAGTCCAACATCAATCAACATCTTGGGTTTCCCAACGATGTCCTCCAAGAATCAACTTTTCTCTAGTTCTCTTCAAACCAAACTGAGTTCACCTTCAAGGAATCATTATCAGAGCCTTGAAAATCAACATGTTGGTGAAACTTCTAGATAAAAATGTAAAAAATCTTTGAGTTTCTTCTATGTAGGAATCATCATCTACTCCTGGATCACTTAGTGCAAATTCATTGAACAACACAAGATTTATTGTGGTCAACGCCATTGTATCATTCTGTTTTTTCCATATATTCCTGATTATGTGTTCCAGGCCTCAGATCACTTCATCTAGATCATTACATCTCAACATAGATTTCATTCTCACTTGCTAGGGGACAAAATCTTGTTGCAAAACTTATCTACAATGCTTTGAATCTTATCTTCACCTTGATAACAAAGAACAATTAAAAAATCTTCATTTTTGTCACATGGACTCTTTGCCAGTGTCGAAGAGATTCCTATCACTGCTTGTTTGATAACATGAAATACAAGGACTCCCACCTTTAACTCCTCTGCTCATTACATTTATCATTTGATTCTTTTCAGGAGGCATTGATCCTACCAAGAGGTCATAAGGAAACTCCATTACAAACTTTTTTCCCCAAAGAAACAACTTCCACATCCACATTTTATGAGTGATCAAACCTTCATTAAGTAGAAAAATAAGAGAGCAAGTATGACCTTGGTTGATGACAAAGTTATTGCAACAGGGAGGGTATAGTCTGAGAATTCTTATTACTGAACCTTATACAAATATGATAAATGGGAATACCTGTTATGAATTTAAGCAAACCCAAATTTCTCTCAAACGCAATTTATCAATACAATATAACTATCCGAACTCAATCTAAAGTTCATGATTAGGTATTTGAACCCATGTAAAGAGGGTTAGGTGGAAGTATCCTACAAATATTGCAGCTTGTCATCCCTATCTACTTGCAGCGTAGAAACATCATGGGCAGCCAAAATAAGGGTAGCAGATCATATGCAGCAAAATAGTATAAATTAGAATGAGAAACAAACTTAGATCTGAAGAACATAAACCAAAATTATCAATCTATCAGGAAAAAGATGAGGGTCTACAATTCATCATAAAGTGATATTCAATATGACAAGAAAACTACCGTTTGCTTGTAATTCTTCAAGGGAGATACACCCTCCAATTGATTCTGGAAGGCACTTCAACTTGTTACTTGAGACATTTAGCAACACCAACTGTGATCATTTCCATTACAGATCAGTGGCACAAGAAAGATATAGACAACCAACAAACCGCTGAAGTTCACGAACATATGGTTCTAACTTGAACTTGAATATCATGGAAACTACATAGGCATAGCATCAATGCCATTATTGAAGACGAACAAGCAACAATTCTCATTATCATAGAAACATGTTTCTTAAAACAAAGTATTTTAAGAAAGGAATGAGACATTAATGAAATATATGGATCCACCATCATCATATGTACAGTATATGATTGTATCCCACAGTAGTTCAGTACCACGTCACAACAGATTCACTGATTGTGTGAAGCATTTGAAGAAACTGTATTGCATTTTCTCGTATTGAATTACGTAGATCAAGAATGCTCACATTACACAAATTTCCAATGGTTTTGGGCAGACAAACCAATGAGTTCCCTGTGATGGATAACTTCTCCAGTCTGGAAAGAAAACCCACTGGAAACCAAAGAGAATGCCATACAAGATTACAACCATGAATATACAAAAACAAGTCTAGCACAATATAGTCAGTGTAAAGAGTTTATTCAATCTAGAAAAAAGAAACAAAAGCATGTGTGTAAGCTATCTGGCCAAACTTTGAAAATGAGTCTTTGAACTATTTTTCATATTCTTCATATAGTAACTGTAAAAAGAAAATTACATTCATCGGGCAAGTTAGTAAGGTGATTGCCATCAAGTATGATGACCTTTAGCTGTCGGAGAATTCCAATTGTTGTTGGAAGTTGCTCGATCTGATTGTTGGCTAAAACCTGAAAAGGGCATATATTCCATGGGGAGAGTTAAGTTTTTCTATCTGATATTGCCTCTCAAAGCTGATAACTGGAGAATTTTCCCTATTACCCAATTATCACAACGATATGCCAAAAAAAGGAACCATAAAAAGATAATCTCACCAAACGCTGCATATTAACCAGTTTACTGATTTCTGGTGTTACTTCATCTGCAAAAGGACAATGACACGGCTAAAATTTGAAATTTCTCTATGAGAGAGACAACAATAAAGTTAAAAGGTTAGAACATATAACGAATATTTAATTATTCACATTGTTGAATCCACATTTTAAGTTTAGTCAAGGCAATGCAATTGTTTTTAGTAAATTATATCAAACACAGAAAATTAATGGACCAAATAGCTGGGCTGGAAAACAGAAGAAAAAAAAAAATCAAAAACGAAAATCATAGTCCAATGGAAGAAGAACTTCAAAATGTAAACAGTCAATGTTTCACCAAGATGTTAAATACGAGGTCATGGTAATTGTAACCTATTTGAGCATATTCAAAAATAGCAAGAAGATTATGGCAAATCAATTAAAATTCGATGTGGCACAAATGTATTTTGGGCATTTGATATCGACTAATGAAAATATAAATAGAAAAGGGCAGTGTGATCTTTTATTGACGTATTTGGTCAAAAATATAAATAGAATATGGGATTTTTGTTGTCTTAGTGGATATTTGTATCATGAGCATACATGATAATATTTCTCTACACTGATTCCTTATTTTGTAAAAATTATGGACAATAAGAGAAAAATATATGCGCCTAATTCAATAAAAAAATAATTATTGTGATTTGATAAAAAGGCCTAAAAAATTTTATTTTTTATTTTTCGAATCACTCCGATTTGTTGATGGCCTTCTACCTTGGTTCACATATCAAAACTTTACCTAATCTCATTTTCCATGCCGCTTCTGCCGTCCCTGTCCCCATCTCTGTCTGTTGTTCCATAGTGGCCCAACCACTGTGGGTAGGCATTGCACAGATAACCTCCATCAACAATCTGGACACCGATTACAACACGTGCTCTCGCCTTGTCAAGGTAACCCATCCTTCCCTCTCTATGTCCCCAATGTTATGTTCCTTTTCTAGAAATCTATTCTTGATCAGTTTCTTATGTTACTGCATTAATGTGCCAAAAAAGTTACTTTGCCAAACACTCCAATGCAACATGTAATAATTTGCCTTGAACCAATATGACAAATTGAAACTGGTCCAATCCCAAATATAAACAATCTATCATATGCAACTTGAGAAGCCAAGAAAACAAGAGATTCATATCAATCAAAATGTTCCTACGTTTTCTACATTTGCCTACTTTCTACATCTACAAAGATGGTAAGCTTTTAGACATCCAATGTCACAAGTCACAACTAAGGTAGACAAGAAAATAGAAACATTCTAAAGATGGGTCTAGAACCATGTTGCAAAATGCTAATAAATCATCAAGCTTAAAAAACATATTTTCCTGCTTCTAATGAGGCACTATATTTGGATGTCACTATATTCCACCTACAAAGATTTACATCCTCATGATGGCTAAACAAAATCATCTTTAACTAAAGCAAATTAAGACAGCATAGGAGGAGATCCATACATGAGATATACCACTAGCCTTACCATGTGCTAGCATTTCCTACTTAAGCCCGTAATCATATATATGATAGTCTCTAATTTGTGAATCCAAATCTCAACATCCAATCAAAACAAGAGAAATAAGATAGGAGCACTAGCTCATTGATTGTTAAACCAAGGTTTTATACATATGCCATCACATTGATCCACACCATGAACAATTTCGTCAAGCAATCTCATACAGAAAGCTGCAAATTTATATTGACAGTGTATCATGAGAATCTTCATTGTGTATTTATCTACCTTCACCATTCTCTCTTGTAACATGAGTAATGCTTGTTTCTTCAGTTTATGCAAAGTCAAGGCCCACGGTCAACTCATTGAAAGTTTGAATAAGAGATAAACTCACTTTATAAAACCAAGGCTACTCAAGATTAAATTAACGATGACCTCTTCATATTTAAATTTATTTTTAGAATGATAAGTAACATTACCAACAGTTCTTATTTAGATGCCATGTACATCTCGGAACGACTCAATCCCAATCCATAATTGCTATATACAGTGAGCCTTAGACCCATGAAAGACCCAACCAAATCATGTCAAATATAACATCAAAATGCCTCTTGTGAACTTTCTGAATGCAGTATTTAAACTCAGTGTCAAGGTTGCTCACCCATTAAGGATAATAAAACCTTTGTCCTCAAGTTGTGGCTAATTGACAAGATTTTTGCAATATATCGCGTAACTTTTCTTTTTCTAGTCACATCCATTGTATTGTTTAGTAGTTGTCCTTCATTTGCTTAGAACTTTAGTCACATATAATTGAAACCCCCATCAGACTTGATAGGCATAACAACATCTTCATGAAAATGCTAAGCCTAAGCTCACATTAATGATTAACTCATGTAACCTCATAAACCATTATAAATAATTGGTCCAAATGGAGATCCAAATACATATATGCATTAACAACAACAACTCATAAATCCTGACATTTCTTAGAAATTCAAGGCTTAGGGGTATGTAGCATCCAATTGGACTATGAATGGTACTAGAGAAGGGTGCCTTTATGTTCAATTATAGACAATGTCAATTATTTTTTAACATATAGCTCTAAATAAATTGTGAGGCGCTAACAATATAAATTTATAAATTAGAGATTTCATAGTAGAGAGAAGTGGTCAACCAATTAGACTTCTGTTATAGAGTAGCGCATTTTGTGTTTGATTGCTAAAGTTGATTATTCAAAAATATACAATATAATTCAAACCACTAGTGAAGTTTGAACTATCCCTTCCATACACGAGGTGAAAATTTGAGGACTCTTAAGTATATATTGGCCAGCTACCTAAATTTAGGACTATAAGATACGTGCTCATCCATCAAGTTTACAATAGGCATACAACATGTATCATTGTTTTTCTTGTCAAAAACTTGCTGAAGAAAAAAAAAAGTAATCACAATCCATAAGAACAATATGTAATAATCTCTTTCGAAAGAAATTATATCTAATGCCCCCAATTACCTAATACGGAATAATCATTCATGATAGTTTTTAATATTCTTGGTTATGCCAGTTCATTTAGACAGTAAAAGAATAATGTTTAGTTTTTGCATACCAATTAATAAATTTATGTGAAACTGTTTGTAAACAAAGAACTAGTATTAAATGTGTTAAAGATGTGGCCTGAGATACTACCTTATACAACATTTGAACTGGTACAATAAAGTAGTCATGATCAACATAATTGATAATTTAAGTTACTCAAGGATCATGAATATAGTGAAACAGACAAAGTTAAAACCTTCACTTACTTATTCTGTTGTTTGTTAGATCAAGAGTACGAACAAAACTTTCCACTGCAAGGATCTCACTTGGTAACGTCTGTAAAAGAAGTTTAGAACAGGCGTTATCATAATGCAATATCAGAAGAGAAGTGTAGTCAATTTTCCTCTTGCAATATGACTCATCAACTTATATGTAAGTTTGTCAATCTTGCATACTCATTTCTTATGTAAAAGTTTAGGCGTATGTGCATGTATACCTCTACTTAAAGTAAATTGACGAGTGTAGCATGAAGCATGAGTATAGTTAACAAACACATATAATGGCAATTGCATAATATATAGACAAACCAATTCATATGATCTTTTCTCATAGAATTGTCTTCTTAGTAAAACTCACACTCATTTTCCATTGCATCATGTAAAAATGGATTGATTATGCCCTCGTGCGGACAACTAAGTGGCAAAGATATAGAATGTCCAACTTTGCAGTTAATCATATTAAATATCCACCTAAACCATGGCTTCTAAGATAGGTTTCAAGACCGAATTCTTCCCAGAAAGTGCGTCGAGGACCATAATATGTATACAAAAGGGAGACAGTCTATGTACCGGAAACAGAAATCCTTCCAGCAACATGAAAGCATCTAACACTAGCAAGGGTTACAATACCATGAAAAACAGGGGAAAATATAGAATTCTGGATTCTGAAATATTTGATTTTCCATGTCCAGAAGGCAACCAAGAGCTATAATTGCATGCGGAAGGTTTTGTAAGATCCTAGAAACCAATGGAAAAGGGAACAGAAAAACATACTCTCAATTTGGAGTCTCTCAGAGCAACGATGCCGGTCGATCGCCATCGGGCGACCCGACCGGCGCTAGAATCCCCGGCGCCTTTGCTGTTGCAACACCCCATCAAAGGAGCGTCTTAACGTGCTCAGTTCGAAACAAGATTGAGCTCGTCGATTCGCCACAGATTAACTTCGCTTTGTTCGGCGATGTCTCCCCTCGAGCCTCGGCGAACTGCGACACTCGAGGGCAAAACTACTCCCCTTTTACTCGACGCCTTCCGGCGACTTAAAATAGGGACGGAGGCCGGAGGATCGGCTAAAATTAGTCCTAACTTTCACCTTCGCCAACAATAATACCCTTGAAATTTTCAAACTCTTTCAGTTTACCCTCACACCTTGGGCCCACTCTTATCGTCGAGGGCAATGGACTACCTTATCGTTCAAGGGCATTTTATAATTCTATGACTCGAAATAAGATAGAATTCTTAGGGAATCAATTAAAAAGGCATCCGCCCAGCCTATATTTTTAAAAAATAAAATAAAATAGTACGCTCATATATTTTATAGTAGTGTAGACACAAATGACATAACATAAAAACTTTAATCAAATTAATTTTGAGTAAATTATTTTAACTCTATCTTACTAGTTACTTCTATATTATTTTTTTTATAACTTGATTAAAATTATCTAAATTTGATTAAAATCACTTTAACTTAACCAAAATCACTTACACACTATAGTAACAGTTAGGATCCATAATTATTACACGTTCTATAATAGTATTTAATGATTTGATCAACTTAAATTAATTTTAATTAAGTTGGTAAAAAAATTTAATTCTTAATCAAGATAGAATAATTTTTTTTTTCTATTTTGGAGTGGTCATGCCCCATGGCTAAAAAATAATGCTTGAAAAAAAAATATTTTTGAAGTATAAAATATGAAATGACGTGCTATTTTTTTATTTAAAAAAATCTTTGACAATACGAATTTAAAAGGATGGTTCTTTTGATTTTTAACCATTATTGGGCCAAAAATTGAAAATGATTTTTAATATATAAATCATTAAAAATATATATATTAATTTTTTAATCAAAGAACCAACCTTATTTCTAAAATTTTAGCTCTCCGCTTCTCCTTCATCTTTGCCTTAACTAAGTTAGCATCGCACTCATAAGACATGATGAAGGAATAGTCAATTTAGCAAAAGATAGTAATGTAAAATAGGAAGGATAAACATCAAATTCATAATATGCGGAGAAATTTTTGTAAAATCATTTCTTGAACAAGCTGGCAATCTCAATAATAATAAGATTCTAGCAACAGAAATACAAACAAAAGTGTCCCTCTTCCAAATAAAAGAATTCCATTAGATGTAACGAGGGAAAAAAAGATACTGGTACTGTCTTCTTTCCAAAAAAAAAACACCCAATCCCATGTAATTATAATAAGAATGAACGCAGGAGAACAAAGCAAATCACAAATCCACGTCTAATTGCAATGTGTAAAACACTGGATTGTCCAACAAGATTAAGACAACAACGATGCCGAATCTTCAGACCAAACCCTCAACCTCCTAAAAGAAAGTTGAATTTCTGACTCCTCCAACCGAACTACCAATTAGGCCACAGCAGGCATGTCCTTGAGCCATAGGTCCAATGGCTTCCCAATTGAGTAAACTATAAAACCGATCTCCCTAAGCTTGACGGGATCGACCACATTGCGTCCGTCAAAAATAAAAGCAGGTTTCTGCATGCTCTGGTAGATCTTCGCATAATCCAGCTTCTTGAACTCGTCCCACTCAGTGAGGATGCAAATTCCGTGTGCCCCCTTAGTCGCCTCGTAGGCGTCCCAGGTCACAGAGACCTCCTTCACTGCAGTGGGGCTCATAGGTTGCAAGTGGATGGGGTGATCCCAGTCGAATTTGTTCATCGCGAGATCGCGTTGGATCTGATCTTCGGACACTTGGGGATCGTAGATGCAAATCTTGGCCTTGTCGCCCAGAAGTCCCTTGCAAACATCGATGGCCGGAGTCTCCCTTGTGTCACCAGTATCCTTCTTGAAGGCAAACCCGAGCACGGCAATCTTCTTCCCGGCAACAGTGTTAAACATGGAGGCAACCACCCGGTTGACGAATCGATTCTTCTGGTAGTCGTTGATTTTGATAACTTGCTTCCAGTAATTGGCCACCTCAGGAAGGCCATTGCATTCGCAGATGTAGATCAAGTTCAGGATGTCCTTCTGGAAGCAAGAACCACCAAACCCGACACTCGCATTCAAGAACTTGGGCCCAATTCTCGTGTCTTTCCCAACAGCATAGGCCACCTCGCTCACATCTGCACCCGTGGCCTCGCAGAGTGCCGAGATGGCATTCACTGAAGAGATCCTCTGAGCGAGGAAGGCATTGGCAGCAAGCTTGGATAGCTCAGCAGACCAGAGGTTGGTCGTAATGATTCTATCCTCGGAAACCCAATTAGCATACACCTCTTTCAGTGCTTGCACGGCCTTGCGGCCCTCTGGTGTTTCACGGCCACCGATGAGCACTCGGTCAGGGTTGAATAAATCTTGAATCGCTGTGCCCTCAGCGAGGAATTCGGGATTGGAAAGGATCTGGTAGTTGATGCCTTTGCTGTTGTGGGTCAAAATCTTCTCGATAGCCTCCGCGGTCTTGACAGGGACAGTGGATTTTTCAACCACAATCTTGTCTGATTTGGAGACGTCGGCTATCATGCGAGCAGCACTCTCCCAGTAGGTAAGGTCAGCAGCCTTGCCTGCACCGAGTCCCCGGGTTTTTGTTGGTGTGTTCACAGAGACAAAGATTATATCGGCCTCACATACGTGCTTCTCCACATCTGAGCTGAAGGAAAGGTTCTTCCCTCGGCACTGCTTCACTATATCTTCAAGCCCCGGCTCATAAATTGGAAGTTGATCACTGTTCCAGGCAGCAATGCGGGCGACAGAGATGTCAACAACAGCAACTTCAATGGACGGGCATTTCAAAGCGATGACGGCCATGGTTGGGCCACCGACATAGCCGGCACCTATGCAGCAGATCTTCACCATATTTATTTTCTAGATCTTTATCCTGACCCAGTTACAAACAAAGAGACACTGATTAGCATTGTATGTCATATCTACAAATCAAAGTAAATAGAAAAAAATCTGCATGCTTGCAGACATTAGAAAATCTGCAATTTGTGATTATCAAGAACATACAGCTACATTCTTCAGGAACGTTGAAACTTGAAAGCGTACCTGACCTTTGCCATTTTCTTTGTTGAATCAATGTGTATCAAAGTAATAAGAAAAAGAAAACAGTAAAGTGCAGAGATCTATGATTTTAGTTGCCAAAATATAAATTTCTAGAACATCTTGAGAACACATAATTACTCAACCGGCCAAACAAAAAAGATGAGATCGGATCTGAAATTTTTCTATCTGGAAAGGCAAATTTGACATCACACACAATCAAATAACTATCAAACAATGTCTACCTTCTAAGTTCAAAAACAAAGCAACAAAGACGACCATCTAGACTGAAATTATTGAGATCTATCCAGATTCACAGCTCCAGGAAGAGAAATAAAATAGGATCTGGACCCTAGTAAAATTAATCGTACACAACGACCTCAACTTTAGAACAATCGCAGCATTAATTAGAAAATATCTTCTTCGAGGTCACCATACACAGATCCGAAAAAACAAAATGCTGTGATATGTTCAGATCTACGACTCACGCAACAGAGATATGTCTGGATATGGATCCTATTTACGAAATCCCAATTCTGAAGCATGTAGACTCACTAGATCTATGAAGATTTTGCATAATATCCACAGATCTGGACAAGGCGCCAAAATTTTCAGGCTCAGGTCAAGAAACTCAGTGAAGTCGAAAGCTAGTTGAGTGCATTACCTTATGGCGCAGGGGAGATCTGAAGGATAAGAAGAGGAGCGAAGGGCGACGGCGAGAGTAAGAGGACTCGTTTCCGGTGTAGAATGAAGGAGGAAGAAGGGGCGTGCGCCTGCTTAAATAGTGGCCAGAGCCCGTTCGCCGCAAGAACTTGAATAAAGAACCAGACTCAGAGGGGGTGCGTCGGTAGGTGGCCCCCACCCACCACACCGGCAACGACCGCACCAAAAAAAAATTATAGGGTAATCAAATTTATAAATTATTATTTAGCTAAATTTTAATTGGATAATAATTTTTTAAAATTATATCAGTTGTTATAAACAATGATAATTTTTTTGAAATTTATTATATTTATTCTTTTTTTTTAGGATTTAAAAAACTATATTTTTTTAGGAGTCTTTAATAAATTTCATCGGTTCTTATTCTTATTATTGTTGTTATTATTAACTTTAAATTACAATATCAATTAGCTAGCCAAATAAGTAAAGTGATTAGCAATAAAGCAGAGGTTAGTTGTTGCACATGTGCAAATGATGATTTCAATCTTGGGAAATAAGCAATGTAAAAATAAAGATTTAATAGATCAAAATGAATAATTGCCAAATGTCAAGAGAACCCTATTTTTTTATTCAATGAGCATCCATTTTGATTTTTTTTTATCATTACTCATTCCTATTCTTATAAAATGACACGAATCCTTTCTGTCACACTGCATACTTTTAACAACACTCCTACCTATATACATATATTTCCATCTAAATCAGAGTCAAACTATAACAGCTCCATTCTTATAACTGCTATAATTAAATTATCACACAGTTATGGTAACTACTATTTCATAATTGTTACAGTATATATACTAAATAAACTTTAAGATATCATAATTTTTAATTCAGACTAAATCAATAATATATATTAAATTAAAGATCTTTAGATATCTTTGATTTAATATATCTCAATTCAATCTAAATCAAAAGTTATAATCTTTCAAAGTTATAAGTTATATATAGCAGTTACGATTTCGTAATTGTTACAACGTGTATACTAGGTAAACTTTTAAATATCATAACTTTTGACTCACATTGAATCACGGGCCACACAATATATTAAATTGAAAATTTCTAAACAAGCTTTGATTTAATATAATGTGCATCTCATGGTTCAACCTAAATAAAAAATTATGGTATCTTAAAGTTAAACTTAGAGTCATAGCAGTTATGGTTTCATAACTGCTATGTGTATGTTGGGTAAATTTTAAAAGGTTATGATTTTTGAACCATCGGACACATAATCTATCAAATTAAATATCTCTGAACGAGCTTCAATTTGATATATTATATATTTTGTGGTGCAATGCAAATCAAAAGTCATGACATTTTAAAGTTGAGTTTATAATTGTAGCAGCTACAGTTTTGTAGCTGCTACAACTAAGTTGTCACACAGTTGTAGCAACTACAGTTTCATAATAGTTACAACATATATACTGGGTAAGGTTTGAGAGGTTATAATTTCTTTTCTCTGAACAACAGGACACACAATATATCAAATCAAAAATCTTTGAACGAGTTTTGATATCATATATTGTTTGTCTCATAGTCTATTCCTTGATATCATATATTATTTGTGCTGGAGCAATCTGGGTACCCTAAGTTTTGATGTTTGGGCAAAGATTTAAGTTAGGTTTATTATTGTATTTGATATGTATTGTGAGTGTGCAGGATACAGGTACAACAAGGAAAATCTAAAGGTGATCTGGGTAAAGGAGGAAAGTCCAAGGATGAGTCTTAGTGATGTAAGTCCAAGCATACAGTCTTGGCAACATAAGTACAAGTGTGACTTGGCAATGAATGAAGTCCCGGAGGAGCGACCTCTTGGCAAAGGAAGACCCGACAACAATGACAAAGTCGATGGAAGCTCCAGAAGGCAAGACGTGAATGATGGAGAGACATTATAGGGAAGCAAGGCTGATGGAGGAGGCCAGAAGGCTAGGTCTAGGTTGGTCGGGTGAGGATGAGTGCTGAGCGAATGTACTCGGGGGTTAAATCCTAGGATTAGGGTTATACTGTAGCGTTACTATAGCAGTACTGTATTGTTACTATAGCAGTTAACTGATGTTTTCATCAGTCGACTAGTACCCGACCGTTGGCTTGTAATGGCTGAATTTCTCTTAGGACCAGTCGATTGGTGGTTTTACCAGTCGACTGGTGGCGGGGGAAACAGTAGGTGTTTTCATCCCGAGCTCTATTTAATGGAGCTCAGGGTGCTTCGCCAAGGTTTATGAAATTAGTAGGGGTTAACCCTAATTAGAGTCTCCAAGTGATCTAGCGTGCTTGTACGAGGTTGTGGCGAGGTTTCTCCACCCACAAGGAGCTACGCGAGCTAGCCGGAAGTTCTCCGGGGAATCATCCACCGACGGATCGGGATCGTCCACCTTACGGAGAGCCGTGGAGTAGGAGCTTTATCTCTGGACCACGTTAAATCAACGTGTTAGGTTTGCTTTCTATTGTTAATATTTATTTTTGTATTCCGCTGTGCGTACTAACCATTGTAGGAAGCGATGTTTTAGGTGAGACGCTATTCACCCCCCCTCCCCCGCCCCTCCTCGCAGCGTCAAGGTCCCAACAATTTATTTTATTACTCATTTCTAAATTATGTAAATGCAAATAAATTACTAAATCAATTTATAGTTAACTGCTAAGTGATTAGGAGTGGATTTTTATGATTTTTCGTGAAGGTTCTTCGTATCATTATATAAATAACCGTATTATTTTTATTCGGAGAATTTAGTTTGCTATAGTCTATTTGGTAGTTAAATATTATTATATTTATACTAGAATTATAAAGATATTGATTGCCGTTGTCCTGTGAATTATAATACAATTATATAGGGCAAGAAAAATGTCATCATAAATAATCTAATAATTTATTATTTAAAATTATTAAAATATAAGAAGAGGATCATATTATATGATTCTTGTGATTGTTATTGTACAATAGGTTTACGATGATCCCTATAAATAATGTATAAACTCCAAACTCGATAAAATCATAACCGAATTTTGTTATGAAAAATCGTAACAAAATTATGTTATGAAAAATCGTAACAGAATTCTATTATATAAAATCGTAACAGAATTTTATTATGAAAAACCTTAATAGATTTTTCTTTCATAGCATCCATCGCATTGGTCTTCATCTAAATATAAGTCACCAGTCAACAATCTCCACCTTGGCGAATATTCACCCCTTCGAATAACACGAGTATCTGAATAAAGCTCCATCTGGATTTCTGGGTCCGGGCTGCCTTCCTCTAACATCGATAGATATGGATTAAGATCAAGCAATGCTTGAATTTCTCTGTGCATGTTTGCAGCATTGTCTATAGTGTGAACCTTCTCAAGTTGAATTTCCCCAAAAGCAATCAACTCTCTGATCTTGTGAAACCTCACATCATTGTGCTTGGTTCTCGCATGATACACCTATTCTTTGCCAAATAGATAGCACTCTGACTATCGTATAACAACTTGACTTCACCTTTCTGAACACTCAGTTCTCTGACCAACCCTATAAGCCATAAAGCTTCCTTTGCTACTTCAGTTATTGTCATGTACTCTGACTCCGTAGTAGACAATGCAATAATAGTGATCCTGTCCGAATCACCGAACCAAAGGACGCTGGGCACGTGGTACGCTCCTAGTCGAGGACGTAGACCTCCGTCTGGTCGCACGAATCTCCGGCGAACCTGCACAAAAGTCGGGCCGGGAAGGGTTCCCGGCGTCGACCCTCCGACGCTCAAGTCAGGCAAGCAAATAATGCAAAAGGTGGCTCCAGAGATGATTTTTTCGCGTACCTCCGGCGAAGTAAGAGGCTCTATATATAGAGCGAGGAGAGAACTAATGCACGTTCATCGAGGTGCAGACGTGTCAACCACCCATACCTCGGTATGTACTTGTCAGAGAGCTTACCTGACACCATACTGCTACAGTCCGAGCATGTCTTTGATGGGACAGCAAGACACCCCGTCGCCAGACTAGGGGTATGGCGTAGCCAGACTAGGGGTATGGCGTAGCCATACGACTTGACGGCTGTCAGAGGGTGTTCCCTTCCTTTACCCACCACCCGGCCGGGACGTCCGTCCGGCCGACCGGGCGAAGAACGTCGTCCGGACGGCCTTAATTCCCTGCGTCGGCCGGGCGGCCCGTCCCTCCGCTCGGTCATTATGTACTGTTTCATTGAGCGTCGGAACCCTGATCCCTACCAGGGTGCCTTTTACTACCAGATGTCCCTTCCTTCTAAATCCGGTCGGCTCGTCCTTCTCCGGCGGGCCACTGGGCCCTTTAACCTCCCCGCGGTGTTGATCCCTCGTATGGGGTTCCGGATTCTTACCACCGGATCACTTGCCTCCCCCTCGAGTCTAGTCGAAGGAGGCGAAGTCTGACTGACTGAACTGCCGATCTGACTGAGCAATGATCCTTGCATTAATCCGCTCGGCCTGGCATAAGGATGCTCATCCGTTCGGCAATATTTCGTCCACGCCTTGTGCTTCTCTCGGAATCCCTGTCCAATGCTCCCCCCTCCCCCACTGTGTATCACGTGCACTACGCACGGTAAGGGGAGCTCATTAAATGCGGCCAGTATCTCGCTGACGCGTGGCGATCGTGCGCTTGTCAGCGCATGGCGGTGTCGTCACTTCCGATGGGACAGCCGCCGTTTGAAATGAACGGCTGGATGATGACCTTGTTATCAACGACCTGGATCGGACGGTGGAGGTTGCTTCCGGGTGGCAATATAAAGCTTGCGGCTCCGCTTCCGCCGCCGCCTCGCTGCTTCATTCTCCTCCGGCACTTCTCTGCTCGTATTCTCTTCCGGCAACCTCGCCCCTCAACTCTTCGGCAAACCTCGGCCCTTCGTCGATCATCTTCTTTGTTTGTAAGGCCTTTTCTCTTGTCCCCAGCGCTTTCTTCTTTTTGTTACCTGTTTCCTTCAATCGGCTTTTTCTCCATTCTTTGCTCACCCCTTCCCTCGGCATCCTATATTCTCGTCCCTTGACCATGACTAGCACTTCACAGTCGACTGGCGGCGTTCCCTTTTCTAATACCTCAAGTTTTAATTTGTCATTTTTCTTTGAGGTATTCCTAGGCATATATCTAGTTGTTTTGGGATTCCTATCTAGGTTTTCCTTAACCTTAGATGAGTTAATTCTAGGATTGGCATTTCTAGTCAAGAACTTAGAGATGTTGAAGATTCTAGATGGTTGGGTGTTGCCTAATTGGAGAACGCATGAGTGGAGATATTGTAGGCCCATGATGATTGGGAGCTGTCAATGCCAAACTGGAGATCACGTGGTTAAATAATTACAACTCTGAATGAGAAGTTGGTTGAAATGGTAATGTACAACCCTTTATGAAATATCATTAGAATTCCCACTAAAAATAGATGTAGAAGTGTGAGATGGAGTTGGGCTCATTTTGAAGTATATCTGTTTATTCTTTATTTATATATCTTTGGAAGGCTCTCCAACCAGTTTTATAAACAATCCTGCCCTACACTTTTGCTCCAAATCAATCTGAAACTAGTAGACATGTTGAATCAAGTTATTAGGTGCATTGCTACTTTTTTGCTGACATTCCGATTAATGGAGTTGGAGCTTCTGTCAATCTTTTTGAGTTATATAGTTTTACCTCTTTAGGAATTATGTTTTTCATGTTTGAACATATTATATTTATTTCGGCAAGTAGGAGGTATGTTGTATAGTTAAATTGTTGTTCTGTATTTTTTTTTGCAATGAATCATATTTGAAATGTTAGTGTCACTTGAATATGATTGCTCTCGTAATCTTACTGCTTTGCATTTTATCTAGTGTTTCTGAGACATAATTCCTTGACCGAACACAAAGAGCATGTCAATGGAATCGTCTGTTATTGGTTTACTCATTCCTAGCCTTAGGAAAGGGGCACACTTGGAGCTTGCACTATTGGATACTCAAATGCATGTTTGAGTAAGTTCAGTGGCAGGATAAGATTTGCCAGCCAATGCCAGATAGCCAAATTCAAGGTTTGTTTGTTAATTTCTTTGGTAACCTTGTGCACCAATGTAAATATCATCACCTTAACACATTTTTTAAAGTATCCGCATATAATCCATGAAATTTCATCTTATATACTGGTAATGCATGCTAATTGTGATGCTGAAAGAACACTGCTATTGTTCTTATTATACTAGTGTAGTTCAATGAATTGACTCATGTAACAATGGGCTTCGAGACTATTCAGTGCCCAGGTGCATCATAATGTTAACTTCAAATTTTTCACACTAAATTATCATGGATCCATGTAAACATAACCAGCAGGTTTACTTCTAAAATTTAGTAAACTACATACTAAGAAAAGATCAGTTGTCCTACAGTCATCAATTGATTAGGAATTTAGGAATCCCTAGTGAAAATTGTGAAAAGCCACTGTAACATATTTGATTCTCTTTCTCGCAAAAATAGGAAGTATGTGCTGGGTTACACTACTACTGATGAAACAACTTTATATGTGCCATCAATTATATGAACATGAAAATTGGTTAAACGAGCTAGACAAAAAATTTGCAAATACTAAAAAAAGGACAACCCAATGCATGAAGCTCCCGCCAATGCGGAGTCCCGGAGAAGGGGTACACAGCCTTATCCTACATTGCAAGACGTTTCCACGAGATTTTTTTTTTTGCAAACACTGATGAGCTAAATTATGCACTGATTGAGAATTAGAAGTTTTAAGCAAGGTTCATAATTTCAGTGTTGATATCAGGCTCAAATTACACCATCTTGGTGTCATGCTTGCTAGCACTCATAGACAGAATGAGACAATTCGAACAGCGGTGACATTACTTTTGACTAATCCCATCCTTTTGATTCACTCCTATTTGGTTTACATCCAAAACAATAACATAACAATTTCATAGTCAATTAAATTAACAGTTCATAGAAACAACTAATACTATAAGACAAACATCTTAATTTATGATATAACATACTGCTAAGAATATCTCTACTAAAACCGTAATAGCAGGATAACACTAAATTGCCTTGTATTTACTTTGGCATATATATGAAGTTACATTAATTAAACCAACCTGTATATTTGATCGAGTAATTATTTGGAATGGATCTCAATTGGATTTTACTTGGCTCTAAATGATTATGTCCTGCTCGACATGAGCTAAAACTAATATTTATACAGCCCATTATGAGCAATACATGGGATCGGGATGGGTCAAAAATATAATTTTTAATCCATGTTTATTGGCCTTGATCAGTATAGATCACCCATGCTAACTGAGCAAATGGTGTCTTAATGGTAAAACACACTCTCAATTTAAGTTTCAAGAGAAGAAGCCAAGGAAGAAATTTGCAATAAGTCATAGTTTCACTGCTACACTCAAATCTCATAGAAGAGCAACTACACAACAATGTTAGTGTAGCTTCTTGAAAATAAAGAGCTCATATAGTAGCAGTTATAACTTATAAGACAATATAATGACTCCAAAGAACTAGCATAGCAAAGTCCATACGTACCATTATCTACTAGAGGTGTACTTGATCTGTTCTGGCTATATTGATCAACAATATAATGAGATGAAGCTGAAGATCTTCTCTTAACAAGAGCCATTAAAAGAAGAGCCAATACTAACACAGCTATAACTGTCACAACAATGGCTGCAGCTTTCATACCAGAATTCTGATTTCCATCATCGGCTGTGGATGAGCTTATATCTCCAGCTTTAGACATGCCTGAAGGTGCTGGGCTAGATGACCAGGAATTTCCATCTATTCTATAAAAGAAAAAGTAATCATCAGAAGAAAAAAAAAAGAACAAAATCCACACAAAAAAAAGCTTAAAACCACTGCCACTCACTTGAGGTTATGTATACTTTTCAATTTGTTTGGAATCCAACCTGTAAACTGGTTGTTTTGAATATTCCTGACAGTATAATGAGAAATATGGTTAAAGATTGGTGAGTATGCAAATGTAAAGCAAACAAAAGATAAACAATCAGAAAAAACATAATGTTCTCACATGAAATTTATATAATTTCACATAGTAAACATATTATTAAATTATGAGATCCTTGTATCATTATTGTAAACCAGACTTTCCATTGCCTTGAACAGCATTCATAAGCATCATTTGGACTCAAGCATCCGAGAGATGAATCAAGATAACAATGTTAACTTGATAACTCCAACAAAATGATGTTAATTTCTCCAGCACATATTTCACAGCTATGAAAATCCACATAATTTCATATTCAACAGGAGCAGACACAAAATTAGCTCCCAAGAAACTTTCTTTTAGAGTAATTGAATAACAAACAGTAAGTAGTTGTACTTGAAACTGCATATTATATACTTCTTTAACTAGAAAAAAAGAGCATCTAAACATGACATGACTATCATAAAAATACTTACAATTCTTCAAGAGAAAGATGGGCAAGCACACCTATTGAACCACTAAATTGATTGTTCTGTAATAGCCTGAAAGTGAAATACAAATAACATCAGATGTAAAAGACAAGAGCTTAGGTTGAATAAAATTTCGAGTTGCTTACAAATTTTTGAGATCAGAGAGGGATCCACAGCTTTGAGGTAGGTTTCCTGAGAATTGGTTGTATGAGAGATCCCTGATAACAGAATTTGAAATTGGTAACAGAGAATATGACCGTATGCACAGAATTCATAGACAAATAACTGGCATGCAGATAGCATAACCATTATCAAGTCAAACAAAAGTATCATTTAATCTTATTGAAGCTGGAGGAAAACTTATCCAAAGTGGAAGAACCAAATTTGCAATATTTCCAAATGACAGCATATGGTGCTCCACAATCATTTCTTGAAGATTCATGAGAGTCAACATAGCAATCAACTAGTTGGACAAAAAAGAAAAGTGTGTAATAGGTGAATTCCACCTTGACATGTCTAGAAGCAAAATACATGAGTATTTCTGTTTCTAAATATTTATAACGAAACTATAAGAAAAATCTAACCGCCATTTATCCTTTGCATTATTAGCACTCCAGTTCTTTCTAAAACCCTTACAAGCCTTAGATTGCAAATAACTTAATGGAATAAAATTAACACATTAACCATCACTTACCACTATATATAATTAAATCTTACATGAAAATTTCTCTAATAGGTCATGATCTTATGTTTGTTGGTAATCTTAAGCTTAGGCTTTCTTCTACTACAATCCCTGAGGAACCACGAGTTCAATATAACAACATGATCTTCCTACAAACCTAATCTATCTATTCATCTCCCTACATCTCACACAAACCCTTCCCTACCTCAGGCATGTCTCCCAATTTTATTGTAGCATACATTGTTTTCAAAAACCTCCACCGAAATCGCTTATGCATCCCCTAGTTTATGCAGTGCGAAACCACATGACATATGTATTCAATCCCTAGCTCATTTAAAGCCCAAAGCATGTTTAGTTAAATATTTATATTAGAATAAACCAATTTTGTTAAATAGATGAGAAATTGAGAAAAATTGATGTATTTCTTAGCTCAACAATAATTTTCTTATTATACGGATTATTGTTGATTAACATGATCTTTGCTTAAATTCAACATTTATAAATATTTACATTTTATAAATTAATTATGGTTATTAACTTTTTTTTAAAAGTTTTTTATATAAATTTTGCTTATTAAAATTGCATAGATTGATTAATTTGATTAATTATATAGTAGATGCAAATACATACAATTTTTTGAGATATTATTGTCAATGTACTAGATATATATTATCATCAATAACCAATGTTAATTTTTAATTTTATTCACATTGCCAATGCGAGATCTTATCCAAATAAGATTTATTAAAAATGAATGTCATAGGGTATTAGTGAATAATGAGGAAATAAAAGAGCACAAGAGGTACTTTTGTCAATTTTTTAATGAAAGTTTAGATGATTAACTTAACTTAGGTAATTTAGGTAGATCATAGAAGTATAAAATTTTAAATTTTTATAGTAAAATTCAATTTTTAGAATAGAACAGGCCTTACTGGGATGCAAAATGGTAAAGTAGTTGGACCATATGATATTCTGATAGAGGTATGAAAGTGTCTGGGAAGGAAGGTATCGAATGACTTATAAAGTTATTGAAACGAAAAAAAAATCTCATCAGTAGAGGATATCCCCTTATATAAATACAAAAGAGACGTATAAAATTATATGAATTATAGGGGTATTAAACTAATAAATTATACCATGAAACTTTGGAAAAGAGTAATAGAAAATAGACTAAGGAAGGAGACCATGGGGATCGAAAATCCATTTGGATTCATAGTTGGAAGGTTGATAATAGAAGCTATGCATCTTCTTAACCAAATAATTGAAAAGTATCGAGACAAAAACAAGACTTACACATGGTATTCATTCACATGGAAAAAGCTTATGGTAGAGTCTTGAGGAAAATTATGTGGAGAATTTAAGAAAAGAAAGGTGTTAGCATAGCGTATATTGAAATAATTAATGATATATATGAGAATGTAATGATAATAGTGAAGACTCTAGACGGATTAACTGAAGTGTTTCTTATAAAGATAGAATTACATCAAGAATCAGCTTTAAGTCTCTATCTTTTTACACTAATCATGGATGAACTCACCGGACACATTAAGACACGTTACCATGGTGCATGTTATTTGTAGATGATATTGTTTTGGTATATGAGACACGTGAATGAGTAAATGTTAAACTCGAATCTTGATAGGAAATACTGTAAATGAAAGTTTTAGGCTTAGGAGAATCAAGACAAAATATATAAAATTTAAGTTTAGTAATATTAGATGTAATAAGGAAATATTAAGATAGGAGATGAAGAGTTGCC
Source organism: Zingiber officinale (assembly GCF_018446385.1). Classification (NCBI taxonomy): domain Eukaryota; kingdom Viridiplantae; phylum Streptophyta; class Magnoliopsida; order Zingiberales; family Zingiberaceae; genus Zingiber; species Zingiber officinale. The sequence goes on along the minus strand of NC_055998.1, from coordinate 137,845,468 downwards.
TATAACTTAGTGTCAGGTGTTCTTTGTAATCTAAAATACTTCTAAAACTTAAAAGGAAGTTATATAAAATAGCGATTAAGTCTGCTATGTTATATGCAGCTGAATGTTGGGCTATAACTCGACCACACAAAAAGAATTTAAGAGATGAGGATGTTAAGGTAAATGTACGAACACACGAGGATGGACAAATAAGAAATGAGAATATAGAGAGAAAATTGGGGTTGCATCTATTGATGGAAAACTCCGAGAGACACATTTAAGATAGTATGAACATGTACTTAGACGACCAATAAATGCTCCAATTAGGTGATATAAAATTATGATAAATATACACATTAAACAAGGAAGAGGAAAACTAAAGAAGACTTGGTTGGTAATGATAAAATAAGATAAAATTTATTTAAATATAGATGATGATATGTCGTAGAAGAATCCATATAATCGATCACACCTAGTGAGATAAAGCTTGATTGTTATTGCTATTGTTGTATTCACATTGCTAATGCACCCACATAAGGATGTTGCATTTGTGTTATGCAATAGCTCAACTACATTTTGCTTATAAACGTTTTTCAAAACTTGATTTTAAAATAGATGAATCAATTAAAGTGAAGATATAAATGGCAAAGTAGGACTAAAGAAAACATTGTTAATATAATAAAAATAATAATTTAACTAATTGAAATACTACTATTGGCATCGCTTTGCATGGAGCTCAATAAAGATAGGATTCATATAGCTGACTCCAACTAATTGTAAAATACCACTTGAAGATTATAATGCAGCATGTCCCCTACCTTTCTTCCTAAAATTGTGGAACATATTCCATCCTTGAGCTTGAGTATTTTGATCATCTTCCTAATTTAGGTCACCTACCGTCAATTCCATCAAGTTCTTCCTCAATTTGGACTCCCTACCCTCATGTACTCTAAGCATCCCCTAACCCCTTAACTTTCCATCAATCACTCGATCTGAACTACCTATCCTCAAGTATCAAAGTCGCCTAGTATGACTAAACTTGCACACTTGAAGAAGCCACAAGGAAATGGCATGCCTAGTCAGAGGAAATATCATAGATAGAGAGGGACTATAAATCGTGCTCATGGAAATTGCAAGAGTCAACATCAAACTGGTTTGCATATGTGGAAATCACAGATGGAAATGTCGGTAGCAAGCAATCATGTGTGGAGATGCCACATGTGAAGGCCACAAGCAGAAATCATGGAGAGGGCTAGTTGGATCACATGCAAAAACCAAGTCATGCATGAAGGCCACATGTGGAGATCATAGTTGTGTATGTTGTCATTTGATAATGTGGATGGCAACGAAAGTAGATGAATCACACACAATAGAACAGAAATGTGTATTCCGAAGCACAAGATGGAGGGAGTACATCTTACACGGTGCAATGTGATGCTACTAGACGTGACTGGGGAAGGTGTCATCTCGCTAGCGGCATAGGGAAGAGAGTAACAAGGTCACTTACTAGCGCACAAAAGGAATAATGGGAAAGAGGAGCAATATTGCTTACAGGAAAGATGTAAAAGAGAGGAGATGTGGATAAGGGGAAGCTTGGTGGGTGGCCTCCCCCTTAGGGAATTTTTCTTCTTTGGAAAATCCTAACCCTAGAAGGGGGATCAATACCATAAAGTATTGCATATAATCAAGTGACCATAAAACCCAAAATCTAGAACTACTAATCTAGGACTAAATCTACTACACCAATAATTCTATCAATATATTCCACTAAAAAAGCCTCAAGCTTGAAGTAAAAACAAATAAGTCTCAAAGTGAACTATTTGTCACAGTGTATGTCGATCTCAACATACTAATGCCAAAAATCATTGATAGAGATAAAGGAAGCACATTCATCCAATGTTTGATTTGATCTCACTAACTAGCAAACAAAAGCATTACCTTCAACAGAAAGGAATATTTTTATACCAAAAAAAAAAAAATTGAAACAACCAAAAGAACTTCTAGAAGTTAGCAAATCTCCTAGAAACTTTGACTTGAATTATATGCTACAGAATCTTGATCTCAGCTTATATATACCAAAATCATGAATACATGCCCAGGAAACTAATATTTTATCCGACATTTGATTTATTTTTTTTTCACAAACTAGCAAACAAAAGAATTATTTCAACGGAAGGGAATATTTCAAAATGAATTTTAAAACAAAAAGGACTTTCCAGAAGATGGTGCATTGCCTAGGCACCTTAATGCTATAATCTAAATGTTTGTATCCATGGTTGTTTTCATCAAGTTTTGAAGGGAAAAAAATCTTGATTAAATTATTGGCAGAATTTTTGTTGTGATGAATTAGACCAATAAGAGAAACAGATACATAGTTTTATTTATATAAGGAAACTACTTTAGCAGGTTTTATAAGTAAAGGAAATAAATCAACAGACTGTCTTACAGCAATGAGAGTCTATGAAGTGAACCAAACGTATCAGTCAACTGTCCATGAAGCTGGTTATGGGCAAGATTTCTGCATTAATTCCAACTTCAAATCATTAATGACAGAGAAGTTTACCATGCAAGGGAATATCCATTGAAAAAATGTAATCCCTTACAGGTACGTAAGATCAGACATCTGAGAAATTGAAAAAGGAATCCCTCCAGAAAGTGTATTTCCACCAAGATCTCTGCATAAATGAAAAGAAATCCCAATAATCTGGTATGTGCATGGATGTCCAGTTATATATTGTTAGCCGTTTAAACATAAAGAGAAGCAAAACACACAACATATTAATGTTGCAAACATTATGATTCACTTGTTTTCAACCACAAACATAGGTCAAACTGACTTTATTGGGCAAAATTCCAGGTTTTACTTGACTCTGATATTTTTCTTTCTTATACTAGAGGAAATAAATAGCTAGCTTGAAATAATTAGTGATAGATAAATAGCATGTTTTCAATGAGACTTACATATGATCAGCATTAGGTGGAAGCTGGTAAGGTACATCACCATTAAGATTGTTCTTGCTCATGTCACTGTACTAAGACAAAGAAAAAACATGTTAAGTTGCAAACCAATGTAGTTGAGCTGCAAACCAATGTATCTAGAGAAATAGCAAGTTAGTTCTCACAAATAAGTTACCGAAGTCATGCTCGATAGTTGGTAACCCAGTGTACCTGACAAACCAAGACCCGAGAGTTCTCTGATTGGCATCAAAAGAATAGATGCAGTTAACACCTCCAATATGTAGTGAAAAAATACAACCAACAGAAAAACAAAAATGTAGTGAACAAGAAAAAGAGAAGAAGAAGCCCAGCTAAGGGATTGTTGATTTTTTTTTTCTTTGGAGAACAATTGTAGGGCAAAGGGAAAAACTCCTTGAAACAGGTGAATGCATGAGAGTGTGGAGATGAAGCGTATACAGAGAAAAGAAAGTAGAAGTTCTAGCTTCTACATAAATTTGTTACAGATTGCGTATAGAAAGGCAGGTGATAACTGAACTAAAACAACAAAAGTAACAAACATAAAAAATAAAAAAAAAATCCAAGAAATATGAAAGTTCCTTACATTCTGGTCACGGATGAGCCAGAGCATGTGATGCCTTTCCAATCATCGCCACAAGGGTCACCTCCACTGGATTTCCATCCATTTAACTGAGAGGGGGAATTTAAGCTTCGAAACATAACATTCAAGGCAGAAACTGCAAAAGAAAGGGCAATAGCTTAGATCAAAGACGAACATAAAAGTATAAAAAATTAGAACGGATAAGAACATTGCAAAACTAGAGTTTCAAAGCTTAGAAGAGAGGATCTCGCAGAAAACTTTTTTTTTCCCATAGTAATGGTGAGCATGCAAATAAATCCAACGTGTGGACAGGCAAAGAGCGAACACTAAGAAGCTGATCAAATGGGTAGAACATTGCATTTTCTCACATTCAATCAGAGGAATATGAAAAGCGATCGTTGATCGACCGGACTGGTACTGTAATCTACGAATCAAAAAGATTCCCTTTTGGCCTATTTTTTGTTATTCCAAAAAAAACATCAAATGGTTTCTTAAAAAAAAAAAAACTACGCTATTCGACCACAATCAACGCAATTCCTATTGGATTCTCAGCCACGGAAGAACAAGACAAGCCCTAGAAACTGCAAAAAATCACAGGCATGGCTTACCGTCTGGCGGATCGGTTTCGCCTCGGACCGGCTTGGCGATCGGAAGGGTCAGCAAGAGAATAACAAGGGGAATAAGACAGAGATCCATCTCGGAAGCAGCAAATCTACAGATCGAACGATTTTTCCACGAGGAAGGGGAGCGAGGGAGAGGTCGGTGCCGATGCTTCGGCAGGCGAACTCCCGGATGTCCCCGTGGGTTCCATTTGTCTCTCCTAAAATTGGGGCATTGGTGGAAGGGCTATCGAGGGGGGTGGTGGCGGTCTTGCAGGGTGCCATTGGAGCGGGTGGCAACCGACAACCGACGTCGCGGAGGTGCCGGGGAGCCTCTCAATTCCGGACCTTATATCGTCGCGAAAAAAAAAACCAACGGTCCGGACTCCCGACCGGACCGATTTAGGCCAAGGGAGTTTTTTTTAAGTCGCTTTAAAAAATATTTAATTTTATTCAAAATTATAGCTCAACTTCCATAATTTTTTTTTATCGAATTAGAGTCTATAATATTTTATTAGATTATTCAAGAATTATTTATGTAATTTTAATTTAAATATATTTAAATTAAAATCGAACTTAAATATTATTTTGAACCGAGTTCACACTAAAATTATTTATATTTTCAACTTTAGAATTCCAATATCACATATATGTTTTTGCATTCGAATTTAAATATTAATATTTTCATTTGCACCCTAGCCAAGACTCTAATAAATTAAGCTAATCTAATAAAAATATATTTATATATTTTTTAAAAAATCTAAGTTAACATAATATTTATGTTTCATATTACAATTTAACAACCATTAATTTAATCATTGGGTCTATGCATAGATCAAAAATTTAGGGGTGTTTGGTTTAAGCATTTTTCATTTTTATTTTTTTAAAAATATGTATTTTCTAAAAATTAAAAAATATTTTTTAGATATTCTCAGATTTACCGTCAATTAAAAATTTATGTGGGAGTCATTTTAGGATTAATCGATTTGATCCATTATAAAAAAAAATAAAAAAGCAATTTGCAAAATTAAAAATTAGTAAATTTGAATAATGTAAGAGATTGTGAAAGATTTACATGAACGTTTGGGATTTGAATTAGTAGAAATTAACGGTCTAGATGAGAGTGACTTGGAGGGAATCCCGCGGACCGACCTTATCAATTCTTCACGGCTCACAGTGTTCTCGGTGCTTTCACTTCCGCTCTTCCATCGGAAATGCTGCCGGCGTCGTCGCCGTCGGTCTCGCTCTCCGCCGCCTCTCTCAGCCTCCGCCTTTTAACCCCTTTAAACCATCCGTTCTATCCTCCCGCACATCGGGCGTTGAACTCCCGTAATCTCCGCATCCGCCGCCGGCGCCGTCCCTGCCCCGCGGCCGCCTCTCGTACGACTTCGACACCGTCCTCCGAGGAGGTATGACTGGCCTAGGTCTGATATTTCTCCTCCTATTCCACCCAAAATGTCGTCTTTATGGTTCCGAACGCCATCAGGCCGCCGGGCTGCGGCAATGGGATACCCTCACAGCCAGGTTCGCCGGGGCTTCCAACATCCCTTTCCTACTGATTCAGATTCCCCAGATTCTCCTCAACTACAACAACCTCATCTCCGGCAACAAGGCTGCTCTTCTCGCTGTCCCCTGGCTAGTGAGCCGCCGCTTCTCCGTCGATTTAGTCCTTCGCCCAAATACTTCCGGTGAGGTTGATGATGAAATACCGATGTTAACGTGGCAGGGGATGCTGACGGGGCTTCTTGGGAACATGACGTTGCTGTCGTACTTCGCCAAGAAGAAGGAGGTGGAGGCGATTGTGGTCCAGACGCTGGGTGTCTTGTCGATCTATGTCGTCCTAGGGCAGCTCGCGATGGCCCAGGCCATGAGCCTTCCGTACTTCGCGGTTATCTCAGTGCTCGTGGTGTCGGGCCTCGTCTTGAACTTTGTGAACTACTTTGGCTGGCTAAGTGCCGGGCTGTGGCTGGTCTGGGAAGACTTCATTACGGTTGCTGGGATCTCTGTTCTTCCTCAGGTGAGCCCAGTTGAGCCTTTATGACTTGAGATTCCCATGCCAATCCAGTGAGAAAACTGTCGAAAATGCCTATTTAATACCACAATTGTCAGGGCAATTTTTTGCCTAGGAATGATCCAAGTTATCGCATAGTGTTTATTGGGATTTGCAGGTGATGTGGTCGACATTTGTTCCATTCCTTCCAAAAAGCATCTTGCCTGGAGTCATATCTTTTGTCATAGCACTAGGAGCTATTATCCTGGTATGCATCTTAGCCGGGCATATGTCATAGAGATTAGTTTACCATGCATTTTTACAGTTTATAGAATAACAACAAAAGCTGTACGTATCAACTATTTCTCTATCCTTCCATTGAGCTTCAAAGTAATTGATAACAGCTTTAGAACTTAAAAATACTGAATATTTTGACCTTTCTAACTGTGTAAGTAAAATTTGCTTTGCTATTCATCTAACTGCGGATTTTATTGGCCATCCTTATATTCTGTTATAAACATTTTAAAATATTATCACACGAACATTCAGGCTCCTTCAAGGTAGAGCGGTTCTCTGTTTATCTTATTTGAAAATGTATAGCCACTTCCCAAGATATCCAATGCTCAATAGTTAAATTCTTGTGAAAGACATACACTGTGTTCTTGTAATACATAGCCATTTGGAGTAGCAAAGTAAAGAAGGCAGCTTGTTACTAGAAGAGAAGAATGCCAAGCAGTCACTGCTCAAAAGAGATCTGAACTGATTTGGCTGAGAACTGAACTGATTGAGCTACTGGGTGATTTATGTATAGCTTAGAGGTAGCGAGCAGTGAGCAGGATGATTGATAATGTTTAATACCACAATCTATTATTGTCATTGAGTTTGCAGTAATTCACTTAAAAATTTCCTTGTAAAACATTTTGCAATTTCTTAGTCTGTAGTAAAACAGGAAATAGACATTTACTTGCAACAATGTTTGGCATCATTATCTTAAACATTTTAACTGTTTATGTTTTGTGGACAATGCTTGATTCTGCAGTAACTAAGACATGCAGGCTCGAATGAGGAAGCTCCCTGAGAAAATGGTGGCATTCATCAGGTCAATATCTGCATGGATTGCCACTCTATTGTTTATGTGGATGCCAATTGCACAAATGGTATGAGCAGGCTTTTCTTTATATCTATGTCAAGTTCACATCTTCTGTTTTCATATGGCACGTCAATGCAGCTTAGTTGTTTCTGTTGCAGTGGACAACTTATCTCAATCCAGATAACATCAAAGGCTTATCAGCTTTCACTATCTTGCTTGGCATGATTGGGAATGGTCTTATGATTCCTCGTGCGCTATTCATCCGTGACTTGATATGGTAGATAATCTTCTCAATTATTCTCACTTCTCAGACGTTCACAGTTTTTTAATCTTATCCACTGTTTATTTTACCTTATGATGTTAATTTTTTTGCCCTTTATGAAGATCGTGCAAATAAATGTGATAGTGCTTATAGAGCATCTGTTTTGTACAATTCCCCTATCGGAAATTTGCTTGTGTTTATATATGAGAATGGCATTGTATGCTGAGGGTGGATATGACTGCATAGTATCGAATGCAATCATAGTTGATCTGAAATAGTAAAGGTTTGTGGATGCAAATATATCAAGGACTCATATGTGTGCTTGGAATATATTGTCATCCTTATCATGCATCCTGAGAAATAATCAAATATTCTTATGTGGGTTCAGGTTCACTGGAGCATCTTGGGCGTCATTTCTACATGGCTGGGGTAATTTGGCCTGCATGTACTAGTAAGCTTCTAGCTCTCAAGCTTTAGCTTTGTGATTGGTGTGGATGTTCATTGTGATATTTCTTGAAATCTTATATTGCAGTTTCAAGAGTATCAGTTGGACTTTCTTCCTAGGTGCAACTTTGAGCTTATATATTTGGACAGGTTCTCACTTTATCTTTGGCGTAAATTGTTTTCCGTATATTGCAATGACATGATACAAACTGCTCCTCTCTGATTGCCGATCAAATTGTGCAGCATTTCAAACACTAGTTTTGATGCCTCAACTTCTAACAACCATGCGATTTCTTTTATTAAATCCCCTTCTTGAAAGTTAAAGTTGTTTCGTTTTCTTTTTGACGAGTAGAATTTGTTTGTGCCAACTGTAGGAGCAGACGATAACTATGTTTTCCCTTTCTGTGTTTGGTATTTGAGAAAGCTGAATCTCGATATCGTAACTTGAAAAAAATTAGTTCACAAGTAACAAAGTTCATGAACTGAACAAGTTTCCTTTTGTTGATATGATACAAACTGTGCCTCTCCCATTACCGATCAAATTGTGTAGCATTTGGCTTACTTCAGTTTGTTGTTTCCATCGCAATTAGGAATAGCACTATGGAGAGATGGAAAAGTACATCAATACAGTTCGCCACTGAAGTCATTGCAAGAACTGTTTTCTGCGACTTAACTGGTACTGCTTGGGACCTGACACAGGTTCATTTACAGCCATCCAAAAGTCGCAACTCTCTCGCTTCTTATGCACCGAGCTTTTCATTTTGTTGTTCCTTTTAACTTTGTCGATGATTATTCCAGTGACTAGAGGATCATCTTGCTCATTGATGAAATTTCCTTTTAAGTCCAAATTGTTCTTGGTTAGCAACCAGAGTTCCAGATCGACCTTATTTCTGTGTTCCATTAATGCTATGTGTTGATTCAAACAGCTTCTCCTGCAGCATGCTAAACTATTAAACGTCACCTTGAAGATTTGGCGGTACAAAGTTATAACCACAAATGTGTATGGTCCTATAGTTGATAGTCTCAAAGGCTGTTTCTTTGAAGATGTTAGGAGGTGATTTCAATGTCACGCTATCTTTAGGAGAGATGCACAGCTACAAGACTATTCGGTATGCAGTTCATGCCTAGTTCCGAAGGATCATTTAACTTGGCGCGACCATTGAAATCCTCCTCCAATGGCTAAACCAGATAGATTCTTTATCAGTTGAGAAGTAGACGATCAATGGCTATCGGATCACCGTGCCATTCTATTTAATTCAGGCCTAAAGATCAAACACTAAATAGGTGCACGAGAGAGACGAAAACTGGATGTTGAGACGGGCGTGAGACTTCGAAACACTCAACTTGCTTCGACCAGATGGAATCAGTGCAAAGTTCTTAACTGGATGCTGGGATGTAGTTTAGCGAGAGGTTGTCCGATCAGCTGGGTAGAATCAACTATGTATATAGCACTGTGAAAGTATCACCCGACTCAATCAGTCTGACCAGTCAGCCACTGAAGGAAACGGCCGATCTTGATGGGCATGACCAAGCTCACCTGACTCAAATCTGCCTGACCAACCAGCAGTTTGTTTGGTTCTACCGACCTAACTAGCTCATCCAACTTTCAAACTAATCGATCCATCCTACCCAAATCGCTTGATCAGATCAATCAACCAGGCATCACCACTCTGAAATACTCCTACTAGTCTAAGTGATGTAGAAGGTAGGGATTATAAATTAGTCGATTTCATCGATATCATCCATTGGCCATATCGGGAGCACATTCTTTTGCTTTGTGATCGAGAACTCAAACCGTCGACAAGTTAGAGACACACACTCGAGTAGCTTCGCGCCAACTTGGTAAATTGTCGCTTGTTTTAAATTGTTTGATCTAATTCACATTACGATCGTACCTCGATTAAAAAATATATATATTATAGTATTATTACGATGATATACAATTCAATCAAATCAAATTTTGTATATGTTACATTTGATCTTGTTTGAAATTGAGTTCCATATTTCAAATTTCGCCCTTGCCTCCCCTCAAATTGCCCTCTTCAGCCTCTTCACATGGCATTGAAATAGACCATGAAGGCAATAGCACAGCAAAAGCCAAGCCAGGGAGACCCCTCACCCTCATAAAACCAGTCATAGAGGTAAGGGCAGAGCAGCAGGAACAAAAACCAACCCATCCCGCCCTTCCCATCGCCGCCACCGCCGCCTTCCTCCTCCTCCCAAATAAACGCTGACCGCTGCTTCGGCGTGCGATACCACTTGCTGAGGAGATGGATGAGCACGAGAACCACGATGGGGCCGAGGAGCTGGGTCCGAAGCAGGAAGACGACGGTGCAGAAGGCGATCGGGATGACAATTTTCTCGGTCGACGACTGCATGGCGAAGAACCCGATCATCGGGAGGATGACGAGGAACAAGACCGTCTTGTCCTGGACCCCCGACACGTAGTCGTACCCATTTCTAAGGTCTTCGCGGCAGATGAACATGGCAAGGGCGGCAACTAGGAGGAAGGGGACGACTGGGGAGGGGCCGACCTCGGCCATTTCAGAATGCTAGGGGAAAGGGAAGTTGCAAGTTTTGGCGCCTTAAGTAGTGGAGTCCGGGTGCAACTAACTCTAACTACCAGTGGCTCGCGTGTTGGGGTGTAGGAATTAAAAGAATGAGCGGGTGGTTTGCATGGGTTGGTGAGCTGAAATGAGTCAAGTGTGCCCCAACAGAAGAGTTAGTGAAATAGAGTAAAATGAATAAATAAATAAATAAATATGATATACAATAGTAATAAATATAATTACAACCATAAATATAGTAATTTTGAAAATACTATCTTATACTATCTATTCATATTGATTTTGATTATGATGCAATAAATCTAGATTAAAATTAATACAAGATTATTATCTTCTTTTTTTTTTCCTGTCGGCTTCCTCCGTCAGTTGTTTCAACGCTCTCGGTAGACGAACTGACCGACCTCATCAACTGGCACAATTGGCCTACTTGAAACAAATCCCTTTAATGAGTATTTATGAAACAAAACCCTTTAAAGACGGATGTGTTATGACGGGTCTAGGTTGGGTGTTTATGAGAATGTTAATATTTTCTTTTGGAAGAACAACTTTTAAATTCAGTTTTTCCGCTTTGCTTTGTACTGCATCGGATCCTCATTGAATTATGATAAAAGAACGTTCTAAATCATGCTTTCATTGAGTGGCAATGAGTGCACCAAGACATCTTGTGATGTACGCTACTTGAGCCCCAAGGGGTGTGGTGTCTTTCGAGAATTCAGAGGGTGTCCAGTTCTTAAAAAAAAAATCATTATCTTGCAGCACACCCTAATTGACATTCGAAGAGCGTAATTGAAATTCAAAACCATGGATCAAGATCTTGCAACACACCCTAATTGACATTCGAATAGCGTAATATTGAAATTCAAAACCATTGATACTTGTTTCGTTTAGATTTTATAAAATTTTCTTCCATCTAATTGAATTTTTAGGTAAGAGTAAATTGATAACATTATTTACGCAAAAAATAAAATAATATTTTTTATTTGAGCCATTCAAATCATGTCTCATTGTTTTAATAGCCAACAGCGAAGAAAGGCAGCAGCAAGTCGGCTTATAAAGTTACCTCAAACAGGCATGAATCCAGCAACTCTAACTTGATCCACAATTGTTACGGCATAGCTAGAGATAAGCCATAAATGATAAACAGGATATTTGCAGAGACAAATCTCGAAGAAGGTTTCAGAATCTACAGCAATTGTAGTATTTATAACTGATATCATCAATGTTGATCTACTTATGCCATATCTCTGAATCTCGCCATAGCTTTCTTCTGAATGATGGTTCGATAGCTATCACCAGCTTGTGCCTCTAGTGATGGGTCAGTTTTCCTCTGCTGGCTTCCAAGCCCCGACCTACCATCCACAGCTTTTGCCTGGACAGGCTCCTTGATGCCACTGCTGTCTTTGCCAAGTCCCTGCTCGCTCAGAAGTTTAAAGAAACAAAAGGGGGGCAAGAAGCCAACCACCGAAACTGATGTCAGGACGAGGAAACCATAGTAGTGTAAAATACAAAATACCCTCACTGCACAGAGTAACTTTCAATGGGCGGTCATCTCAGCTTTATCGATGGAACTACCTTTACTATCCTATTGTAAGATGAAAGATTTTGTTCTGATTGTAGTTTGAACCAAAACCTAATAATTGAGAACCGTAAAACATGAAATCTACAAATCTTCTTAAGTATTCTGTATCACGATTTCGTATCACTTTATCTGATAGGTGAAAACATGCTTCCTAAAGGGCATATTAGGCGGAGGCGAAAAGGAGAGAATGATCCGCAGAAAATCTAGACCATTACATGGGAGAAATATTGTGAGTTTCTGATGCAAACATGCCACGCAAAAAATAGCTGGTTGAGATAATGCAGAATAAAAATGGGCACAAAACATAAAGAAAGGGAGTTACCAGTCCTTGCCAACCCATATTGCGAAGCATCCGGTTTCCCACATTGTTTTCATCAAGAGCTCGATCAGAAGTGATCACTTCATAATTCTCAGCATCACTTGTATCGCCAGCAGCCCATCCTCCAACTCCAGGGGGAAAGGGCATCGCTCCCGTTACTGATAAAGAACCCTTTCGAAATGGGTAATCACAATCTTCAAATAAAGCCATTTCCAGCATGTGAATATATATATTGACAAGCATACCAGAATAATCAACTATTGATTTGGAAGGTTGACAAGTGATTGGGAAACTAGTGCCAGAAATTATGAACATATCTAAGTTACCATGTCTAAATTCTTACAGGAATGAAGTAAAAAAATTAGCTGCCAATAAAATTTTACAAGATGAAGAAAAAGGGGCACAGACAAATTTTTAGGTGGGTGACATGGCAGTGCGACTAACAGAAGAATTTTAAACACAAATATTGCAAATTGCAAATGAACATGATATACAGTCATCAAAGGGAAGATAATTTTCAATGCTTACTTGAATCCCCATATCCCATATCTGACGAATCATCCCCTGTAGCAGATGATGAACCATAAAGATTTCTTCTTTCAGCTGCCCTATCTCTATAAGTTGACTGAGGTTGATCTCTGGAAACAGATTGCACTGGTGCCTCCGAAAACCTGCGTTTTCCACGTCCAGCAGATGAAGATGATGCATATGAACCCAGCGCTGAGGCATCAGTCTTGAAGGGTGTGCTAGTGGATGTTGTTTCTGTTGGGTGTGCTGTTGCAGTAGTGAGTGAGGTACCTCCAGTGACACAGACAGGAAAAGCTGTATCAGGCTTTATAATCCCTTTTCCAGAACCTCTTATAACACCCATGATTGTGCCCCCTGAACTACTAACAGGTCTCGGCTTAATCTGTGAATCAGTGTTCAGTGCTTCAGAAGTAACAACATGAACAGCCCCACGGCTAGCAGATAAAGATGGATGAACTGAGCTATTCAAACTTGCAGAATCAGCTTTTGTCTTGTTTTTTGCAGTTGATGCTCCAGGTGCAGAGTAAGAATTGTTTGCTTTATCATCGGTAAAATTCATTGGTTCCTTGTCATCGAGAACTACATGGGCTGACTGCCCCTCATGGTTTCTTTGCTTCCACATTGTCAGGACATTATTCATCTTCTTCTTATTTGCTAAAAGACTACTTTTGGATGCCAACTTTATCTCTCTAGATTTTTCTTTTTCTCTTTTCTCTGCTGCTAACGCTGCTGCAGCAGCAGCCTGAACTGCATCAGGCAATGAAGCTTTTTCACTTGATTTCACTGTAGTTGCAGGTGCAGATATCACAACTTTTTTGCTTGTGGTTGCATCTGAAGTCTTTGAAGTTTCATTTGTTGTGTCTCCAACTGCCTTGTTATTGCTCTGCTCATTACAAGGTACATACTGCTGAGTTTGATCATCAAAAGAATACCAAACCCCATTGTTCCCATCATAGTAAAGACCTGCATAAGACAATATAACAAATGGGGATCGTGAAAATATCAGCATCTGCTCCAATATTATAAAAATATATACTAATATTATATGCATATATCTACTTAAATTATGGAACACAGATAACAAAAGAGTGTAGATGCACTAAATATACACTAAAAATCATATGTTGCACATTAAATTCCAGTCTGCATTTACCAAAGAAAGGCATCGATATAATATAAAACTACTGCAAAAATATTACCAAAAAGACAAATGGTTGTCCTTCAATCTTGTTATTATCTTAATGGACTCACCAGTATTTCCATCATAATAGAAGCCAGAGGCCGCATCATAGTAATAGCCAGACTTATCATCCCACACAAAACCAGATTGTGGTGCAGAACCATGTTCCAGAGCTTCCGCATTACTTTGCCCAAGCCCAGCTGTAGATTGTTTTTTATCTGGGTTGTACTCCTTTGGTGCCCAACCAACAGCATCGTACTAAAAGAAAGAAAAATATTACCATTACTACTAAACAGAAGTTACAACATAGGAGTCCTATTCTGGCAAGAATGAACTCTGAGAGAATAATTATTAGTATTTTTATCAAAACTTTCTAAGCACATAATTTTTTAATGCTACTCCA